>NC_072009.2:23850681-24153712 GCF_028885655.2 Pongo abelii | reverse complement strand
TGGCATGGAATGGAATGAAGTGGATGGGAATGCAATGGAGTGGAATGAAATGGAATAAAATGGAATGGAGTGGAATGGAGAGGAATGGAGTGGAGTGGAGTGGAATGGAGGGGAGTAAGAGGAAGAGAATGGAATGGAATCGAAAGGAGGGAAGTGCAATTGTGTGGAGTGGAGTGGAGATGAAAGGAGTGGAGTGATGTGGAGTCGAGAGGAAAGGAATGGAATGGAATGGAATGGAGTTAAGTGGAGTGGAATGGAGTGGAAGGTAATGGAGTGGAATGAAAAGGAGTGGATTGGAATGGAGTGGAATGGAATGGAGTGGAACGGAGTGGAGTAGAATGGAGTGGGTTGCAGAGGAGTGGAATGGAGTGGAATGGAAGGGAACGGAAAGGAATGTAGTGGAAAGGAATGGAATGGAGTGGATTGAAATTGAATGGAAAGGATTGGAGTGCAGTGGACTGGAGGGGAGTGGAATAAAATGGAGTATAGTGCAGTGGAATGGAGTGGACTGGAGTGGAGATGAGTGGAGTGGACTGGAATGGAATGGAGTGGAGTGGAATGGTGTGGAGTGGGGTGGAAAGGAATGGAACAGAATGGAATGGAGAGGAATGGAGTGGCATGTAGTGGAGTGGAGTGAAGTGGAAAGGAATGGCATGGAATGGAGTAGAGTGGAATGGAGGGGTATGGAATGGAATGGAATGGAATTGAGTGGAATGGAGTGGAATGGAGTGGAGTGGAGAGGAATGGAATGGAGTGGAAAGGTCTGAAAGGAGTGGAATGGAGTGGAGTGGAATGCAATGGAGTAGATTGGAATGAAGTGGAAAGGAATAGAATGGAGAGAAGTAGAGTAGAATGGAGTGGATTGGAATGGAGGGGAGCAGAGTGGAGTTAACAGCGGTGGATTGGAATACAGTGGATGGGGTAGAGTGGAAGGGAGTGGAATTATATGGAATGGAATGGATTGGAGTGGAGTGGAAGGGAGTGGAGTGGAGTTGAAAGTAGAGGAATCGAAAGAAGTGGAAAGGAGTGGAGTAGAGTGGATTAGAGTGGATTGGAATGGAATGGAGTGGAGTGGAATGGTGTGGAAACGAATGGAAGGGAGGGGAGTGGAATGGAACGAAATGGAATGGAATGTAGTGGAATGGAGAGGAGTGGAGTGGACTGGAGTGGAATGTAATCGAATGGAGTGTACTGGAGTGGAATGTATTTGAGAGGCGGGTAATGGAGAGGAATTGAGTGGAGTGGAGTGGAGTGAAATACATCGGAATGGCACGGAATTGAATGGAATGGAGGGGAGTGGAATGCAGTGGAGTGGAGTCGATTGGATTGGTGAGGAGTAGAACGGAGTGGCATGGAATGGAGCATAGTGGAATGCAATGGAGTGGAGTGGATTGGAAAGGGGTGGAGTGGAGTGACGATGGGTGAAGTGGAATGTAATGGAGTGGAGTGCAGAGGAGTCTCATGGAATGGAATGGAATGGAACGCAATGGAAGCTGAGATTGTACCACTGCGCTCCAGGATGGGTGACACAGTGTGATACTCTCAAAAGAAAGGAATGGAATGGAATGCAGTGGAATGGAATGGAATGCAATGGGGTGCATTGGAGTGGAGTGGAGTGAAGTGAAGTGGATTGGAGTGGAATGGAGAGGAATGGAACGGAATGGAATGGAATGAAGTAGACTGGAGTGGGGTGGAGTTGAGTGCAATGGAATGGAGCGAAATGGAATCAGATGCAGAGAAATGGAGTAGAGAGGAGTGCAGTAGAGTGGAAAGGAGTGCAATGGAGTGGAATGGAATCGGAAGTAACGGAAAGTAGTGGAGTGGATGGAACGGAAAGGAAAGGAGTGGAGCGGAGTGGAATGGAACGGAGCGGGAGGTGGGTTGGGGCCACTGCACTCCAGGCTGGCTGGCTGACTGAGGTATTCTCGCAATAAAGGAATGGAATGGAATGCCGTAGAGTGGAATGGAACGGAGTGGAGTGGAGTGGAATGGAGTGAGTTGGAGCAGAGTGGAATGAAGAATGCAATGGGATGGAAGGGAATTGAATGAAATGCAGTGGAGTGCAGTGGAGTGCATTGCAGTGGAATGGAGCAGAATGGAATGGAAAGGAGCGGAATGGACAGGAGTGGAGTGCACTGGAGAGGAGAGGATAGGAATGCAGTGGAATGGAATTGGATGTAATGGAACGTAGAGGAGTGGAGTGGAATGGAGTGGGCCAGAGTGGAATGGAATGGAATGCAATGGAAAGGAATGGAGTGGAATACAATGGAATGGAATGGAATGGAATGGAATGGAGTGGGATGACTTGTAGTGGGGTGGAGTGAAATGGAGTATAATGGAATGGAGTGGAGTGGAGTGGAATGTGATAGAATGGAGAGGAGGGGAATGGAGCAGAATGGAATGGAGTGCAGCGGAATGGAGTGGAGTGGAATGGAATCAAATGGAGTGGAATGGAACAGAGTGGAATGGAATGGAGTGCAATAGACTAGAATTGAGTGTAGTGTAGTGGAATTTAGTGGAATGGACTGGAATGGAGTGGAATGGAATGGAATTGAGGGGAATGGAATGGAATGGAAAGGAATGGAAAGCAATGGAAAGGAATAGAATTGAATGCAACGGAATTAATAGAATGCAATGGAATGCAATGGAATAGAATGCAATGGAATGTATAGTTGACATGTAATATGAGCTGAGATTGTGACACTGCACTCCAGCCAGGGTGACATGGTGATATCCTGTCGTAAGAAGTGAATGGAATGCAATGGAGTGAAATGGAATGGAATGAAATGGAATGGAGCGGAGTGGAAGGGAATGGAGTGGAATGAAATAGAATGCAGTGGACTGTAATGGCATGGAGTGGAAAGAAGTAGAGTGGAATGGAGTGGAATGGAATGGACTGGCATAGAATGGAGTGGAATTGAATGCAATGGAGTGGATTGGAAAGGAATGCAAAGGAGTAGAGTGGAGTAGAGTGGTGTGGAGTGGAGTGGAATGGAGCTGAATGTACTTCAATGGAGTACAATGGAATGGAACGGAGTGGAATGGAATGGAATGATATGAGGTGGATTGGAGTGGAATGTAGTGGAGTGGAATGGAATGGAATAGAATGGAATGGAGTAGAGTGTAATGGAATGCAGTGGCGATAAGTGGAGTGGAATGGAATGCATTGGAGTAGAGTGGAGTGGAATGGAATGGAATGGAGTGGAGTGGAGGGGAGTGGAGTGGAATGGAATTGAGTGAAGTGGAGTGCAGTTGAATGGAATATCGTGGTGTGGAGTGGAGTGGAAGTGAATGGAGTGAATAGGAGTGGAATGGAGTGGAAGGTAACGGAGTGGAATGGAGTCGAATGGAGTGGAATGGAGTAGAGTGGATTAGAGTGGAATGGTGTCGAACGGACTGGAATGGAATGGAATGGAGTGGAATGGAATTGAATCAAATGGAATGGAGTGGAGTGGAGTGGAGTGGAATGAAATGAAATGGAAGGGAGTGGAGAGAAACGCAGTTGATTGGAGTGGAGTGGAGTGGAAAGGAATGGAAAGGAGTGGGATGGAGACGTATGGATTGGAGTGGAATGGAGTGGAATGGAATGAAGTGGAAAGGAGTGGAACGGAGTGAAATTGAATTTAGTGGACTGGAGTGGAATGGAGTTAAATGGAATGGAATGGAGTGGAGTGGAATGGAATGGAATGGAGTGGAGTGGAATGGAATAGAATGGCATGGAATGGAATAGAATGGGATGGAGTGGAGTGGAGAGGAGTGGAATGGATTGGAGTGAAGTGGAGTGGAATGGAATTGAGTGGAGCGGAGAGGAAAGGAATGGAATGGAGTGGAGTGGAATGGCATGGAATGGAGTGGAATGGAATGGATAGTAGTGGAGTGGAGTGGAGTGGATTGGAGTGTAGTGGAAGGGAATGGAGTGCAGTGTAATGGACTGGAATGGAGCAGAGCAGAATGGAGTGGACTGGACTGGAGTGGAATGGAATGGGATGGCATGGAATGGGAGCTGAGATTTTACCAATGTGCTCTAGGCAGGGTGACTGGGTGTCATACTCTCAAAAGAAAGGAATGGAATGGAACGCAGTGGAATGGAATGGAACAGAGTGGACATTAGTGGAGTGGAATGTGGAGGAATGGAATGAAATGGAACGTAATGGCATGAAATGGAGTGGTGTGGGGTGGAATGGATTATAGTGGAATGGGGTGGAAAGGAATGGGATGGAGTGGAATGAAGTGGAGTGCAGTGGAGTGGAACGGAGTTGAATGGCATAGAATTGAGTGGACAGTAGTGGAATGTTTTGGAATGCAATGGAATCCATTGTAATAGAATGGAATACAACGGAAAGTTGACATGGAGTGTGAGCTGAGATTGTGCCACTGCACTCCAGACTGGGTGACACGTTATATCCTGTGGATAGAAAGGAATGGAATGCAATAGAGTGAAATGGAATGGAGTGGAATGGAATTGAATGGAATGGAGTGGAGTGGAGTGGAGTCGAATGGAGACGAATGGAATGGGACGGAGTGGAATGGAACGGAGTGGAGTGGAGTATCGTGGAGTGAAATAGAATGGAATGCACTGGGTTGGAATGGAATGCAATGGACTGCTGAAAGGAAATGTGAGCTGTTATTGTTCCACTGCACTCCAGCCTTTGTGACGGAATGAAATCCTGTGGAAAAAAAGGAATGGAATGGAATGGAATGGAATGGAATGGAATGGAATGGAATGGAATGGAATGGAGTGGAGTGGAGTGTTGTGGAGAGGAGTGTAGTGGAGTGGAGTGAAATGGAGTGGAGTGTCGTGGAGAAGAGTGGAATGGAGTGGAATGGAATGGAGAGGAAAGGAACGGAGTGGAGTGGAATGGAACGGAGTGGAGTGGAATGGAATCCAATGGAATGAAATGGAATTGAATCGAATGGAATGAAGAAATATGTGCAGTGATTTGGCCACTGCGCTGGAGCCTGTGTGAGAGAGGGAGATCCTGTCGATAAAACAGTGTGGAATGGAAGGGATTGGAATGGAATGGAATGGAACGTATTGGAGTGGAGTGGAGTGGAATTGAGTGGAGTGGAGTGCACTGGAATGGAATGGAATGCAATGGAATGTAATGGAATGATGAAATGATATGTGAGCTGAGATTGTGCCACTGCACTCCACGCTGGGTGACAGAGTGAGATACTCTTGAAAGAAAGAAATGGAATGGAAAGAATTTTTAATTGGGTGGATTCGAGTGGACTGAAGTAGAGTGCAGTGGAATAGAGAGGAATGGAATGGAATGGAATCGGATGTAAAGGAATGGAATGATGTGGAGTGGAGTGGTGAGGAGTGTAGTGCTGTGGAATGGAGCAGAAAGTAACGGGATGGTGTGGAGTGGAGTGCAGTGCAGTGGAGTGGAGAGGAGTGCAATGGCGTGGAATGGAATCGGATGTAAAGGAACGTACTGGAGTGGAGCGGAGTGGAAAGGAGTGGAATGGAATGGAATTGAATGTAATGGAAAGCAAAGGAATGGAATGGGATGCAATGGAATTTAATGCAATAGAATGCAGTTCAATAGAGAGTTGACATGTAATGTGAGCTGAGATTGTGCCTAAGCTCTCCAGGCTGTTTGACACAGTGATATCGTGTCGAAAGAATGGAATGGAATGCAGTGGTGTGAAATGGAATGGAATGTAGTGGACAGGAGTAGAATGGAGTGGAGTGAAGAGGAACAGAGTGGAATGGAATGGGATGCAGTGGAATGGAATGCAGTGGAGTGGAATGAAATAGAAAGAAATGGAATGGGATGGAATGGAATGCAATGGAATGGAGAAGAGAAATGTGAGCTGAGATTGTGTGACTACACTCCAGCCTTAGTGACCGAGAGAGATTCTGTGGAAGGAAAGAACTGATTTCAAAGGAGTGGAATGGAAGGGAATGTAGTACAGTGGAGTAGAGTGGAATGGAGTGAAACAGAATAGAATGGAGTGGAAGGCAATGGAATGGAATGGAATGGAGTGGAGTGGAATAGAGAGGAGTGCACTGCAATGGAGTGGAGTGGAGTGGAAGGGAGTGGAATGCAATGGAATGTAGTGGAGTGCAGTGGAGTGGAATGGAATGGAGTGGACAGGAGTGGAAGGAGTAGAGTGGACTGGAATGGAATAGAATGGAACAGAATGCAGTGGAGTGGAGGGGAGTGGAGGTGAGTGGAGTGGCATGGAGTGGAATGGAATGGAATGGAGTGAAATGGAATCCAATGGATTGGAATGGAGTGGAGTGGAGTGGAGTGGAATGGAGAGGAGTCGAATGGAATGGAAGGGAATGCAACGGAACGCAGTGGTGTGGATTGGAATGCAGTGAAATGGAGTACTATGGAATCTAAAGGAGTGGAGTGGAGTCTAGTGGAGTGGAATGGAATGGAACAAAATGGAATGGAATGGCACGGAATGGAGTGGAGTAGAGTGGAGTGGGAAGGAAGGGAGATGAGTGGAATGGAGAGGAATGGAATGCAGTGGAGTGGATTGGATTGGAATGAACTGGAATGGAGAGGAAAGGAATGAAGTGGAACGGAATGGACTGCAATGGAATTGAATGGAGTGAAGTGGAAAGTAGTGGAGTGGAGTGGAATGGAGTGGAAATGAATGGAATGGAGTGGAATGGAAGGGAATGGAGACAAGTGGATAGGAATTGACTGAAGCAGATTGGAGTGGAGTGGAGTGGAGTGGCATGGAATGGAATGAAGTGGATGGGAATGCAATGGAGTGGAATGAAATGGAATAAAATGGAATGGAGTGGAATGGAGAGGAATGGAGTGGAGTGGAGTGGAATGGAGGGGAGTAAGAGGAAGAGAATGGAATGGAATCGAAAGGAGGGAAGTGCAATTGTGTGGAGTGGAGTGGAGATGAAAGGAGTGGAGTGATGTGGAGTCGAGAGGAAAGGAATGGAATGGAATGGAATGGAGTTAAGTGGAGTGGAATGGAGTGGACGGTAATGGAGTGGAATGAAAAGGAGTGGATTGGAATGGAGTGGAATGGAATGGAGTGGAACGGAGTGGAGTAGAATGGAGTGGGTTGCAGAGGAGTGGAATGGAGTGGAATGGAAGGGAACGGAAAGGAATGTAGTGGATAGGAATGGAATGGAGTGGATTGAAATTGAATGGAAAGGATTGGAGTGCAGTGGACTGGAGGGGAGTGGAATAAAATGGAGTATAGTGCAGTGGAATGGAGTGGACTGGAGTGGAGATGAGTGGAGTGGACTGGAATGGAATGGAGTGGAGTGGAATGGTGTGGAGTGGGGTGGAAAGGAATGGAACAGAATGGAATGGAGAGGAATGGAGTGGCATGTAGTGGAGTGGAGTGAAGTGGAAAGGAATGGCATGGAATGGAGTAGAGTGGAATGGAGGGGTATGGAATGGAATGGAATGGAATTGAGTGGAATGGAGTGGAATGGAGTGGAGTGGAGAGGAATGGAATGGAGTGGAAAGGTCTGAAAGGAGTGGAATGGAGTGGAGTGGAATGCAATGGAGTAGATTGGAATGAAGTGGAAAGGAATAGAATGGAGAGAAGTAGAGTAGAATGGAGTGGATTGGAATGGAGGGGAGCAGAGTGGAGTTAACAGCGGTGGATTGGAATACAGTGGATGGGGTAGAGTGGAAGGGAGTGGAATTATATGGAATGGAATGGATTGGAGTGGAGTGGAAGGGAGTGGAGTGGAGTTGAAAGTAGAGGAATCGAAAGAAGTGGAAAGGAGTGGAGTAGAGTGGATTAGAGTGGATTGGAATGGAATGGAGTGGAGTGGAATGGTGTGGAAACGAATGGAAGGGAGGGGAGTGGAATGGAACGAAATGGAATGGAATGTAGTGGAATGGAGAGGAGTGGAGTGGACTGGAGTGGAATGTAATCGAATGGAGTGTACTGGAGTGGAATGTATTTGAGAGGCGGGTAATGGAGAGGAATTGAGTGGAGTGGAGTGGAGTGAAATACATCGGAATGGCACGGAATTGAATGGAATGGAGGGGAGTGGAATGCAGTGGAGTGGAGTCGATTGGAGTGGTGAGGAGTAGAACGGAGTGGCATGGAATGGAGCACAGTGGAATGCAATGGAGTGGAGTGGATTGGAAAGGGGTGGAGTGGAGTGACGATGGGTGAAGTGGAATGTAATGGAGTGGAGTGCAGAGGAGTCTCATGGAATGGAATGGAATGGAACGCAATGGAAGCTGAGATTGTACCACTGCGCTCCAGGATGGGTGACACAGTGTGATACTCTCAAAAGAAAGGAATGGAATGGAATGCAGTGGAATGGAATGCAATGCAATGGGGTGCATTGGAGTGGAGTGGAGTGAAGTGAAGTGGATTGGAGTGGAATGGAGAGGAATGGAACGGAATGGAATGGAATGAAGTAGACTGGAGTGGGGTGGAGTTGAGTGCAATGGAATGGAGCGAAATGGAATCAGATGCAGAGAAATGGAGTAGAGAGGAGTGCAGTAGAGTGGAAAGGAGTGCAATGGAGTGGAATGGAATCGGAAGTAACGGAAAGTAGTGGAGTGGATGGAACGGAAAGGAAAGGAGTGGAGCGGAGTGGAATGGAATGGAGCGGGAGGTGGGTTGGGGCCACTGCACTCCAGGCTGGCTGGCTGACTGAGGTATTCTCGCAATAAAGGAATGGAATGGAATGCCGTAGAGTGGAATGGAACGGAGTGGAGTGGAGTGGAATGGAGTGAGTTGGAGCAGAGTGGAATGAAGAATGCAATGGGATGGAAGGGAATTGAATGAAATGCAGTGGAGTGCAGTGGATTGCATTGCAGTGGAATGGAGCAGAATGGAATGGAAAGGAGTGGAATGGACAGGAGTGGAGTGCACTGGAGAGGAGAGGATAGGAATGCAGTGGAATGGAATTGGATGTAATGGAACGTAGAGGAGTGGAGTGGAATGGAGTGGGCCAGAGTGGAATGGAATGGAATGCAATGGAAAGGAATGGAGTGGAATAGAATGGAATGGAATGGAATGGAATGGAGTGGGATGACTTGTAGTGGGGTGGAGTGAAATGGAGTATAATGGAATGGAGTGGAGTGGAGTGGAATGTGATAGAATGGAGAGGAGGGGAATGGAGCAGAATGGAATGGAGTGCAGCGGAATGGAGTGGAGTGGAATGGAATCAAATGGAGTGGAATGGAACAGAGTGGAATGGAATGGAGTGCAATAGACTAGAATTGAGTGTAGTGTAGTGGAATTTAGTGGAATGGACTGGAATGGAGTGGAATGGAATGGAATTGAGGGGAATGGAATGGAATGGAAAGGAATGGAAAGCAATGGAAAGGAATAGAATTGAATGCAACGGAATTAAAAGAATGCAATGGAATGCAATGGAATAGAATGCAATGGAATGTATAGTTGACATGTAATATGAGCTGAGATTGTGACACTGCACTCCAGCCAGGGTGACATGGTGATATCCTGTCGTAAGAAGTGAATGGAATGCAATGGAGTGAAATGGAATGGAATGAAATGGAATGGAGCGGAGTGGAAGGGAATGGAGTGGAATGAAATAGAATGCAGTGGACTGTAATGGCATGGAGTGGAAAGAAGTAGAGTGGAATGGAGTGGAATGGAATGGACTGGCATAGAATGGAGTGGAATTGAATGCAATGGAGTGGATTGGAAAGGAATGCAAAGGAGTAGAGTGGAGTAGAGTGGTGTGGAGTGGAGTGGAATGGAGCTGAATGTACTTCAATGGAGTACAATGGAATGGAACGGAGTGGAATGGAATGGAATGATATGAGGTGGATTGGAGTGGAATGTAGTGGAGTGGAATGGAATGGAATAGAATGGAATGGAGTAGAGTGTAATGGAATGCAGTGGCGATAAGTGGAGTGGAATGGAATGCATTGGAGTAGAGTGGAGTGGAATGGAATGGAATGGAGTGGAGTGGAGGGGAGTGGAGTGGAATGGAATTGAGTGAAGTGGAGTGCAGTTGAATGGAATATCGTGGTGTGGAGTGGAGTGGAAGTGAATGGAGTGAATAGGAGTGGAATGGAGTGGAAGGTAACGGAGTGGAATGGAGTCGAATGGAGTGGAATGGAGTAGAGTGGATTAGAGTGGAATGGTGTCGAACGGACTGGAATGGAATGGAATGAAGTGGAATGGAATTGAATCAAATGGAATGGGGTGGAGTGGAATGGAGTGGAGTGGAGTGGAATGAAATGAAATGGAAGGGAGTGGAGAGAAACGCAGTTGATTGGAGTGGAGTGGAGTGGAAAGGAATGGAAAGGAGTGGGATGGAGACGTATGGATTGGAGTGGAATGGAGTGGAATGGAATGAAGTGGAAAGGAGTGGAACGGAGTGAAATTGAATTTAGTGGACTGGAGTGGAATGGAGTTAAATGGAATGGAATGGAATGGAGTGGAATGGAATGGAATGGAGTGGAGTGGAATGGAATAGAATGGCATGGAATGGAATAGAATGGGATGGAGTGGAGTGGAGAGGAGTGGAATGGATTGGAGTGAAGTGGAGTGGAATGGAATTGAGTGGAGCGGAGAGGAAAGGAATGGAATGGAGTGGAGTGGAATGGCATGGAATGGAGTGGAATGGAATGGATAGTAGTGGAGTGGAGTGGAGTGGATTGGAGTGTAGTGGAAGGGAATGGAGTGCAGTGTAATGGACTGGAATGGAGCAGAGCAGAATGGAGTGGACTGGACTGGAGTGGAATGGAATGGGATGGCATGGAATGGGAGCTGAGATTTTACCAATGTGCTCTAGGCAGGATGACTGGGTGTCATACTCTCAAAAGAAAGGAATGGAATGGAACGCAGTGGAATGGAATGGAACAGAGTGGACATTAGTGGAGTGGAATGTGGAGGAATGGAATGAAATGGAACGTAATGGCATGAAATGGAGTGGTGTGGGGTGGAATGGATTATAGTGGAATGGGGTGGAAAGGAATGGGATGGAGTGGAATGAAGTGGAGTGCAGTGGAGTGGAACGGAGTTGAATGGCATAGAATTGAGTGGACAGTAGTGGAATGTTTTGGAATGCAATGGAATCCATTGTAATAGAATGGAATACAACGGAAAGTTGACATGGAGTGTGAGCTGAGATTGTGCCACTGCACTCCAGACTGGGTGACACGTTATATCCTGTGGATAGAAAGGAATGGAATGCAATAGAGTGAAATGGAATGGAGTGGAATGGAATTGAATGGAATGGAGTGGAGTGGAGTGGAGTCGAATGGAGACGAATGGAATGGGACGGAGTGGAATGGAACGGAGTGGAGTGGAGTATCGTGGAGTGAAATAGAATGGAATGCACTGGGTTGGAATGGAATGCAATGGACTGCTGAAAGGAAATGTGAGCTGTTATTGTTCCACTGCACTCCAGCCTTTGTGACGGAATGAAATCCTGTGGAAAAAAAGGAATGGAATGGAATGGAATGGAATGGAATGGAATGGAATGGAATGGAATGGAGTGGAGTGGAGTGTTGTGGAGAGGAGTGGAGTGGAGTGGAGTGAAATGGAGTGGAGTGTCGTGGAGGAGAGTGGAATGGAGTGGAATGGAATGGAGAGGAAAGGAACGGAGTGGAGTGGAATGGAACGGAGTGGAGTGGAATGGAATCCAATGGAATGAAATGGAATTGAATCGAATGGAATGAAGAAATATGTGCAGTGATTTGGCCACTGCGCTGGAGCCTGTGTGAGAGAGGGAGATCCTGTCGATAAAACAGTGTGGAATGGAAGGGATTGGAATGGAATGGAATAGAATGTATTGGAGTGGAGTGGAGTGGAATTGAGTGGAGTGGAGTGCACTGGAATGGAATGGAATGCAATGGAATGTAATGGAATGATGAAATGATATGTGAGCTGAGATTGTGCCACTGCCCTCCACGCTGGGTGACAGAGTGAGATACTCTTGAAAGAAAGAAATGGAATGGAAAGAATTTTTAATTGGGTGGATTCGAGTGGACTGAAGTAGAGTGCAGTGGAATAGAGAGGAATGGAATGGAATGGAATCGGATGTAAAGGAATGGAATGATGTGGAGTGGAGTGGTGAGGAGTGTAGTGCTGTGGAATGGAGCAGAAAGTAACGGGATGGTGTGGAGTGGAGTGCAGTGCAGTGGAGTGGAGAGGAGTGCAATGGCGTGGAATGGAATCGGATGTAAAGGAACGTACTGGAGTGGAGCGGAGTGGAAAGGAGTGGAATGGAATGGAATTGAATGTAATGGAAAGCAAAGGAATGGAATGGGATGCAATGGAATTTAATGCAATAGAATGCAGTTCAATAGAGAGTTGACATGTAGTGTGAGCTGAGATTGTGCCTAAGCTCTCCAGGCTGTTTGACACAGTGATATCGTGTGGAAAGAATGGAATGGAATGCAGTGGTGTGAAATGGAATGGAATGTAGTGGACAGGAGTAGAATGGAGTGGAGTGAAGAGGAACAGAGTGGAATGGAATGGGATGCAGTGGAATGGAATGCAGTGGAGTGGAGTGAAATAGAAAGAAATGGAATGGGATGGAATGGAATGCAATGGAATGGAGAAGAGAAATGTGAGCTGAGATTGTGTGACTACACTCCAGCCTTAGTGACCGAGAGAGATTCTGTGGAAGGAAAGAACTGATTTCAAAGGAGTGGAATGGAAGGGAATGTAGTACAGTGGAGTAGAGTGGAATGGAGTGAAACAGAATAGAATGGAGTGGAAGGCAATGGAATGGAATGGAATGGAGTGGAGTGGAATAGAGAGGAGTGCACTGCAATGGAGTGGAGTGGAGTGGAAGGGAGTGGAATGCAATGGAATGTAGTGGAGTGCAGTGGAGTGGAATGGAATGGAGTGGACAGGAGTGGAAGGAGTAGAGTGGACTGGAATGGAATAGAATGGAACAGAATGCAGTGGAGTGGAGGGGAGTGGAGGTGAGTGGAGTGGCATGGAGTGGAATGGAATGGAATGGAGTGAAATGGAATCCAATGGATTGGAATGGAGTGGAGTGGAGTGGAGTGGAATGGAGAGGAGTCGAATGGAATGGAAGGGAATGCAGCGGAACGCAGTGGTGTGGATTGGAATGCAGTGAAATGGAGTACTATGGAATCTAAAGGAGTGGAGTGGAGTCTAGTGGAGTGGAATGGAATGGAACAAAATGGAATGGAATGGCACGGAATGGAGTGGAGTAGAGTGGAGTGGGAAGGAAGGGAGATGAGTGGAATGGAGAGGAATGGAATGCAGTGGAGTGGATTGGATTGGAATGAACTGGAATTGAGAGGAATGGAATGAAGTGGAACGGAATGGACTGCAATGGAATTGAATGGAGTGAAGTGGAAAGTAGTGGAGTGGAGTGGAATGGAGTGGAAATGAATGGAATGGAGAGGAATGGAAGGGAATGGAGACAAGTGGATAGGAATTGACAGAAGCAGATTGGAGTGGAGTGGAGTGGAGTGGCATGGAATGGAATGAAGTGGATGGGAATGCAATGGAGTGGAATGAAATTGAATAAAATGGAATGGAGTGGAATGGAGAGGAATGGAGTGGAGTGGAGTGGAATGGAGGGGAGTAAGAGGAAGAGAATGGAATGGAATCGAAAGTAGGGAAGTGCAATTGTGTGGAGTGGAGTGGAGATGAAAGGAGTGGAGTGATGTGGAGTCGAGAGGAAAGGAATGGAATGGAATGGAATGGAGTTAAGTGGAGTGGAATGGAGTGGAAGGTAATGGAGTGGAATGAAAAGGAGTGCATTGGAATGGAGTGGAATGGAATGGAGTGGAACGGAGTGGAGTAGAATGGAGTGGGTTGCAGAGGAGTGGAATGGAGTGGAATGGAAGGGAACGGAAAGGAATGTAGTGGAAAGGAATGGAATGGAGTGGATTGAAATTGAATGGAAAGGATTGGAGTGCAGTGGACTGGAGGGGAGTGGAATAAAATGGAGTATAGTGCAGTGGAATGGAGTGGACTGGAGTGGAGATGAGTGGAGTGGACTGGAATGGAATGGAGTGGAGTGGAATGGTGTGGAGTGGGGTGGAAAGGAATGGAACAGAATGGAATGGAGAGGAATGGAGTGGCATGTAGTGGAGTGGAGTGAAGTGGAAAGGAATGGCATGGAATGGAGTAGAGTGGAATGGAGGGGTATGGAATGGAATGGAATGGAATTGAGTGGAATGGAGTGGAATGGAGTGGAGTGGAGAGGAATGGAATGGAGTGGAAAGGTCTGAAAGGAGTGGAATGGAGTGGAGTGGAATGCAATGGAGTAGATTGGAATGAAGTGGAAAGGAATAGAATGGAGAGAAGTAGAGTAGAATGGAGTGGATTGGAATGGAGGGGAGCAGAGTGGAGTTAACAGCGGTGGATTGGAATACAGTGGATGGGGTAGAGTGGAAGGGAGTGGAATTATATGGAATGGAATGGATTGGAGTGGAGTGGAAGGGAGTGGAGTGGAGTTGAAAGTAGAGGAATCGAAAGAAGTGGAAAGGAGTGGAGTAGAGTGGATTAGAGTGGATTGGAATGGAATGGAGTGGAGTGGAATGGTGTGGAAACGAATGGAAGGGAGGGGAGTGGAATGGAACGAAATGGAATGGAATGTAGTGGAATGGAGAGGAGTGGAGTGGACTGGAGTGGAATGTAATCGAATGGAGTGTACTGGAGTGGAATGTATTTGAGAGGCGGGTAATGGAGAGGAATTGAGTGGAGTGGAGTGGAGTGAAATACATCGGAATGGCACGGAATTGAATGGAATGGAGGGGAGTGGAATGCAGTGGAGTGGAGTCGATTGGAGTGGTGAGGAGTAGAACGGAGTGGCATGGAATGGAGCACAGTGGAATGCAATGGAGTGGAGTGGATTGGAAAGGGGTGGAGTGGAGTGACGATGGGTGAAGTGGAATGTAATGGAGTGGAGTGCAGAGGAGTCTCATGGAATGGAATGGAATGGAACGCAATGGAAGCTGAGATTGTACCACTGCGCTCCAGGATGGGTGACACAGTGTGATACTCTCAAAAGAAAGGAATGGAATGGAATGCAGTGGAATGGAATGGAATGCAATGGGGTGCATTGGAGTGGAGTGGAGTGAAGTGAAGTGGATTGGAGTGGAATGGAGAGGAATGGAACGGAATGGAATGGAATGAAGTAGACTGGAGTGGGGTGGAGTTGAGTGCAATGGAATGGAGCGAAATGGAATCAGATGCAGAGAAATGGAGTAGAGAGGAGTGCAGTAGAGTGGAAAGGAGTGCAATGGAGTGGAATGGAATCGGAAGTAACGGAAAGTAGTGGAGTGGATGGAACGGAAAGGAAAGGAGTGGAGCGGAGTGGAATGGAACGGAGCGGGAGGTGGGTTGGGGCCACTGCACTCCAGGCTGGCTGGCTGACTGAGGTATTCTCGCAATAAAGGAATGGAATGGAATGCCGTAGAGTGGAATGGAACGGAGTGGAGTGGAGTGGAATGGAGTGAGTTGGAGCAGAGTGGAATGAAGAATGCAATGGGATGGAAGGGAATTGAATGAAATGCAGTGGAGTGCAGTGGATTGCATTGCAGTGGAATGGAGCAGAATGGAATGGAAAGGAGTGGAATGGACAGGAGTGGAGTGCACTGGAGAGGAGAGGATAGGAATGCAGTGGAATGGAATTGGATGTAATGGAACGTAGAGGAGTGGAGTGGAATGGAGTGGGCCAGAGTGGAATGGAATGGAATGCAATGGAAAGGAATGGAGTGGAATAGAATGGAATGGAATGGAATGGAATGGAGTGGGATGACTTGTAGTGGGGTGGAGTGAAATGGAGTATAATGGAATGGAGTGGAGTGGAGTGGAATGTGATAGAATGGAGAGGAGGGGAATGGAGCAGAATGGAATGGAGTGCAGCGGAATGGAGTGGAGTGGAATGGAATCAAATGGAGTGGAATGGAACAGAGTGGAATGGAATGGAGTGCAATAGACTAGAATTGAGTGTAGTGTAGTGGAATTTAGTGGAATGGACTGGAATGGAGTGGAATGGAATGGAATTGAGGGGAATGGAATGGAATGGAAAGGAATGGAAAGCAATGGAAAGGAATAGAATTGAATGCAACGGAATTAAAAGAATGCAATGGAATGCAATGGAATAGAATGCAATGGAATGTATAGTTGACATGTAATATGAGCTGAGATTGTGACACTGCACTCCAGCCAGGGTGACATGGTGATATCCTGTCGTAAGAAGTGAATGGAATGCAATGGAGTGAAATGGAATGGAATGAAATGGAATGGAGCGGAGTGGAAGGGAATGGAGTGGAATGATATAGAATGCAGTGGACTGTAATGGCATGGAGTGGAAAGAAGTAGAGTGGAATGGAGTGGAATGGAATGGACTGGCATAGAATGGAGTGGAATTGAATGCAATGGAGTGGATTGGAAAGGAATGCAAAGGAGTAGAGTGGAGTAGAGTGGTGTGGAGTGGAGTGGAATGGAGCTGAATGTACTTCAATGGAGTACAATGGAATGGAACGGAGTGGAATGGAATGGAATGATATGAGGTGGATTGGAGTGGAATGTAGTGGATTGGAATGGAATGGAATAGAATGGAATGGAGTAGAGTGTAATGGAATGCAGTGGCGATAAGTGGAGTGGAATGGAATGCATTGGAGTAGAGTGGAGTGGAATGGAATGGAATGGAGTGGAGTGGAGGGGAGTGGAGTGGAATGGAATTGAGTGAAGTGGAGTGCAGTTGAATGGAATATCGTGGTGTGGAGTGGAGTGGAAGTGAATGGAGTGAATAGGAGTGGAATGGAGTGGAAGGTAACGGAGTGGAATGGAGTCGAATGGAGTGGAATGGAGTAGAGTGGATTAGAGTGGAATGGTGTCGAACGGACTGGAATGGAATGGAATGGAGTGGAATGGAATTGAATCAAATGGAATGGAGTGGAGTGGAGTGGAGTGGAATGAAATGAAATGGAAGGGAGTGGAGAGAAACGCAGTTGATTGGAGTGGAGTGGAGTGGAAAGGAATGGAAAGGAGTGGGATGGAGACGTATGGATTGGAGTGGAATGGAGTGGAATGGAATGAAGTGGAAAGGAGTGGAACGGAGTGAAATTGAATTTAGTGGACTGGAGTGGAATGGAGTTAAATGGAATGGAATGGAATGGAGTGGAATGGAATGGAATGGAGTGGAGTGGAATGGAATAGAATGGCATGGAATGGAATAGAATGGGATGGAGTGGAGTCGAGAGGAGTGGAATGGATTGGAGTGAAGTGGAGTGGAATGGAATTGAGTGGAGCGGAGAGGAAAGGAATGGAATGGAGTGGAGTGGAATGGCATGGAATGGAGTGGAATGGAATGGATAGTAGTGGAGTGGAGTGGAGTGGATTGGAGTGTAGTGGAAGGGAATGGAGTGCAGTGTAATGGACTGGAATGGAGCAGAGCAGAATGGAGTGGACTGGACTGGAGTGGAATGGAATGGGATGGCATGGAATGGGAGCTGAGATTTTACAAATGTGCTCTAGGCAGGGTGACTGGGTGTCATACTCTCAAAAGAAAGGAATGGAATGGAACGCAGTGGAATGGAATGGAACAGAGTGGACATTAGTGGAGTGGAATGTGGAGGAATGGAATGAAATGGAACGTAATGGCATGAAATGGAGTGGTGTGGGGTGGAATGGATTATAGTGGAATGGGGTGGAAAGGAATGGGATGGAGTGGAATGAAGTGGAGTGCAGTGGAGTGGAACGGAGTTGAATGGCATAGAATTGAGTGGACAGTAGTGGAATGTTTTGGAATGCAATGGAATCCATTGTAATAGAATGGAATACAACGGAAAGTTGACATGGAGTGTGAGCTGAGATTGTGCCACTGCACTCCAGACTGGGTGACACGTTATATCCTGTGGATAGAAAGGAATGGAATGCAATAGAGTGAAATGGAATGGAGTGGAATGGAATTGAATGGAATGGAGTGGAGTGGAGTGGAGTCGAATGGAGACGAATGGAATGGGACGGAGTGGAATGGAACGGAGTGGAGTGGAGTATCGTGGAGTGAAATAGAATGGAATGCACTGGGTTGGAATGGAATGCAATGGACTGCTGAAAGGAAATGTGAGCTGTTATTGTTCCACTGCACTCCAGCCTTTGTGACGGAATGAAATCCTGTGGAAAAAAAGGAATGGAATGGAATGGAATGGAATGGAATGGAATGGAATGGAATGGAATGGAGTGGAGTGGAGTGGTGTGGAGAGGAGTGTAGTGGAGTGGAGTGAAATGGAGTGGAGTGTCGTGGAGGAGAGTGGAATGGAGTGGAATGGAATGGAGAGGAAAGGAACGGAGTGGAGTGGAATGGAACGGAGTGGAGTGGAATGGAATCCAATGGAATGAAATGGAATTGAATCGAATGGAATGAAGAAATATGTGCAGTGATTTGGCCACTGCGCTGGAGCCTGTGTGAGAGAGGGAGATCCTGTCGATAAAACAGTGTGGAATGGAAGGGATTGGAATGGAATGGAATGGAACGTATTGGAGTGGAGTGGAGTGGAATTGAGTGGAGTGGAGTGCACTGGAATGGAATGGAATGCAATGGAATGTAATGGAATGATGAAATGATATGTGAGCTGAGATTGTGCCACTGCACTCCACGCTGGGTGACAGAGTGAGATACTCTTGAAAGAAAGAAATGGAATGGAAAGAATTTTTAATTGGGTGGATTCGAGTGGACTGAAGTAGAGTGCAGTGGAATAGAGAGGAATGGAATGGAATGGAATCGGATGTAAAGGAATGGAATGATGTGGAGTGGAGTGGTGAGGAGTGTAGTGCTGTGGAATGGAGCAGAAAGTAACGGGATGGTGTGGAGTGGAGTGCAGTGCAGTGGAGTGGAGAGGAGTGCAATGGCGTGGAATGGAATCGGATGTAAAGGAACGTACTGGAGTGGAGCGGAGTGGAAAGGAGTGGAATGGAATGGAATTGAATGTAATGGAAAGCAAAGGAATGGAATGGGATGCAATGGAATTTAATGCAATAGAATGCAGTTCAATAGAGAGTTGACATGTAATGTGAGCTGAGATTGTGCCTAAGCTCTCCAGGCTGTTTGACACAGTGATATCGTGTGGAAAGAATGGAATGGAATGCAGTGGTGTGAAATGGAATGGAATGTAGTGGACAGGAGTAGAATGGAGTGGAGTGAAGAGGAACAGAGTGGAATGGAATGGGATGCAGTGGAATGGAATGCAGTGGAGTGGAGTGAAATAGAAAGAAATGGAATGGGATGGAATGGAATGCAATGGAATGGAGAAGAGAAATGTGAGCTGAGATTGTGTGACTACACTCCAGCCTTAGTGACCGAGAGAGATTCTGTGGAAGGAAAGAACTGATTTCAAAGGAGTGGAATGGAAGGGAATGTAGTACAGTGGAGTAGAGTGGAATGGAGTGAAACAGAATAGAATGGAGTGGAAGGCAATGGAATGGAATGGAATGGAGTGGAGTGGAATAGAGAGGAGTGCACTGCAATGGAGTGGAGTGGAGTGGAAGGGAGTGGAATGCAATGGAATGTAGTGGAGTGCAGTGGAGTGGAATGGAATGGAGTGGACAGGAGTGGAAGGAGTAGAGTGGACTGGAATGGAATAGAATGGAACAGAATGCAGTGGAGTGGAGGGGAGTGGAGGTGAGTGGAGTGGCATGGAGTGGAATGGAATGGAATGGAGTGAAATGGAATCCAATGGATTGGAATGGAGTGGAGTGGAGTGGAGTGGAATGGAGAGGAGTCGAATGGAATGGAAGGGAATGCAGCGGAACGCAGTGGTGTGGATTGGAATGCAGTGAAATGGAGTACTATGGAATCTAAAGGAGTGGAGTGGAGTCTAGTGGAGTGGAATGGAATGGAACAAAATGGAATGGAATGGCACGGAATGGAGTGGAGTAGAGTGGAGTGGGAAGGAAGGGAGATGAGTGGAATGGAGAGGAATGGAATGCAGTGGAGTGGATTGGATTGGAATGAACTGGAATGGAGAGGAATGGAATGAAGTGGAACGGAATGGACTGCAATGGAATTGAATGGAGTGAAGTGGAAAGTAGTGGAGTGGAGTGGAATGGAGTGGAAATGAATGGAATGGAGTGGAATGGAAGGGAATGGAGACAAGTGGATAGGAATTGACTGAAGCAGATTGGAGTGGAGTGGAGTGGAGTGGCATGGAATGGAATGAAGTGGAGGGGAATGCAATGGAGTGGAATGAAATGGAATAAAATGGAATGGAGTGGAATGGAGAGGAATGGAGTGGAGTGGAGTGGAATGGAGGGGAGTAAGAGGAAGAGAATGGAATGGAATCGAAAGGAGGGAAGTGCAATTGTGTGGAGTGGAGTGGAGATGAAAGAAGTGGAGTGATGTGGAGTCGAGAGGAAAGGAATGGAATAGAATGGAATGGAGTTAAGTGGAGTGGAATGGAGTGGAAGGTAATGGAGTGGAATGAAAAGGAGTGGATTGGAATGGAGTGGAATGGAATGGAGTGGAACGGAGTGGAGTAGAATGGAGTGGGTTGCAGAGGAGTGGAATGGAGTGGAATGGAAGGGAACGGAAAGGAATGTAGTGGAAAGGAATGGAATGGAGTGGATTGAAATTGAATGGAAAGGATTGGAGTGCAGTGGACTGGAGGGGAGTGGAATAAAATTGAGTATAGTGCAGTGGAATGGAGTGGACTGGAGTGGAGATGAGTGGAGTGGACTGGAATGGAATGGAGTGGAGTGGAATGGTGTGGAGTGGGGTGGAAAGGAATGGAACAGAATGGAATGGAGAGGAATGGAGTGGCATGTAGTGGAGTGGAGTGAAGTGGAAAGGAATGGCATGGAATGGAGTAGAGTGGAATGGAGGGGTATGGAATGGAATGGAATGGAATTGAGTGGAATGGAGTGGAATGGAGTGGAGTGGAGAGGAATGGAATGGAGTGGAAAGGTCTGAAAGGAGTGGAATGGAGTGGAGTGGAATGCAATGGAGTAGATTGGAATGAAGTGGAAAGGAATAGAATGGAGAGAAGTAGAGTAGAATGGAGTGGATTGGAATGGAGGGGAGCAGAGTGGAGTTAACAGCAGTGGATTGGAATACAGTGGATGGGGTAGAGTGGAAGGGAGTGGAATTATATGGAATGGAATGGATTGGAGTGGAGTGGAAGGGAGTGGAGTGGAGTTGAAAGTAGAGGAATCGAAAGAAGTGGAAAGGAGTGGAGTAGAGTGGATTAGAGTGGATTGGAATGGAATGGAGTGGAGTGGAATGGTGTGGAAACGAATGGAAGGGAGGGGAGTGGAATGGAACGAAATGGAATGGAATGTAGTGGAATGGAGAGGAGTGGAGTGGACTGGAGTGGAATGTAATCGAATGGAGTGTACTGGAGTGGAATGTATTTGAGAGGCGGGTAATGGAGAGGAATTGAGTGGAGTGGAGTGGAGTGAAATACATCGGAATGGCACGGAATTGAATGGAATGGAGGGGAGTGGAATGCAGTGGAGTGGAGTCGATTGGAGTGGTGAGGAATAGAACGGAGTGGCATGGAATGGAGCACAGTGGAATGCAATGGAGTGGAGTGGATTGGAAAGGGGTGGAGTGGAGTGACGATGGGTGAAGTGGAATGTAATGGAGTGGAGTGCAGAGGAGTCTCATGGAATGGAATGGAATGGAACGCAATGGAAGCTGAGATTGTACCACTGCGCTCCAGGATGGGTGACACAGTGTGATACTCTCAAAAGAAAGGAATGGAATGGAATGCAGTGGAATGGAATGGAATGCAATGGGGTGCATTGGAGTGGAGTGGAGTGAAGTGAAGTGGATTGGAGTGGAATGGAGAGGAATGGAACGGAATGGAATGGAATGAAGTAGACTGGAGTGGGGTGGAGTTGAGTGCAATGGAATGGAGCGAAATGGAATCAGATGCAGAGAAATGGAGTAGAGAGGAGTGCAGTAGAGTGGAAAGGAGTGCAATGGAGTGGAATGGAATCGGAAGTAACGGAAAGTAGTGGAGTGGATGGAACGGAAAGGAAAGGAGTGGAGCGGAGTGGAATGGAACGGAGCGGGAGGTGGGTTGGGGCCACTGCACTCCAGGCTGGCTGGCTGACTGAGGTATTCTCGCAATAAAGGAATGGAATGGAATGCCGTAGAGTGGAATGGAACGGAGTGGAGTGGAGTGGAATGGAGTGAGTTGGAGCAGAGTGGAATGAAGAATGCAATGGGATGGAAGGGAATTGAATGAAATGCAGTGGAGTGCAGTGGAGTGCATTGCAGTGGAATGGAGCAGAATGGAATGGAAAGGAGTGGAATGGACAGGAGTGGAGTGCACTGGAGAGGAGAGGATAGGAATGCAGTGGAATGGAATTGGATGTAATGGAACGTAGAGGAGTGGAGTGGAATGGAGTGGGCCAGAGTGGAATGGAATGGAATGCAATGGAAAGGAATGGAGTGGAATAGAATGGAATGGAATGGAATGGAATGGAGTGGGATGACTTGTAGTGGGGTGGAGTGAAATGGAGTATAATGGAATGGAGTGGAGTGGAGTGGAATGTGATAGAATGGAGAGGAGGGGAATGGAGCAGAATGGAATGGAGTGCAGCGGAATGGAGTGGAGTGGAATGGAATCAAATGGAGTGGAATGGAACAGAGTGGAATGGAATGGAGTGCAATAGACTAGAATTGAGTGTAGTGTAGTGGAATTTAGTGGAATGGACTGGAATGGAGTGGAATGGAATGGAATTGAGGGGAATGGAATGGAATGGAAAGGAATGGAAAGCAATGGAAAGGAATAGAATTGAATGCAACGGAATTAAAAGAATGCAATGGAATGCAATGGAATAGAATGCAATGGAATGTATAGTTGACATGTAATATGAGCTGAGATTGTGACACTGCACTCCAGCCAGGGTGACATGGTGATATCCTGTCGTAAGAAGTGAATGGAATGCAATGGAGTGAAATGGAATGGAATGAAATGGAATGGAGCGGAATGGAAGGGAATGGAGTGGAATGAAATAGAATGCAGTGGACTGTAATGGCATGGAGTGGAAAGAAGTAGAGTGGAATGGAGTGGAATGGAATGGACTGGCATAGAATGGAGTGGAATTGAATGCAATGGAGTGGATTGGAAAGGAATGCAAAGGAGTAGAGTGGAGTAGAGTGGTGTGGAGTGGAGTGGAATGGAGCTGAATGTACTTCAATGGAGTACAATGGAATGGAACGGAGTGGAATGGAATGGAATGATATGAGGTGGATTGGAGTGCAATGTAGTGGAGTGGAATGGAATGGAATAGAATGGAATGGAGTAGAGTGTAATGGAATGCAGTGGCGATAAGTGGAGTGGAATGGAATGCATTGGAGTAGAGTGGAGTGGAATGGAATGGAATGGAGTGGAGTGGAGGGGAGTGGAGTGGAATGGAATTGAGTGAAGTGGAGTGCAGTTGAATGGAATATCGTGGTGTGGAGTGGAGTGGAAGTGAATGGAGTGAATAGGAGTGGAATGGAGTGGAAGGTAACGGAGTGGAATGGAGTCGAATGGAGTGGAATGGAGTAGAGTGGATTAGAGTGGAATGGTGTCGAACGGACTGGAATGGAATGGAATGGAGTGGAATGGAATTGAATCAAATGGAATGGAGTGGAGTGGAGTGGAGTGGAATGAAATGAAATGGAAGGGAGTGGAGAGAAACGCAGTTGATTGGAGTGGAGTGGAGTGGAAAGGAATGGAAAGGAGTGGGATGGAGACGTATGGATTGGAGTGGAATGGAGTGGAATGGAATGAAGTGGAAAGGAGTGGAACGGAGTGAAATTGAATTTAGTGGACTGGAGTGGAATGGAGTTAAATGGAATGGAATGGAATGGAGTGGAATGGAATGGAATGGAGTGGAGTGGAATGGAATAGAATGGCATGGAATGGAATAGAATGGGATGGAGTGGAGTGGAGAGGAGTGGAATGGATTGGAGTGAAGTGGAGTGGAATGGAATTGAGTGGAGCGGAGAGGAAAGGAATGGAATGGAGTGGAGTGGAATGGCATGGAATGGAGTGGAATGGAATGGATAGTAGTGGAGTGGAGTGGAGTGGATTGGAGTGGAGTGGAAGGGAATGGAGTGCAGTGTAATGGACTGGAATGGAGCAGAGCAGAATGGAGTGGACTGGACTGGAGTGGAATGGAATGGGATGGCATGGAATGGGAGCTGAGATTTTACCAATGTGCTCTAGGCAGGGTGACTGGGTGTCATACTCTCAAAAGAAAGGAATGGAATGGAACGCAGTGGAATGGAATGGAACAGAGTGGACATTAGTGGAGTGGAATGTGGAGGAATGGAATGAAATGGAACGTAATGGCATGAAATGGAGTGGTGTGGGGTGGAATGGATTATAGTGGAATGGGGTGGAAAGGAATGGGATGGAGTGGAATGAAGTGGAGTGCAGTGGAGTGGAACGGAGTTGAATGGCATAGAATTGAGTGGACAGTAGTGGAATGTTTTGGAATGCAATGGAATCCATTGTAATAGAATGGAATACAACGGAAAGTTGACATGGAGTGTGAGCTGAGATTGTGCCACTGCACTCCAGACTGGGTGACACGTTATATCCTGTGGATAGAAAGGAATGGAATGCAATAGAGTGAAATGGAATGGAGTGGAATGGAATTGAATGGAATGGAGTGGAGTGGAGTGGAGTCGAATGGAGACGAATGGAATGGGACGGAGTGGAATGGAACGGAGTGGAGTGGAGTATCGTGGAGTGAAATAGAATGGAATGCACTGGGTTGGAATGGAATGCAATGGACTGCTGAAAGGAAATGTGAGCTGTTATTGTTCCACTGCACTCCAGCCTTTGTGACGGAATGAAATCCTGTGGAAAAAAAGGAATGGAATGGAATGGAATGGAATGGAATGGAATGGAATGGAATGGAATGGAGTGGAGTGGAGTGGTGTGGAGAGGAGTGTAGTGGAGTGGAGTGAAATGGAGTGGAGTGTCGTGGAGGAGAGTGGAATGGAGTGGAATGGAATGGAGAGGAAAGGAACGGAGTGGAGTGGAATGGAACGGAGTGGAGTGGAATGGAATCCAATGGAATGAAATGGAATTGAATCGAATGGAATGAAGAAATATGTGCAGTGATTTGGCCACTGCGCTGGAGCCTGTGTGAGAGAGGGAGATCCTGTCGATAAAACAGTGTGGAATGGAAGGGATTGGAATGGAATGGAATGGAACGTATTGGAGTGGAGTGGAGTGGAATTGAGTGGAGTGGAGTGCACTGGAATGGAATGGAATGCAATGGAATGTAATGGAATGATGAAATGATATGTGAGCTGAGATTGTGCCACTGCACTCCACGCTGGGTGACAGAGTGAGATACTCTTGAAAGAAAGAAATGGAATGGAAAGAATTTTTAATTGGGTGGATTCGAGTGGACTGAAGTAGAGTGCAGTGGAATAGAGAGGAATGGAATGGAATGGAATCGGATGTAAAGGAATGGAATGATGTGGAGTGGAGTGGTGAGGAGTGTAGTGCTGTGGAATGGAGCAGAAAGTAACGGGATGGTGTGGAGTGGAGTGCAGTGCAGTGGAGTGGAGAGGAGTGCAATGGCGTGGAATGGAATCGGATGTAAAGGAACGTACTGGAGTGGAGCGGAGTGGAAAGGAGTGGAATGGAATGGAATTGAATGTAATGGAAAGCAAAGGAATGGAATGGGATGCAATGGAATTTAATGCAATAGAATGCAGTTCAATAGAGAGTTGACATGTAATGTGAGCTGAGATTGTGCCTAAGCTCTCCAGGCTGTTTGACACAGTGATATCGTGTGGAAAGAATGGAATGGAATGCAGTGGTGTGAAATGGAATGGAATGTAGTGGACAGGAGTAGAATGGAGTGGAGTGAAGAGGAACAGAGTGGAATGGAATGGGATGCAGTGGAATGGAATGCAGTGGAGTGGAGTGAAATAGAAAGAAATGGAATGGGATGGAATGGAATGCAATGGAATGGAGAAGAGAAATGTGAGCTGAGATTGTGTGACTACACTCCAGCCTTAGTGACCGAGAGAGATTCTGTGGAAGGAAAGAACTGATTTCAAAGGAGTGGAATGGAAGGGAATGTAGTACAGTGGAGTAGAGTGGAATGGAGTGAAACAGAATAGAATGGAGTGGAAGGCAATGGAATGGAATGGAATGGAGTGGAGTGGAATAGAGAGGAGTGCACTGCAATGGAGTGGAGTGGAGTGGAAGGGAGTGGAATGCAATGGAATGTAGTGGAGTGCAGTGGAGTGGAATGGAATGGAGTGGACAGGAGTGGAAGGAGTAGAGTGGACTGGAATGGAATAGAATGGAACAGAATGCAGTGGAGTGGAGGGGAGTGGAGGTTAGTGGAGTGGCATGGAGTGGAATGGAATGGAATGGAGTGAAATGGAATCCAATGGATTGGAATGGAGTGGAGTGGAGTGGAGTGGAATGGAGAGGAGTCGAATGGAATGGAAGGGAATGCAGCAGAACGCAGTGGTGTGGATTGGAATGCAGTGAAATGGAGTACTATGGAATCTAAAGGAGTGGAGTGGAGTCTAGTGGAGTGGAATGGAATGGAACAAAATGGAATGGAATGGCACGGAATGGAGTGGAGTAGAGTGGAGTGGGAAGGAAGGGAGATGAGTGGAATGGAGAGGAATGGAATGCAGTGGAGTGGATTGGATTGGAATGAACTGGAATGGAGAGGAATGGAATGAAGTGGAACGGAATGGACTGCAATGGAATTGAATGGAGTGAAGTGGAAAGTAGTGGAGTGGAGTGGAATGGAGTGGAAATGAATGGAATGGAGTGGAATGGAAGGGAATGGAGACAAGTGGATAGGAATTGACTGAAGCAGATTGGAGTGGAGTGGAGTGGAGTGGCATGGAATGGAATGAAGTGGATGGGAATGCAATGGAGTGGAATGAAATGGAATAAAATGGAATGGAGTGGAATGGAGAGGAATGGAGTGGAGTGGAGTGGAATGGAGGGGAGTAAGAGGAAGAGAATGGAATGGAATCGAAAGGAGGGAAGTGCAATTGTGTGGAGTGGAGTGGAGATGAAAGGAGTGGAGTGATGTGGAGTCGAGAGGAAAGGAATGGAATGGAATGGAATGGAGTTAAGTGGAGTGGAATGGAGTGGAAGGTAATGGAGTGGAATGAAAAGGAGTGGATTGGAATGGAGTGGAATGGAATGGAGTGGAACGGAGTGGAGTAGAATGGAGTGGGTTGCAGAGGAGTGGAATGGAGTGGAATGGAAGGGAACGGAAAGGAATGTAGTGGAAAGGAATGGAATGGAGTGGATTGAAATTGAATGGAAAGGATTGGAGTGCAGTGGACTGGAGGGGAGTGGAATAAAATGGAGTATAGTGCAGTGGAATGGAGTGGACTGGAGTGGAGATGAGTGGAGTGGACTGGAATGGAATGGAGTGGAGTGGAATGGTGTGGAGTGGGGTGGAAAGGAATGGAACAGAATGGAATGGAGAGGAATGGAGTGGCATGTAGTGGAGTGGAGTGAAGTGGAAAGGAATGGCATGGAATGGAGTAGAGTGGAATGGAGGGGTATGGAATGGAATGGAATGGAATTGAGTGGAATGGAGTGGAATGGAGTGGAGTGGAGAGGAATGGAATGGAGTGGAAAGGTCTGAAAGGAGTGGAATGGAGTGGAGTGGAATGCAATGGAGTAGATTGGAATGAAGTGGAAAGGAATAGAATGGAGAGAAGTAGAGTAGAATGGAGTGGATTGGAATGGAGGGGAGCAGAGTGGAGTTAACAGCGGTGGATTGGAATACAGTGGATGGGGTAGAGTGGAAGGGAGTGGAATTATATGGAATGGAATGGATTGGAGTGGAGTGGAAGGGAGTGGAGTGGAGTTGAAAGTAGAGGAATCGAAAGAAGTGGAAAGGAGTGGAGTAGAGTGGATTAGAGTGGATTGGAATGGAATGGAGTGGAGTGGAATGGTGTGGAAACGAATGGAAGGGAGGGGAGTGGAATGGAACGAAATGGAATGGAATGTAGTGGAATGGAGAGGAGTGGAGTGGACTGGAGTGGAATGTAATCGAATGGAGTGTACTGGAGTGGAATGTATTTGAGAGGCGGGTAATGGAGAGGAATTGAGTGGAGTGGAGTGGAGTGAAATACATCGGAATGGCACGGAATTGAATGGAATGGAGGGGAGTGGAATGCAGTGGAGTGGAGTCGATTGGAGTGGTGAGGAGTAGAACGGAGTGGCATGGAATGGAGCATAGTGGAATGCAATGGAGTGGAGTGGATTGGAAAGGGGTGGAGTGGAGTGACGATGGGTGAAGTGGAATGTAATGGAGTGGAGTGCAGAGGAGTCTCATGGAATGGAATGGAATGGAACGCAATGGAAGCTGAGATTGTACCACTGCGCTCCAGGATGGGTGACACAGTGTGATACTCTCAAAAGAAAGGAATGGAATGGAATGCAGTGGAATGGAATGGAATGCAATGGGGTGCATTGGAGTGGAGTGGAGTGAAGTGAAGTGGATTGGAGTGGAATGGAGAGGAATGGAACGGAATGGAATGGAATGAAGTAGACTGGAGTGGGGTGGAGTTGAGTGCAATGGAATGGAGCGAAATGGAATCAGATGCAGAGAAATGGAGTAGAGAGGAGTGCAGTAGAGTGGAAAGGAGTGCAATGGAGTGGAATGGAATCGGAAGTAACGGAAAGTAGTGGAGTGGATGGAACGGAAAGGAAAGGAGTGGAGCGGAGTGGAATGGAACGGAGCGGGAGGTGGGTTGGGGCCACTGCACTCCAGGCTGGCTGGCTGACTGAGGTATTCTCGCAATAAAGGAATGGAATGGAATGCCGTAGAGTGGAATGGAACGGAGTGGAGTGGAGTGGAATGGAGTGAGTTGGAGCAGAGTGGAATGAAGAATGCAATGGGATGGAAGGGAATTGAATGAAATGCAGTGGAGTGCAGTGGAGTGCATTGCAGTGGAATGGAGCAGAATGGAATGGAAAGGAGCGGAATGGACAGGAGTGGAGTGCACTGGAGAGGAGAGGATAGGAATGCAGTGGAATGGAATTGGATGTAATGGAACGTAGAGGAGTGGAGTGGAATGGAGTGGGCCAGAGTGGAATGGAATGGAATGCAATGGAAAGGAATGGAGTGGAATACAATGGAATGGAATGGAATGGAATGGAATGGAGTGGGATGACTTGTAGTGGGGTGGAGTGAAATGGAGTATAATGGAATGGAGTGGAGTGGAGTGGAATGTGATAGAATGGAGAGGAGGGGAATGGAGCAGAATGGAATGGAGTGCAGCGGAATGGAGTGGAGTGGAATGGAATCAAATGGAGTGGAATGGAACAGAGTGGAATGGAATGGAGTGCAATAGACTAGAATTGAGTGTAGTGTAGTGGAATTTAGTGGAATGGACTGGAATGGAGTGGAATGGAATGGAATTGAGGGGAATGGAATGGAATGGAAAGGAATGGAAAGCAATGGAAAGGAATAGAATTGAATGCAACGGAATTAATAGAATGCAATGGAATGCAATGGAATAGAATGCAATGGAATGTATAGTTGACATGTAATATGAGCTGAGATTGTGACCCTGCACTCCAGCCAGGGTGACATGGTGATATCCTGTCGTAAGAAGTGAATGGAATGCAATGGAGTGAAATGGAATGGAATGAAATGGAATGGAGCGGAGTGGAAGGGAATGGAGTGGAATGAAATAGAATGCAGTGGACTGTAATGGCATGGAGTGGAAAGAAGTAGAGTGGAATGGAGTGGAATGGAATGGACTGGCATAGAATGGAGTGGAATTGAATGCAATGGAGTGGATTGGAAAGGAATGCAAAGGAGTAGAGTGGAGTAGAGTGGTGTGGAGTGGAGTGGAATGGAGCTGAATGTACTTCAATGGAGTACAATGGAATGGAACGGAGTGGAATGGAATGGAATGATATGAGGTGGATTGGAGTGGAATGTAGTGGAGTGGAATGGAATGGAATAGAATGGAATGGAGTAGAGTGTAATGGAATGCAGTGGCGATAAGTGGAGTGGAATGGAATGCATTGGAGTAGAGTGGAGTGGAATGGAATGGAATGGAGTGGAGTGGAGGGGAGTGGAGTGGAATGGAATTGAGTGAAGTGGAGTGCAGTTGAATGGAATATCGTGGTGTGGAGTGGAGTGGAAGTGAATGGAGTGAATAGGAGTGGAATGGAGTGGAAGGTAACGGAGTGGAATGGAGTCGAATGGAGTGGAATGGAGTAGAGTGGATTAGAGTGGAATGGTGTCGAACGGACTGGAATGGAATGGAATGGAGTGGAATGGAATTGAATCAAATGGAATGGAGTGGAGTGGAGTGGAGTGGAATGAAATGAAATGGAAGGGAGTGGAGAGAAACGCAGTTGATTGGAGTGGAGTGGAGTGGAAAGGAATGGAAAGGAGTGGGATGGAGACGTATGGATTGGAGTGGAATGGAGTGGAATGGAATGAAGTGGAAAGGAGTGGAACGGAGTGAAATTGAATTTAGTGGACTGGAGTGGAATGGAGTTAAATGGAATGGAATGGAGTGGAGTGGAATGGAATGGAATGGAGTGGAGTGGAATGGAATAGAATGGCATGGAATGGAATAGAATGGGATGGAGTGGAGTGGAGAGGAGTGGAATGGATTGGAGTGAAGTGGAGTGGAATGGAATTGAGTGGAGCGGAGAGGAAAGGAATGGAATGGAGTGGAGTGGAATGGCATGGAATGGAGTGGAATGGAATGGATAGTAGTGGAGTGGAGTGGAGTGGATTGGAGTGTAGTGGAAGGGAATGGAGTGCAGTGTAATGGACTGGAATGGAGCAGAGCAGAATGGAGTGGACTGGACTGGAGTGGAATGGAATGGGATGGCATGGAATGGGAGCTGAGATTTTACCAATGTGCTCTAGGCAGGGTGACTGGGTGTCATACTCTCAAAAGAAAGGAATGGAATGGAACGCAGTGGAATGGAATGGAACAGAGTGGACATTAGTGGAGTGGAATGTGGAGGAATGGAATGAAATGGAACGTAATGGCATGAAATGGAGTGGTGTGGGGTGGAATGGATTATAGTGGAATGGGGTGGAAAGGAATGGGATGGAGTGGAATGAAGTGGAGTGCAGTGGAGTGGAACGGAGTTGAATGGCATAGAATTGAGTGGACAGTAGTGGAATGTTTTGGAATGCAATGGAATCCATTGTAATAGAATGGAATACAACGGAAAGTTGACATGGAGTGTGAGCTGAGATTGTGCCACTGCACTCCAGACTGGGTGACACGTTATATCCTGTGGATAGAAAGGAATGGAATGCAATAGAGTGAAATGGAATGGAGTGGAATGGAATTGAATGGAATGGAGTGGAGTGGAGTGGAGTCGAATGGAGACGAATGGAATGGGACGGAGTGGAATGGAACGGAGTGGAGTGGAGTATCGTGGAGTGAAATAGAATGGAATGCACTGGGTTGGAATGGAATGCAATGGACTGCTGAAAGGAAATGTGAGCTGTTATTGTTCCACTGCACTCCAGCCTTTGTGACGGAATGAAATCCTGTGGAAAAAAAGGAATGGAATGGAATGGAATGGAATGGAATGGAATGGAATGGAATGGAATGGAATGGAGTGGAGTGGAGTGTTGTGGAGAGGAGTGTAGTGGAGTGGAGTGAAATGGAGTGGAGTGTCGTGGAGAAGAGTGGAATGGAGTGGAATGGAATGGAGAGGAAAGGAACGGAGTGGAGTGGAATGGAACGGAGTGGAGTGGAATGGAATCCAATGGAATGAAATGGAATTGAATCGAATGGAATGAAGAAATATGTGCAGTGATTTGGCCACTGCGCTGGAGCCTGTGTGAGAGAGGGAGATCCTGTCGATAAAACAGTGTGGAATGGAAGGGATTGGAATGGAATGGAATGGAACGTATTGGAGTGGAGTGGAGTGGAATTGAGTGGAGTGGAGTGCACTGGAATGGAATGGAATGCAATGGAATGTAATGGAATGATGAAATGATATGTGAGCTGAGATTGTGCCACTGCACTCCACGCTGGGTGACAGAGTGAGATACTCTTGAAAGAAAGAAATGGAATGGAAAGAATTTTTAATTGGGTGGATTCGAGTGGACTGAAGTAGAGTGCAGTGGAATAGAGAGGAATGGAATGGAATGGAATCGGATGTAAAGGAATGGAATGATGTGGAGTGGAGTGGTGAGGAGTGTAGTGCTGTGGAATGGAGCAGAAAGTAACGGGATGGTGTGGAGTGGAGTGCAGTGCAGTGGAGTGGAGAGGAGTGCAATGGCGTGGAATGGAATCGGATGTAAAGGAACGTACTGGAGTGGAGCGGAGTGGAAAGGAGTGGAATGGAATGGAATTGAATGTAATGGAAAGCAAAGGAATGGAATGGGATGCAATGGAATTTAATGCAATAGAATGCAGTTCAATAGAGAGTTGACATGTAATGTGAGCTGAGATTGTGCCTAAGCTCTCCAGGCTGTTTGACACAGTGATATCGTGTCGAAAGAATGGAATGGAATGCAGTGGTGTGAAATGGAATGGAATGTAGTGGACAGGAGTAGAATGGAGTGGAGTGAAGAGGAACAGAGTGGAATGGAATGGGATGCAGTGGAATGGAATGCAGTGGAGTGGAGTGAAATAGAAAGAAATGGAATGGGATGGAATGGAATGCAATGGAATGGAGAAGAGAAATGTGAGCTGAGATTGTGTGACTACACTCCAGCCTTAGTGACCGAGAGAGATTCTGTGGAAGGAAAGAACTGATTTCAAAGGAGTGGAATGGAAGGGAATGTAGTACAGTGGAGTAGAGTGGAATGGAGTGAAACAGAATAGAATGGAGTGGAAGGCAATGGAATGGAATGGAATGGAGTGGAGTGGAATAGAGAGGAGTGCACTGCAATGGAGTGGAGTGGAGTGGAAGGGAGTGGAATGCAATGGAATGTAGTGGAGTGCAGTGGAGTGGAATGGAATGGAGTGGACAGGAGTGGAAGGAGTAGAGTGGACTGGAATGGAATAGAATGGAACAGAATGCAGTGGAGTGGAGGGGAGTGGAGGTGAGTGGAGTGGCATGGAGTGGAATGGAATGGAATGGAGTGAAATGGAATCCAATGGATTGGAATGGAGTGGAGTGGAGTGGAGTGGAATGGAGAGGAGTCGAATGGAATGGAAGGGAATGCAACGGAACGCAGTGGTGTGGATTGGAATGCAGTGAAATGGAGTACTATGGAATCTAAAGGAGTGGAGTGGAGTCTAGTGGAGTGGAATGGAATGGAACAAAATGGAATGGAATGGCACGGAATGGAGTGGAGTAGAGTGGAGTGGGAAGGAAGGGAGATGAGTGGAATGGAGAGGAATGGAATGCAGTGGAGTGGATTGGATTGGAATGAACTGGAATGGAGAGGAATGGAATGAAGTGGAACGGAATGGACTGCAATGGAATTGAATGGAGTGAAGTGGAAAGTAGTGGAGTGGAGTGGAATGGAGTGGAAATGAATGGAATGGAGAGGAATGGAAGGGAATGGAGACAAGTGGATAGGAATTGACTGAAGCAGATTGGAGTGGAGTGGAGTGGAGTGGCATGGAATGGAATGAAGTGGATGGGAATGCAATGGAGTGGAATGAAATGGAATAAAATGGAATGGAGTGGAATGGAGAGGAATGGAGTGGAGTGGAGTGGAATGGAGGGGAGTAAGAGGAAGAGAATGGAATGGAATCGAAAGGAGGGAAGTGCAATTGTGTGGAGTGGAGTGGAGATGAAAGGAGTGGAGTGATGTGGAGTCGAGAGGAAAGGAATGGAATGGAATGGAATGGAGTTAAGTGGAGTGGAATGGAGTGGAAGGTAATGGAGTGGAATGAAAAGGAGTGGATTGGAATGGAGTGGAATGGAATGGAGTGGAACGGAGTGGAGTAGAATGGAGTGGGTTGCAGAGGAGTGGAATGGAGTGGAATGGAAGGGAACGGAAAGGAATGTAGTGGAAAGGAATGGAATGGAGTGGATTGAAATTGAATGGAAAGGATTGGAGTGCAGTGGACTGGAGGGGAGTGGAATAAAATGGAGTATAGTGCAGTGGAATGGAGTGGACTGGAGTGGAGATGAGTGGAGTGGACTGGAATGGAATGGAGTGGAGTGGAATGGTGTGGAGTGGGGTGGAAAGGAATGGAACAGAATGGAATGGAGAGGAATGGAGTGGCATGTAGTGGAGTGGAGTGAAGTGGAAAGGAATGGCATGGAATGGAGTAGAGTGGAATGGAGGGGTATGGAATGGAATGGAATGGAATTGAGTGGAATGGAGTGGAATGGAGTGGAGTGGAGAGGAATGGAATGGAGTGGAAAGGTCTGAAAGGAGTGGAATGGAGTGGAGTGGAATGCAATGGAGTAGATTGGAATGAAGTGGAAAGGAATAGAATGGAGAGAAGTAGAGTAGAATGGAGTGGATTGGAATGGAGGGGAGCAGAGTGGAGTTAACAGCGGTGGATTGGAATACAGTGGATGGGGTAGAGTGGAAGGGAGTGGAATTATATGGAATGGAATGGATTGGAGTGGAGTGGAAGGGAGTGGAGTGGAGTTGAAAGTAGAGGAATCGAAAGAAGTGGAAAGGAGTGGAGTAGAGTGGATTAGAGTGGATTGGAATGGAATGGAGTGGAGTGGAATGGTGTGGAAACGAATGGAAGGGAGGGGAGTGGAATGGAACGAAATGGAATGGAATGTAGTGGAATGGAGAGGAGTGGAGTGGACTGGAGTGGAATGTAATCGAATGGAGTGTACTGGAGTGGAATGTATTTGAGAGGCGGGTAATGGAGAGGAATTGAGTGGAGTGGAGTGGAGTGAAATACATCGGAATGGCACGGAATTGAATGGAATGGAGGGGAGTGGAATGCAGTGGAGTGGAGTCGATTGGATTGGTGAGGAGTAGAACGGAGTGGCATGGAATGGAGCATAGTGGAATGCAATGGAGTGGAGTGGATTGGAAAGGGGTGGAGTGGAGTGACGATGGGTGAAGTGGAATGTAATGGAGTGGAGTGCAGAGGAGTCTCATGGAATGGAATGGAATGGAACGCAATGGAAGCTGAGATTGTACCACTGCGCTCCAGGATGGGTGACACAGTGTGATACTCTCAAAAGAAAGGAATGGAATGGAATGCAGTGGAATGGAATGGAATGCAATGGGGTGCATTGGAGTGGAGTGGAGTGAAGTGAAGTGGATTGGAGTGGAATGGAGAGGAATGGAACGGAATGGAATGGAATGAAGTAGACTGGAGTGGGGTGGAGTTGAGTGCAATGGAATGGAGCGAAATGGAATCAGATGCAGAGAAATGGAGTAGAGAGGAGTGCAGTAGAGTGGAAAGGAGTGCAATGGAGTGGAATGGAATCGGAAGTAACGGAAAGTAGTGGAGTGGATGGAACGGAAAGGAAAGGAGTGGAGCGGAGTGGAATGGAACGGAGCGGGAGGTGGGTTGGGGCCACTGCACTCCAGGCTGGCTGGCTGACTGAGGTATTCTCGCAATAAAGGAATGGAATGGAATGCCGTAGAGTGGAATGGAACGGAGTGGAGTGGAGTGGAATGGAGTGAGTTGGAGCAGAGTGGAATGAAGAATGCAATGGGATGGAAGGGAATTGAATGAAATGCAGTGGAGTGCAGTGGAGTGCATTGCAGTGGAATGGAGCAGAATGGAATGGAAAGGAGCGGAATGGACAGGAGTGGAGTGCACTGGAGAGGAGAGGATAGGAATGCAGTGGAATGGAATTGGATGTAATGGAACGTAGAGGAGTGGAGTGGAATGGAGTGGGCCAGAGTGGAATGGAATGGAATGCAATGGAAAGGAATGGAGTGGAATACAATGGAATGGAATGGAATGGAATGGAATGGAGTGGGATGACTTGTAGTGGGGTGGAGTGAAATGGAGTATAATGGAATGGAGTGGAGTGGAGTGGAATGTGATAGAATGGAGAGGAGGGGAATGGAGCAGAATGGAATGGAGTGCAGCGGAATGGAGTGGAGTGGAATGGAATCAAATGGAGTGGAATGGAACAGAGTGGAATGGAATGGAGTGCAATAGACTAGAATTGAGTGTAGTGTAGTGGAATTTAGTGGAATGGACTGGAATGGAGTGGAATGGAATGGAATTGAGGGGAATGGAATGGAATGGAAAGGAATGGAAAGCAATGGAAAGGAATAGAATTGAATGCAACGGAATTAATAGAATGCAATGGAATGCAATGGAATAGAATGCAATGGAATGTATAGTTGACATGTAATATGAGCTGAGATTGTGACACTGCACTCCAGCCAGGGTGACATGGTGATATCCTGTCGTAAGAAGTGAATGGAATGCAATGGAGTGAAATGGAATGGAATGAAATGGAATGGAGCGGAGTGGAAGGGAATGGAGTGGAATGAAATAGAATGCAGTGGACTGTAATGGCATGGAGTGGAAAGAAGTAGAGTGGAATGGAGTGGAATGGAATGGACTGGCATAGAATGGAGTGGAATTGAATGCAATGGAGTGGATTGGAAAGGAATGCAAAGGAGTAGAGTGGAGTAGAGTGGTGTGGAGTGGAGTGGAATGGAGCTGAATGTACTTCAATGGAGTACAATGGAATGGAACGGAGTGGAATGGAATGGAATGATATGAGGTGGATTGGAGTGGAATGTAGTGGAGTGGAATGGAATGGAATAGAATGGAATGGAGTAGAGTGTAATGGAATGCAGTGGCGATAAGTGGAGTGGAATGGAATGCATTGGAGTAGAGTGGAGTGGAATGGAATGGAATGGAGTGGAGTGGAGGGGAGTGGAGTGGAATGGAATTGAGTGAAGTGGAGTGCAGTTGAATGGAATATCGTGGTGTGGAGTGGAGTGGAAGTGAATGGAGTGAATAGGAGTGGAATGGAGTGGAAGGTAACGGAGTGGAATGGAGTCGAATGGAGTGGAATGGAGTAGAGTGGATTAGAGTGGAATGGTGTCGAACGGACTGGAATGGAATGGAATGGAGTGGAATGGAATTGAATCAAATGGAATGGAGTGGAGTGGAGTGGAGTGGAATGAAATGAAATGGAAGGGAGTGGAGAGAAACGCAGTTGATTGGAGTGGAGTGGAGTGGAAAGGAATGGAAAGGAGTGGGATGGAGACGTATGGATTGGAGTGGAATGGAGTGGAATGGAATGAAGTGGAAAGGAGTGGAACGGAGTGAAATTGAATTTAGTGGACTGGAGTGGAATGGAGTTAAATGGAATGGAATGGAGTGGAGTGGAATGGAATGGAATGGAGTGGAGTGGAATGGAATAGAATGGCATGGAATGGAATAGAATGGGATGGAGTGGAGTGGAGAGGAGTGGAATGGATTGGAGTGAAGTGGAGTGGAATGGAATTGAGTGGAGCGGAGAGGAAAGGAATGGAATGGAGTGGAGTGGAATGGCATGGAATGGAGTGGAATGGAATGGATAGTAGTGGAGTGGAGTGGAGTGGATTGGAGTGTAGTGGAAGGGAATGGAGTGCAGTGTAATGGACTGGAATGGAGCAGAGCAGAATGGAGTGGACTGGACTGGAGTGGAATGGAATGGGATGGCATGGAATGGGAGCTGAGATTTTACCAATGTGCTCTAGGCAGGGTGACTGGGTGTCATACTCTCAAAAGAAAGGAATGGAATGGAACGCAGTGGAATGGAATGGAACAGAGTGGACATTAGTGGAGTGGAATGTGGAGGAATGGAATGAAATGGAACGTAATGGCATGAAATGGAGTGGTGTGGGGTGGAATGGATTATAGTGGAATGGGGTGGAAAGGAATGGGATGGAGTGGAATGAAGTGGAGTGCAGTGGAGTGGAACGGAGTTGAATGGCATAGAATTGAGTGGACAGTAGTGGAATGTTTTGGAATGCAATGGAATCCATTGTAATAGAATGGAATACAACGGAAAGTTGACATGGAGTGTGAGCTGAGATTGTGCCACTGCACTCCAGACTGGGTGACACGTTATATCCTGTGGATAGAAAGGAATGGAATGCAATAGAGTGAAATGGAATGGAGTGGAATGGAATTGAATGGAATGGAGTGGAGTGGAGTGGAGTCGAATGGAGACGAATGGAATGGGACGGAGTGGAATGGAACGGAGTGGAGTGGAGTATCGTGGAGTGAAATAGAATGGAATGCACTGGGTTGGAATGGAATGCAATGGACTGCTGAAAGGAAATGTGAGCTGTTATTGTTCCACTGCACTCCAGCCTTTGTGACGGAATGAAATCCTGTGGAAAAAAAGGAATGGAATGGAATGGAATGGAATGGAATGGAATGGAATGGAATGGAATGGAATGGAGTGGAGTGGAGTGTTGTGGAGAGGAGTGTAGTGGAGTGGAGTGAAATGGAGTGGAGTGTCGTGGAGAAGAGTGGAATGGAGTGGAATGGAATGGAGAGGAAAGGAACGGAGTGGAGTGGAATGGAACGGAGTGGAGTGGAATGGAATCCAATGGAATGAAATGGAATTGAATCGAATGGAATGAAGAAATATGTGCAGTGATTTGGCCACTGCGCTGGAGCCTGTGTGAGAGAGGGAGATCCTGTCGATAAAACAGTGTGGAATGGAAGGGATTGGAATGGAATGGAATGGAACGTATTGGAGTGGAGTGGAGTGGAATTGAGTGGAGTGGAGTGCACTGGAATGGAATGGAATGCAATGGAATGTAATGGAATGATGAAATGATATGTGAGCTGAGATTGTGCCACTGCACTCCACGCTGGGTGACAGAGTGAGATACTCTTGAAAGAAAGAAATGGAATGGAAAGAATTTTTAATTGGGTGGATTCGAGTGGACTGAAGTAGAGTGCAGTGGAATAGAGAGGAATGGAATGGAATGGAATCGGATGTAAAGGAATGGAATGATGTGGAGTGGAGTGGTGAGGAGTGTAGTGCTGTGGAATGGAGCAGAAAGTAACGGGATGGTGTGGAGTGGAGTGCAGTGCAGTGGAGTGGAGAGGAGTGCAATGGCGTGGAATGGAATCGGATGTAAAGGAACGTACTGGAGTGGAGCGGAGTGGAAAGGAGTGGAATGGAATGGAATTGAATGTAATGGAAAGCAAAGGAATGGAATGGGATGCAATGGAATTTAATGCAATAGAATGCAGTTCAATAGAGAGTTGACATGTAATGTGAGCTGAGATTGTGCCTAAGCTCTCCAGGCTGTTTGACACAGTGATATCGTGTCGAAAGAATGGAATGGAATGCAGTGGTGTGAAATGGAATGGAATGTAGTGGACAGGAGTAGAATGGAGTGGAGTGAAGAGGAACAGAGTGGAATGGAATGGGATGCAGTGGAATGGAATGCAGTGGAGTGGAATGAAATAGAAAGAAATGGAATGGGATGGAATGGAATGCAATGGAATGGAGAAGAGAAATGTGAGCTGAGATTGTGTGACTACACTCCAGCCTTAGTGACCGAGAGAGATTCTGTGGAAGGAAAGAACTGATTTCAAAGGAGTGGAATGGAAGGGAATGTAGTACAGTGGAGTAGAGTGGAATGGAGTGAAACAGAATAGAATGGAGTGGAAGGCAATGGAATGGAATGGAATGGAGTGGAGTGGAATAGAGAGGAGTGCACTGCAATGGAGTGGAGTGGAGTGGAAGGGAGTGGAATGCAATGGAATGTAGTGGAGTGCAGTGGAGTGGAATGGAATGGAGTGGACAGGAGTGGAAGGAGTAGAGTGGACTGGAATGGAATAGAATGGAACAGAATGCAGTGGAGTGGAGGGGAGTGGAGGTGAGTGGAGTGGCATGGAGTGGAATGGAATGGAATGGAGTGAAATGGAATCCAATGGATTGGAATGGAGTGGAGTGGAGTGGAGTGGAATGGAGAGGAGTCGAATGGAATGGAAGGGAATGCAACGGAACGCAGTGGTGTGGATTGGAATGCAGTGAAATGGAGTACTATGGAATCTAAAGGAGTGGAGTGGAGTCTAGTGGAGTGGAATGGAATGGAACAAAATGGAATGGAATGGCACGGAATGGAGTGGAGTAGAGTGGAGTGGGAAGGAAGGGAGATGAGTGGAATGGAGAGGAATGGAATGCAGTGGAGTGGATTGGATTGGAATGAACTGGAATGGAGAGGAAAGGAATGAAGTGGAACGGAATGGACTGCAATGGAATTGAATGGAGTGAAGTGGAAAGTAGTGGAGTGGAGTGGAATGGAGTGGAAATGAATGGAATGGAGTGGAATGGAAGGGAATGGAGACAAGTGGATAGGAATTGACTGAAGCAGATTGGAGTGGAGTGGAGTGGAGTGGCATGGAATGGAATGAAGTGGATGGGAATGCAATGGAGTGGAATGAAATGGAATAAAATGGAATGGAGTGGAATGGAGAGGAATGGAGTGGAGTGGAGTGGAATGGAGGGGAGTAAGAGGAAGAGAATGGAATGGAATCGAAAGGAGGGAAGTGCAATTGTGTGGAGTGGAGTGGAGATGAAAGGAGTGGAGTGATGTGGAGTCGAGAGGAAAGGAATGGAATGGAATGGAATGGAGTTAAGTGGAGTGGAATGGAGTGGACGGTAATGGAGTGGAATGAAAAGGAGTGGATTGGAATGGAGTGGAATGGAATGGAGTGGAACGGAGTGGAGTAGAATGGAGTGGGTTGCAGAGGAGTGGAATGGAGTGGAATGGAAGGGAACGGAAAGGAATGTAGTGGATAGGAATGGAATGGAGTGGATTGAAATTGAATGGAAAGGATTGGAGTGCAGTGGACTGGAGGGGAGTGGAATAAAATGGAGTATAGTGCAGTGGAATGGAGTGGACTGGAGTGGAGATGAGTGGAGTGGACTGGAATGGAATGGAGTGGAGTGGAATGGTGTGGAGTGGGGTGGAAAGGAATGGAACAGAATGGAATGGAGAGGAATGGAGTGGCATGTAGTGGAGTGGAGTGAAGTGGAAAGGAATGGCATGGAATGGAGTAGAGTGGAATGGAGGGGTATGGAATGGAATGGAATGGAATTGAGTGGAATGGAGTGGAATGGAGTGGAGTGGAGAGGAATGGAATGGAGTGGAAAGGTCTGAAAGGAGTGGAATGGAGTGGAGTGGAATGCAATGGAGTAGATTGGAATGAAGTGGAAAGGAATAGAATGGAGAGAAGTAGAGTAGAATGGAGTGGATTGGAATGGAGGGGAGCAGAGTGGAGTTAACAGCGGTGGATTGGAATACAGTGGATGGGGTAGAGTGGAAGGGAGTGGAATTATATGGAATGGAATGGATTGGAGTGGAGTGGAAGGGAGTGGAGTGGAGTTGAAAGTAGAGGAATCGAAAGAAGTGGAAAGGAGTGGAGTAGAGTGGATTAGAGTGGATTGGAATGGAATGGAGTGGAGTGGAATGGTGTGGAAACGAATGGAAGGGAGGGGAGTGGAATGGAACGAAATGGAATGGAATGTAGTGGAATGGAGAGGAGTGGAGTGGACTGGAGTGGAATGTAATCGAATGGAGTGTACTGGAGTGGAATGTATTTGAGAGGCGGGTAATGGAGAGGAATTGAGTGGAGTGGAGTGGAGTGAAATACATCGGAATGGCACGGAATTGAATGGAATGGAGGGGAGTGGAATGCAGTGGAGTGGAGTCGATTGGAGTGGTGAGGAGTAGAACGGAGTGGCATGGAATGGAGCACAGTGGAATGCAATGGAGTGGAGTGGATTGGAAAGGGGTGGAGTGGAGTGACGATGGGTGAAGTGGAATGTAATGGAGTGGAGTGCAGAGGAGTCTCATGGAATGGAATGGAATGGAACGCAATGGAAGCTGAGATTGTACCACTGCGCTCCAGGATGGGTGACACAGTGTGATACTCTCAAAAGAAAGGAATGGAATGGAATGCAGTGGAATGGAATGCAATGCAATGGGGTGCATTGGAGTGGAGTGGAGTGAAGTGAAGTGGATTGGAGTGGAATGGAGAGGAATGGAACGGAATGGAATGGAATGAAGTAGACTGGAGTGGGGTGGAGTTGAGTGCAATGGAATGGAGCGAAATGGAATCAGATGCAGAGAAATGGAGTAGAGAGGAGTGCAGTAGAGTGGAAAGGAGTGCAATGGAGTGGAATGGAATCGGAAGTAACGGAAAGTAGTGGAGTGGATGGAACGGAAAGGAAAGGAGTGGAGCGGAGTGGAATGGAATGGAGCGGGAGGTGGGTTGGGGCCACTGCACTCCAGGCTGGCTGGCTGACTGAGGTATTCTCGCAATAAAGGAATGGAATGGAATGCCGTAGAGTGGAATGGAACGGAGTGGAGTGGAGTGGAATGGAGTGAGTTGGAGCAGAGTGGAATGAAGAATGCAATGGGATGGAAGGGAATTGAATGAAATGCAGTGGAGTGCAGTGGATTGCATTGCAGTGGAATGGAGCAGAATGGAATGGAAAGGAGTGGAATGGACAGGAGTGGAGTGCACTGGAGAGGAGAGGATAGGAATGCAGTGGAATGGAATTGGATGTAATGGAACGTAGAGGAGTGGAGTGGAATGGAGTGGGCCAGAGTGGAATGGAATGGAATGCAATGGAAAGGAATGGAGTGGAATAGAATGGAATGGAATGGAATGGAATGGAGTGGGATGACTTGTAGTGGGGTGGAGTGAAATGGAGTATAATGGAATGGAGTGGAGTGGAGTGGAATGTGATAGAATGGAGAGGAGGGGAATGGAGCAGAATGGAATGGAGTGCAGCGGAATGGAGTGGAGTGGAATGGAATCAAATGGAGTGGAATGGAACAGAGTGGAATGGAATGGAGTGCAATAGACTAGAATTGAGTGTAGTGTAGTGGAATTTAGTGGAATGGACTGGAATGGAGTGGAATGGAATGGAATTGAGGGGAATGGAATGGAATGGAAAGGAATGGAAAGCAATGGAAAGGAATAGAATTGAATGCAACGGAATTAAAAGAATGCAATGGAATGCAATGGAATAGAATGCAATGGAATGTATAGTTGACATGTAATATGAGCTGAGATTGTGACACTGCACTCCAGCCAGGGTGACATGGTGATATCCTGTCGTAAGAAGTGAATGGAATGCAATGGAGTGAAATGGAATGGAATGAAATGGAATGGAGCGGAGTGGAAGGGAATGGAGTGGAATGAAATAGAATGCAGTGGACTGTAATGGCATGGAGTGGAAAGAAGTAGAGTGGAATGGAGTGGAATGGAATGGACTGGCATAGAATGGAGTGGAATTGAATGCAATGGAGTGGATTGGAAAGGAATGCAAAGGAGTAGAGTGGAGTAGAGTGGTGTGGAGTGGAGTGGAATGGAGCTGAATGTACTTCAATGGAGTACAATGGAATGGAACGGAGTGGAATGGAATGGAATGATATGAGGTGGATTGGAGTGGAATGTAGTGGAGTGGAATGGAATGGAATAGAATGGAATGGAGTAGAGTGTAATGGAATGCAGTGGCGATAAGTGGAGTGGAATGGAATGCATTGGAGTAGAGTGGAGTGGAATGGAATGGAATGGAGTGGAGTGGAGGGGAGTGGAGTGGAATGGAATTGAGTGAAGTGGAGTGCAGTTGAATGGAATATCGTGGTGTGGAGTGGAGTGGAAGTGAATGGAGTGAATAGGAGTGGAATGGAGTGGAAGGTAACGGAGTGGAATGGAGTCGAATGGAGTGGAATGGAGTAGAGTGGATTAGAGTGGAATGGTGTCGAACGGACTGGAATGGAATGGAATGAAGTGGAATGGAATTGAATCAAATGGAATGGGGTGGAGTGGAATGGAGTGGAGTGGAGTGGAATGAAATGAAATGGAAGGGAGTGGAGAGAAACGCAGTTGATTGGAGTGGAGTGGAGTGGAAAGGAATGGAAAGGAGTGGGATGGAGACGTATGGATTGGAGTGGAATGGAGTGGAATGGAATGAAGTGGAAAGGAGTGGAACGGAGTGAAATTGAATTTAGTGGACTGGAGTGGAATGGAGTTAAATGGAATGGAATGGAATGGAGTGGAATGGAATGGAATGGAGTGGAGTGGAATGGAATAGAATGGCATGGAATGGAATAGAATGGGATGGAGTGGAGTGGAGAGGAGTGGAATGGATTGGAGTGAAGTGGAGTGGAATGGAATTGAGTGGAGCGGAGAGGAAAGGAATGGAATGGAGTGGAGTGGAATGGCATGGAATGGAGTGGAATGGAATGGATAGTAGTGGAGTGGAGTGGAGTGGATTGGAGTGTAGTGGAAGGGAATGGAGTGCAGTGTAATGGACTGGAATGGAGCAGAGCAGAATGGAGTGGACTGGACTGGAGTGGAATGGAATGGGATGGCATGGAATGGGAGCTGAGATTTTACCAATGTGCTCTAGGCAGGATGACTGGGTGTCATACTCTCAAAAGAAAGGAATGGAATGGAACGCAGTGGAATGGAATGGAACAGAGTGGACATTAGTGGAGTGGAATGTGGAGGAATGGAATGAAATGGAACGTAATGGCATGAAATGGAGTGGTGTGGGGTGGAATGGATTATAGTGGAATGGGGTGGAAAGGAATGGGATGGAGTGGAATGAAGTGGAGTGCAGTGGAGTGGAACGGAGTTGAATGGCATAGAATTGAGTGGACAGTAGTGGAATGTTTTGGAATGCAATGGAATCCATTGTAATAGAATGGAATACAACGGAAAGTTGACATGGAGTGTGAGCTGAGATTGTGCCACTGCACTCCAGACTGGGTGACACGTTATATCCTGTGGATAGAAAGGAATGGAATGCAATAGAGTGAAATGGAATGGAGTGGAATGGAATTGAATGGAATGGAGTGGAGTGGAGTGGAGTCGAATGGAGACGAATGGAATGGGACGGAGTGGAATGGAACGGAGTGGAGTGGAGTATCGTGGAGTGAAATAGAATGGAATGCACTGGGTTGGAATGGAATGCAATGGACTGCTGAAAGGAAATGTGAGCTGTTATTGTTCCACTGCACTCCAGCCTTTGTGACGGAATGAAATCCTGTGGAAAAAAAGGAATGGAATGGAATGGAATGGAATGGAATGGAATGGAATGGAATGGAATGGAGTGGAGTGGAGTGTTGTGGAGAGGAGTGGAGTGGAGTGGAGTGAAATGGAGTGGAGTGTCGTGGAGGAGAGTGGAATGGAGTGGAATGGAATGGAGAGGAAAGGAACGGAGTGGAGTGGAATGGAACGGAGTGGAGTGGAATGGAATCCAATGGAATGAAATGGAATTGAATCGAATGGAATGAAGAAATATGTGCAGTGATTTGGCCACTGCGCTGGAGCCTGTGTGAGAGAGGGAGATCCTGTCGATAAAACAGTGTGGAATGGAAGGGATTGGAATGGAATGGAATAGAATGTATTGGAGTGGAGTGGAGTGGAATTGAGTGGAGTGGAGTGCACTGGAATGGAATGGAATGCAATGGAATGTAATGGAATGATGAAATGATATGTGAGCTGAGATTGTGCCACTGCCCTCCACGCTGGGTGACAGAGTGAGATACTCTTGAAAGAAAGAAATGGAATGGAAAGAATTTTTAATTGGGTGGATTCGAGTGGACTGAAGTAGAGTGCAGTGGAATAGAGAGGAATGGAATGGAATGGAATCGGATGTAAAGGAATGGAATGATGTGGAGTGGAGTGGTGAGGAGTGTAGTGCTGTGGAATGGAGCAGAAAGTAACGGGATGGTGTGGAGTGGAGTGCAGTGCAGTGGAGTGGAGAGGAGTGCAATGGCGTGGAATGGAATCGGATGTAAAGGAACGTACTGGAGTGGAGCGGAGTGGAAAGGAGTGGAATGGAATGGAATTGAATGTAATGGAAAGCAAAGGAATGGAATGGGATGCAATGGAATTTAATGCAATAGAATGCAGTTCAATAGAGAGTTGACATGTAGTGTGAGCTGAGATTGTGCCTAAGCTCTCCAGGCTGTTTGACACAGTGATATCGTGTGGAAAGAATGGAATGGAATGCAGTGGTGTGAAATGGAATGGAATGTAGTGGACAGGAGTAGAATGGAGTGGAGTGAAGAGGAACAGAGTGGAATGGAATGGGATGCAGTGGAATGGAATGCAGTGGAGTGGAGTGAAATAGAAAGAAATGGAATGGGATGGAATGGAATGCAATGGAATGGAGAAGAGAAATGTGAGCTGAGATTGTGTGACTACACTCCAGCCTTAGTGACCGAGAGAGATTCTGTGGAAGGAAAGAACTGATTTCAAAGGAGTGGAATGGAAGGGAATGTAGTACAGTGGAGTAGAGTGGAATGGAGTGAAACAGAATAGAATGGAGTGGAAGGCAATGGAATGGAATGGAATGGAGTGGAGTGGAATAGAGAGGAGTGCACTGCAATGGAGTGGAGTGGAGTGGAAGGGAGTGGAATGCAATGGAATGTAGTGGAGTGCAGTGGAGTGGAATGGAATGGAGTGGACAGGAGTGGAAGGAGTAGAGTGGACTGGAATGGAATAGAATGGAACAGAATGCAGTGGAGTGGAGGGGAGTGGAGGTGAGTGGAGTGGCATGGAGTGGAATGGAATGGAATGGAGTGAAATGGAATCCAATGGATTGGAATGGAGTGGAGTGGAGTGGAGTGGAATGGAGAGGAGTCGAATGGAATGGAAGGGAATGCAGCGGAACGCAGTGGTGTGGATTGGAATGCAGTGAAATGGAGTACTATGGAATCTAAAGGAGTGGAGTGGAGTCTAGTGGAGTGGAATGGAATGGAACAAAATGGAATGGAATGGCACGGAATGGAGTGGAGTAGAGTGGAGTGGGAAGGAAGGGAGATGAGTGGAATGGAGAGGAATGGAATGCAGTGGAGTGGATTGGATTGGAATGAACTGGAATTGAGAGGAATGGAATGAAGTGGAACGGAATGGACTGCAATGGAATTGAATGGAGTGAAGTGGAAAGTAGTGGAGTGGAGTGGAATGGAGTGGAAATGAATGGAATGGAGAGGAATGGAAGGGAATGGAGACAAGTGGATAGGAATTGACAGAAGCAGATTGGAGTGGAGTGGAGTGGAGTGGCATGGAATGGAATGAAGTGGATGGGAATGCAATGGAGTGGAATGAAATTGAATAAAATGGAATGGAGTGGAATGGAGAGGAATGGAGTGGAGTGGAGTGGAATGGAGGGGAGTAAGAGGAAGAGAATGGAATGGAATCGAAAGTAGGGAAGTGCAATTGTGTGGAGTGGAGTGGAGATGAAAGGAGTGGAGTGATGTGGAGTCGAGAGGAAAGGAATGGAATGGAATGGAATGGAGTTAAGTGGAGTGGAATGGAGTGGAAGGTAATGGAGTGGAATGAAAAGGAGTGCATTGGAATGGAGTGGAATGGAATGGAGTGGAACGGAGTGGAGTAGAATGGAGTGGGTTGCAGAGGAGTGGAATGGAGTGGAATGGAAGGGAACGGAAAGGAATGTAGTGGAAAGGAATGGAATGGAGTGGATTGAAATTGAATGGAAAGGATTGGAGTGCAGTGGACTGGAGGGGAGTGGAATAAAATGGAGTATAGTGCAGTGGAATGGAGTGGACTGGAGTGGAGATGAGTGGAGTGGACTGGAATGGAATGGAGTGGAGTGGAATGGTGTGGAGTGGGGTGGAAAGGAATGGAACAGAATGGAATGGAGAGGAATGGAGTGGCATGTAGTGGAGTGGAGTGAAGTGGAAAGGAATGGCATGGAATGGAGTAGAGTGGAATGGAGGGGTATGGAATGGAATGGAATGGAATTGAGTGGAATGGAGTGGAATGGAGTGGAGTGGAGAGGAATGGAATGGAGTGGAAAGGTCTGAAAGGAGTGGAATGGAGTGGAGTGGAATGCAATGGAGTAGATTGGAATGAAGTGGAAAGGAATAGAATGGAGAGAAGTAGAGTAGAATGGAGTGGATTGGAATGGAGGGGAGCAGAGTGGAGTTAACAGCGGTGGATTGGAATACAGTGGATGGGGTAGAGTGGAAGGGAGTGGAATTATATGGAATGGAATGGATTGGAGTGGAGTGGAAGGGAGTGGAGTGGAGTTGAAAGTAGAGGAATCGAAAGAAGTGGAAAGGAGTGGAGTAGAGTGGATTAGAGTGGATTGGAATGGAATGGAGTGGAGTGGAATGGTGTGGAAACGAATGGAAGGGAGGGGAGTGGAATGGAACGAAATGGAATGGAATGTAGTGGAATGGAGAGGAGTGGAGTGGACTGGAGTGGAATGTAATCGAATGGAGTGTACTGGAGTGGAATGTATTTGAGAGGCGGGTAATGGAGAGGAATTGAGTGGAGTGGAGTGGAGTGAAATACATCGGAATGGCACGGAATTGAATGGAATGGAGGGGAGTGGAATGCAGTGGAGTGGAGTCGATTGGAGTGGTGAGGAGTAGAACGGAGTGGCATGGAATGGAGCACAGTGGAATGCAATGGAGTGGAGTGGATTGGAAAGGGGTGGAGTGGAGTGACGATGGGTGAAGTGGAATGTAATGGAGTGGAGTGCAGAGGAGTCTCATGGAATGGAATGGAATGGAACGCAATGGAAGCTGAGATTGTACCACTGCGCTCCAGGATGGGTGACACAGTGTGATACTCTCAAAAGAAAGGAATGGAATGGAATGCAGTGGAATGGAATGGAATGCAATGGGGTGCATTGGAGTGGAGTGGAGTGAAGTGAAGTGGATTGGAGTGGAATGGAGAGGAATGGAACGGAATGGAATGGAATGAAGTAGACTGGAGTGGGGTGGAGTTGAGTGCAATGGAATGGAGCGAAATGGAATCAGATGCAGAGAAATGGAGTAGAGAGGAGTGCAGTAGAGTGGAAAGGAGTGCAATGGAGTGGAATGGAATCGGAAGTAACGGAAAGTAGTGGAGTGGATGGAACGGAAAGGAAAGGAGTGGAGCGGAGTGGAATGGAACGGAGCGGGAGGTGGGTTGGGGCCACTGCACTCCAGGCTGGCTGGCTGACTGAGGTATTCTCGCAATAAAGGAATGGAATGGAATGCCGTAGAGTGGAATGGAACGGAGTGGAGTGGAGTGGAATGGAGTGAGTTGGAGCAGAGTGGAATGAAGAATGCAATGGGATGGAAGGGAATTGAATGAAATGCAGTGGAGTGCAGTGGATTGCATTGCAGTGGAATGGAGCAGAATGGAATGGAAAGGAGTGGAATGGACAGGAGTGGAGTGCACTGGAGAGGAGAGGATAGGAATGCAGTGGAATGGAATTGGATGTAATGGAACGTAGAGGAGTGGAGTGGAATGGAGTGGGCCAGAGTGGAATGGAATGGAATGCAATGGAAAGGAATGGAGTGGAATAGAATGGAATGGAATGGAATGGAATGGAGTGGGATGACTTGTAGTGGGGTGGAGTGAAATGGAGTATAATGGAATGGAGTGGAGTGGAGTGGAATGTGATAGAATGGAGAGGAGGGGAATGGAGCAGAATGGAATGGAGTGCAGCGGAATGGAGTGGAGTGGAATGGAATCAAATGGAGTGGAATGGAACAGAGTGGAATGGAATGGAGTGCAATAGACTAGAATTGAGTGTAGTGTAGTGGAATTTAGTGGAATGGACTGGAATGGAGTGGAATGGAATGGAATTGAGGGGAATGGAATGGAATGGAAAGGAATGGAAAGCAATGGAAAGGAATAGAATTGAATGCAACGGAATTAAAAGAATGCAATGGAATGCAATGGAATAGAATGCAATGGAATGTATAGTTGACATGTAATATGAGCTGAGATTGTGACACTGCACTCCAGCCAGGGTGACATGGTGATATCCTGTCGTAAGAAGTGAATGGAATGCAATGGAGTGAAATGGAATGGAATGAAATGGAATGGAGCGGAGTGGAAGGGAATGGAGTGGAATGATATAGAATGCAGTGGACTGTAATGGCATGGAGTGGAAAGAAGTAGAGTGGAATGGAGTGGAATGGAATGGACTGGCATAGAATGGAGTGGAATTGAATGCAATGGAGTGGATTGGAAAGGAATGCAAAGGAGTAGAGTGGAGTAGAGTGGTGTGGAGTGGAGTGGAATGGAGCTGAATGTACTTCAATGGAGTACAATGGAATGGAACGGAGTGGAATGGAATGGAATGATATGAGGTGGATTGGAGTGGAATGTAGTGGATTGGAATGGAATGGAATAGAATGGAATGGAGTAGAGTGTAATGGAATGCAGTGGCGATAAGTGGAGTGGAATGGAATGCATTGGAGTAGAGTGGAGTGGAATGGAATGGAATGGAGTGGAGTGGAGGGGAGTGGAGTGGAATGGAATTGAGTGAAGTGGAGTGCAGTTGAATGGAATATCGTGGTGTGGAGTGGAGTGGAAGTGAATGGAGTGAATAGGAGTGGAATGGAGTGGAAGGTAACGGAGTGGAATGGAGTCGAATGGAGTGGAATGGAGTAGAGTGGATTAGAGTGGAATGGTGTCGAACGGACTGGAATGGAATGGAATGGAGTGGAATGGAATTGAATCAAATGGAATGGAGTGGAGTGGAGTGGAGTGGAATGAAATGAAATGGAAGGGAGTGGAGAGAAACGCAGTTGATTGGAGTGGAGTGGAGTGGAAAGGAATGGAAAGGAGTGGGATGGAGACGTATGGATTGGAGTGGAATGGAGTGGAATGGAATGAAGTGGAAAGGAGTGGAACGGAGTGAAATTGAATTTAGTGGACTGGAGTGGAATGGAGTTAAATGGAATGGAATGGAATGGAGTGGAATGGAATGGAATGGAGTGGAGTGGAATGGAATAGAATGGCATGGAATGGAATAGAATGGGATGGAGTGGAGTCGAGAGGAGTGGAATGGATTGGAGTGAAGTGGAGTGGAATGGAATTGAGTGGAGCGGAGAGGAAAGGAATGGAATGGAGTGGAGTGGAATGGCATGGAATGGAGTGGAATGGAATGGATAGTAGTGGAGTGGAGTGGAGTGGATTGGAGTGTAGTGGAAGGGAATGGAGTGCAGTGTAATGGACTGGAATGGAGCAGAGCAGAATGGAGTGGACTGGACTGGAGTGGAATGGAATGGGATGGCATGGAATGGGAGCTGAGATTTTACAAATGTGCTCTAGGCAGGGTGACTGGGTGTCATACTCTCAAAAGAAAGGAATGGAATGGAACGCAGTGGAATGGAATGGAACAGAGTGGACATTAGTGGAGTGGAATGTGGAGGAATGGAATGAAATGGAACGTAATGGCATGAAATGGAGTGGTGTGGGGTGGAATGGATTATAGTGGAATGGGGTGGAAAGGAATGGGATGGAGTGGAATGAAGTGGAGTGCAGTGGAGTGGAACGGAGTTGAATGGCATAGAATTGAGTGGACAGTAGTGGAATGTTTTGGAATGCAATGGAATCCATTGTAATAGAATGGAATACAACGGAAAGTTGACATGGAGTGTGAGCTGAGATTGTGCCACTGCACTCCAGACTGGGTGACACGTTATATCCTGTGGATAGAAAGGAATGGAATGCAATAGAGTGAAATGGAATGGAGTGGAATGGAATTGAATGGAATGGAGTGGAGTGGAGTGGAGTCGAATGGAGACGAATGGAATGGGACGGAGTGGAATGGAACGGAGTGGAGTGGAGTATCGTGGAGTGAAATAGAATGGAATGCACTGGGTTGGAATGGAATGCAATGGACTGCTGAAAGGAAATGTGAGCTGTTATTGTTCCACTGCACTCCAGCCTTTGTGACGGAATGAAATCCTGTGGAAAAAAAGGAATGGAATGGAATGGAATGGAATGGAATGGAATGGAATGGAATGGAATGGAGTGGAGTGGAGTGGTGTGGAGAGGAGTGTAGTGGAGTGGAGTGAAATGGAGTGGAGTGTCGTGGAGGAGAGTGGAATGGAGTGGAATGGAATGGAGAGGAAAGGAACGGAGTGGAGTGGAATGGAACGGAGTGGAGTGGAATGGAATCCAATGGAATGAAATGGAATTGAATCGAATGGAATGAAGAAATATGTGCAGTGATTTGGCCACTGCGCTGGAGCCTGTGTGAGAGAGGGAGATCCTGTCGATAAAACAGTGTGGAATGGAAGGGATTGGAATGGAATGGAATGGAACGTATTGGAGTGGAGTGGAGTGGAATTGAGTGGAGTGGAGTGCACTGGAATGGAATGGAATGCAATGGAATGTAATGGAATGATGAAATGATATGTGAGCTGAGATTGTGCCACTGCACTCCACGCTGGGTGACAGAGTGAGATACTCTTGAAAGAAAGAAATGGAATGGAAAGAATTTTTAATTGGGTGGATTCGAGTGGACTGAAGTAGAGTGCAGTGGAATAGAGAGGAATGGAATGGAATGGAATCGGATGTAAAGGAATGGAATGATGTGGAGTGGAGTGGTGAGGAGTGTAGTGCTGTGGAATGGAGCAGAAAGTAACGGGATGGTGTGGAGTGGAGTGCAGTGCAGTGGAGTGGAGAGGAGTGCAATGGCGTGGAATGGAATCGGATGTAAAGGAACGTACTGGAGTGGAGCGGAGTGGAAAGGAGTGGAATGGAATGGAATTGAATGTAATGGAAAGCAAAGGAATGGAATGGGATGCAATGGAATTTAATGCAATAGAATGCAGTTCAATAGAGAGTTGACATGTAATGTGAGCTGAGATTGTGCCTAAGCTCTCCAGGCTGTTTGACACAGTGATATCGTGTGGAAAGAATGGAATGGAATGCAGTGGTGTGAAATGGAATGGAATGTAGTGGACAGGAGTAGAATGGAGTGGAGTGAAGAGGAACAGAGTGGAATGGAATGGGATGCAGTGGAATGGAATGCAGTGGAGTGGAGTGAAATAGAAAGAAATGGAATGGGATGGAATGGAATGCAATGGAATGGAGAAGAGAAATGTGAGCTGAGATTGTGTGACTACACTCCAGCCTTAGTGACCGAGAGAGATTCTGTGGAAGGAAAGAACTGATTTCAAAGGAGTGGAATGGAAGGGAATGTAGTACAGTGGAGTAGAGTGGAATGGAGTGAAACAGAATAGAATGGAGTGGAAGGCAATGGAATGGAATGGAATGGAGTGGAGTGGAATAGAGAGGAGTGCACTGCAATGGAGTGGAGTGGAGTGGAAGGGAGTGGAATGCAATGGAATGTAGTGGAGTGCAGTGGAGTGGAATGGAATGGAGTGGACAGGAGTGGAAGGAGTAGAGTGGACTGGAATGGAATAGAATGGAACAGAATGCAGTGGAGTGGAGGGGAGTGGAGGTGAGTGGAGTGGCATGGAGTGGAATGGAATGGAATGGAGTGAAATGGAATCCAATGGATTGGAATGGAGTGGAGTGGAGTGGAGTGGAATGGAGAGGAGTCGAATGGAATGGAAGGGAATGCAGCGGAACGCAGTGGTGTGGATTGGAATGCAGTGAAATGGAGTACTATGGAATCTAAAGGAGTGGAGTGGAGTCTAGTGGAGTGGAATGGAATGGAACAAAATGGAATGGAATGGCACGGAATGGAGTGGAGTAGAGTGGAGTGGGAAGGAAGGGAGATGAGTGGAATGGAGAGGAATGGAATGCAGTGGAGTGGATTGGATTGGAATGAACTGGAATGGAGAGGAATGGAATGAAGTGGAACGGAATGGACTGCAATGGAATTGAATGGAGTGAAGTGGAAAGTAGTGGAGTGGAGTGGAATGGAGTGGAAATGAATGGAATGGAGTGGAATGGAAGGGAATGGAGACAAGTGGATAGGAATTGACTGAAGCAGATTGGAGTGGAGTGGAGTGGAGTGGCATGGAATGGAATGAAGTGGAGGGGAATGCAATGGAGTGGAATGAAATGGAATAAAATGGAATGGAGTGGAATGGAGAGGAATGGAGTGGAGTGGAGTGGAATGGAGGGGAGTAAGAGGAAGAGAATGGAATGGAATCGAAAGGAGGGAAGTGCAATTGTGTGGAGTGGAGTGGAGATGAAAGAAGTGGAGTGATGTGGAGTCGAGAGGAAAGGAATGGAATAGAATGGAATGGAGTTAAGTGGAGTGGAATGGAGTGGAAGGTAATGGAGTGGAATGAAAAGGAGTGGATTGGAATGGAGTGGAATGGAATGGAGTGGAACGGAGTGGAGTAGAATGGAGTGGGTTGCAGAGGAGTGGAATGGAGTGGAATGGAAGGGAACGGAAAGGAATGTAGTGGAAAGGAATGGAATGGAGTGGATTGAAATTGAATGGAAAGGATTGGAGTGCAGTGGACTGGAGGGGAGTGGAATAAAATTGAGTATAGTGCAGTGGAATGGAGTGGACTGGAGTGGAGATGAGTGGAGTGGACTGGAATGGAATGGAGTGGAGTGGAATGGTGTGGAGTGGGGTGGAAAGGAATGGAACAGAATGGAATGGAGAGGAATGGAGTGGCATGTAGTGGAGTGGAGTGAAGTGGAAAGGAATGGCATGGAATGGAGTAGAGTGGAATGGAGGGGTATGGAATGGAATGGAATGGAATTGAGTGGAATGGAGTGGAATGGAGTGGAGTGGAGAGGAATGGAATGGAGTGGAAAGGTCTGAAAGGAGTGGAATGGAGTGGAGTGGAATGCAATGGAGTAGATTGGAATGAAGTGGAAAGGAATAGAATGGAGAGAAGTAGAGTAGAATGGAGTGGATTGGAATGGAGGGGAGCAGAGTGGAGTTAACAGCAGTGGATTGGAATACAGTGGATGGGGTAGAGTGGAAGGGAGTGGAATTATATGGAATGGAATGGATTGGAGTGGAGTGGAAGGGAGTGGAGTGGAGTTGAAAGTAGAGGAATCGAAAGAAGTGGAAAGGAGTGGAGTAGAGTGGATTAGAGTGGATTGGAATGGAATGGAGTGGAGTGGAATGGTGTGGAAACGAATGGAAGGGAGGGGAGTGGAATGGAACGAAATGGAATGGAATGTAGTGGAATGGAGAGGAGTGGAGTGGACTGGAGTGGAATGTAATCGAATGGAGTGTACTGGAGTGGAATGTATTTGAGAGGCGGGTAATGGAGAGGAATTGAGTGGAGTGGAGTGGAGTGAAATACATCGGAATGGCACGGAATTGAATGGAATGGAGGGGAGTGGAATGCAGTGGAGTGGAGTCGATTGGAGTGGTGAGGAATAGAACGGAGTGGCATGGAATGGAGCACAGTGGAATGCAATGGAGTGGAGTGGATTGGAAAGGGGTGGAGTGGAGTGACGATGGGTGAAGTGGAATGTAATGGAGTGGAGTGCAGAGGAGTCTCATGGAATGGAATGGAATGGAACGCAATGGAAGCTGAGATTGTACCACTGCGCTCCAGGATGGGTGACACAGTGTGATACTCTCAAAAGAAAGGAATGGAATGGAATGCAGTGGAATGGAATGGAATGCAATGGGGTGCATTGGAGTGGAGTGGAGTGAAGTGAAGTGGATTGGAGTGGAATGGAGAGGAATGGAACGGAATGGAATGGAATGAAGTAGACTGGAGTGGGGTGGAGTTGAGTGCAATGGAATGGAGCGAAATGGAATCAGATGCAGAGAAATGGAGTAGAGAGGAGTGCAGTAGAGTGGAAAGGAGTGCAATGGAGTGGAATGGAATCGGAAGTAACGGAAAGTAGTGGAGTGGATGGAACGGAAAGGAAAGGAGTGGAGCGGAGTGGAATGGAACGGAGCGGGAGGTGGGTTGGGGCCACTGCACTCCAGGCTGGCTGGCTGACTGAGGTATTCTCGCAATAAAGGAATGGAATGGAATGCCGTAGAGTGGAATGGAACGGAGTGGAGTGGAGTGGAATGGAGTGAGTTGGAGCAGAGTGGAATGAAGAATGCAATGGGATGGAAGGGAATTGAATGAAATGCAGTGGAGTGCAGTGGAGTGCATTGCAGTGGAATGGAGCAGAATGGAATGGAAAGGAGTGGAATGGACAGGAGTGGAGTGCACTGGAGAGGAGAGGATAGGAATGCAGTGGAATGGAATTGGATGTAATGGAACGTAGAGGAGTGGAGTGGAATGGAGTGGGCCAGAGTGGAATGGAATGGAATGCAATGGAAAGGAATGGAGTGGAATAGAATGGAATGGAATGGAATGGAATGGAGTGGGATGACTTGTAGTGGGGTGGAGTGAAATGGAGTATAATGGAATGGAGTGGAGTGGAGTGGAATGTGATAGAATGGAGAGGAGGGGAATGGAGCAGAATGGAATGGAGTGCAGCGGAATGGAGTGGAGTGGAATGGAATCAAATGGAGTGGAATGGAACAGAGTGGAATGGAATGGAGTGCAATAGACTAGAATTGAGTGTAGTGTAGTGGAATTTAGTGGAATGGACTGGAATGGAGTGGAATGGAATGGAATTGAGGGGAATGGAATGGAATGGAAAGGAATGGAAAGCAATGGAAAGGAATAGAATTGAATGCAACGGAATTAAAAGAATGCAATGGAATGCAATGGAATAGAATGCAATGGAATGTATAGTTGACATGTAATATGAGCTGAGATTGTGACACTGCACTCCAGCCAGGGTGACATGGTGATATCCTGTCGTAAGAAGTGAATGGAATGCAATGGAGTGAAATGGAATGGAATGAAATGGAATGGAGCGGAATGGAAGGGAATGGAGTGGAATGAAATAGAATGCAGTGGACTGTAATGGCATGGAGTGGAAAGAAGTAGAGTGGAATGGAGTGGAATGGAATGGACTGGCATAGAATGGAGTGGAATTGAATGCAATGGAGTGGATTGGAAAGGAATGCAAAGGAGTAGAGTGGAGTAGAGTGGTGTGGAGTGGAGTGGAATGGAGCTGAATGTACTTCAATGGAGTACAATGGAATGGAACGGAGTGGAATGGAATGGAATGATATGAGGTGGATTGGAGTGCAATGTAGTGGAGTGGAATGGAATGGAATAGAATGGAATGGAGTAGAGTGTAATGGAATGCAGTGGCGATAAGTGGAGTGGAATGGAATGCATTGGAGTAGAGTGGAGTGGAATGGAATGGAATGGAGTGGAGTGGAGGGGAGTGGAGTGGAATGGAATTGAGTGAAGTGGAGTGCAGTTGAATGGAATATCGTGGTGTGGAGTGGAGTGGAAGTGAATGGAGTGAATAGGAGTGGAATGGAGTGGAAGGTAACGGAGTGGAATGGAGTCGAATGGAGTGGAATGGAGTAGAGTGGATTAGAGTGGAATGGTGTCGAACGGACTGGAATGGAATGGAATGGAGTGGAATGGAATTGAATCAAATGGAATGGAGTGGAGTGGAGTGGAGTGGAATGAAATGAAATGGAAGGGAGTGGAGAGAAACGCAGTTGATTGGAGTGGAGTGGAGTGGAAAGGAATGGAAAGGAGTGGGATGGAGACGTATGGATTGGAGTGGAATGGAGTGGAATGGAATGAAGTGGAAAGGAGTGGAACGGAGTGAAATTGAATTTAGTGGACTGGAGTGGAATGGAGTTAAATGGAATGGAATGGAATGGAGTGGAATGGAATGGAATGGAGTGGAGTGGAATGGAATAGAATGGCATGGAATGGAATAGAATGGGATGGAGTGGAGTGGAGAGGAGTGGAATGGATTGGAGTGAAGTGGAGTGGAATGGAATTGAGTGGAGCGGAGAGGAAAGGAATGGAATGGAGTGGAGTGGAATGGCATGGAATGGAGTGGAATGGAATGGATAGTAGTGGAGTGGAGTGGAGTGGATTGGAGTGGAGTGGAAGGGAATGGAGTGCAGTGTAATGGACTGGAATGGAGCAGAGCAGAATGGAGTGGACTGGACTGGAGTGGAATGGAATGGGATGGCATGGAATGGGAGCTGAGATTTTACCAATGTGCTCTAGGCAGGGTGACTGGGTGTCATACTCTCAAAAGAAAGGAATGGAATGGAACGCAGTGGAATGGAATGGAACAGAGTGGACATTAGTGGAGTGGAATGTGGAGGAATGGAATGAAATGGAACGTAATGGCATGAAATGGAGTGGTGTGGGGTGGAATGGATTATAGTGGAATGGGGTGGAAAGGAATGGGATGGAGTGGAATGAAGTGGAGTGCAGTGGAGTGGAACGGAGTTGAATGGCATAGAATTGAGTGGACAGTAGTGGAATGTTTTGGAATGCAATGGAATCCATTGTAATAGAATGGAATACAACGGAAAGTTGACATGGAGTGTGAGCTGAGATTGTGCCACTGCACTCCAGACTGGGTGACACGTTATATCCTGTGGATAGAAAGGAATGGAATGCAATAGAGTGAAATGGAATGGAGTGGAATGGAATTGAATGGAATGGAGTGGAGTGGAGTGGAGTCGAATGGAGACGAATGGAATGGGACGGAGTGGAATGGAACGGAGTGGAGTGGAGTATCGTGGAGTGAAATAGAATGGAATGCACTGGGTTGGAATGGAATGCAATGGACTGCTGAAAGGAAATGTGAGCTGTTATTGTTCCACTGCACTCCAGCCTTTGTGACGGAATGAAATCCTGTGGAAAAAAAGGAATGGAATGGAATGGAATGGAATGGAATGGAATGGAATGGAATGGAATGGAGTGGAGTGGAGTGGTGTGGAGAGGAGTGTAGTGGAGTGGAGTGAAATGGAGTGGAGTGTCGTGGAGGAGAGTGGAATGGAGTGGAATGGAATGGAGAGGAAAGGAACGGAGTGGAGTGGAATGGAACGGAGTGGAGTGGAATGGAATCCAATGGAATGAAATGGAATTGAATCGAATGGAATGAAGAAATATGTGCAGTGATTTGGCCACTGCGCTGGAGCCTGTGTGAGAGAGGGAGATCCTGTCGATAAAACAGTGTGGAATGGAAGGGATTGGAATGGAATGGAATGGAACGTATTGGAGTGGAGTGGAGTGGAATTGAGTGGAGTGGAGTGCACTGGAATGGAATGGAATGCAATGGAATGTAATGGAATGATGAAATGATATGTGAGCTGAGATTGTGCCACTGCACTCCACGCTGGGTGACAGAGTGAGATACTCTTGAAAGAAAGAAATGGAATGGAAAGAATTTTTAATTGGGTGGATTCGAGTGGACTGAAGTAGAGTGCAGTGGAATAGAGAGGAATGGAATGGAATGGAATCGGATGTAAAGGAATGGAATGATGTGGAGTGGAGTGGTGAGGAGTGTAGTGCTGTGGAATGGAGCAGAAAGTAACGGGATGGTGTGGAGTGGAGTGCAGTGCAGTGGAGTGGAGAGGAGTGCAATGGCGTGGAATGGAATCGGATGTAAAGGAACGTACTGGAGTGGAGCGGAGTGGAAAGGAGTGGAATGGAATGGAATTGAATGTAATGGAAAGCAAAGGAATGGAATGGGATGCAATGGAATTTAATGCAATAGAATGCAGTTCAATAGAGAGTTGACATGTAATGTGAGCTGAGATTGTGCCTAAGCTCTCCAGGCTGTTTGACACAGTGATATCGTGTGGAAAGAATGGAATGGAATGCAGTGGTGTGAAATGGAATGGAATGTAGTGGACAGGAGTAGAATGGAGTGGAGTGAAGAGGAACAGAGTGGAATGGAATGGGATGCAGTGGAATGGAATGCAGTGGAGTGGAGTGAAATAGAAAGAAATGGAATGGGATGGAATGGAATGCAATGGAATGGAGAAGAGAAATGTGAGCTGAGATTGTGTGACTACACTCCAGCCTTAGTGACCGAGAGAGATTCTGTGGAAGGAAAGAACTGATTTCAAAGGAGTGGAATGGAAGGGAATGTAGTACAGTGGAGTAGAGTGGAATGGAGTGAAACAGAATAGAATGGAGTGGAAGGCAATGGAATGGAATGGAATGGAGTGGAGTGGAATAGAGAGGAGTGCACTGCAATGGAGTGGAGTGGAGTGGAAGGGAGTGGAATGCAATGGAATGTAGTGGAGTGCAGTGGAGTGGAATGGAATGGAGTGGACAGGAGTGGAAGGAGTAGAGTGGACTGGAATGGAATAGAATGGAACAGAATGCAGTGGAGTGGAGGGGAGTGGAGGTTAGTGGAGTGGCATGGAGTGGAATGGAATGGAATGGAGTGAAATGGAATCCAATGGATTGGAATGGAGTGGAGTGGAGTGGAGTGGAATGGAGAGGAGTCGAATGGAATGGAAGGGAATGCAGCAGAACGCAGTGGTGTGGATTGGAATGCAGTGAAATGGAGTACTATGGAATCTAAAGGAGTGGAGTGGAGTCTAGTGGAGTGGAATGGAATGGAACAAAATGGAATGGAATGGCACGGAATGGAGTGGAGTAGAGTGGAGTGGGAAGGAAGGGAGATGAGTGGAATGGAGAGGAATGGAATGCAGTGGAGTGGATTGGATTGGAATGAACTGGAATGGAGAGGAATGGAATGAAGTGGAACGGAATGGACTGCAATGGAATTGAATGGAGTGAAGTGGAAAGTAGTGGAGTGGAGTGGAATGGAGTGGAAATGAATGGAATGGAGTGGAATGGAAGGGAATGGAGACAAGTGGATAGGAATTGACTGAAGCAGATTGGAGTGGAGTGGAGTGGAGTGGCATGGAATGGAATGAAGTGGATGGGAATGCAATGGAGTGGAATGAAATGGAATAAAATGGAATGGAGTGGAATGGAGAGGAATGGAGTGGAGTGGAGTGGAATGGAGGGGAGTAAGAGGAAGAGAATGGAATGGAATCGAAAGGAGGGAAGTGCAATTGTGTGGAGTGGAGTGGAGATGAAAGGAGTGGAGTGATGTGGAGTCGAGAGGAAAGGAATGGAATGGAATGGAATGGAGTTAAGTGGAGTGGAATGGAGTGGAAGGTAATGGAGTGGAATGAAAAGGAGTGGATTGGAATGGAGTGGAATGGAATGGAGTGGAACGGAGTGGAGTAGAATGGAGTGGGTTGCAGAGGAGTGGAATGGAGTGGAATGGAAGGGAACGGAAAGGAATGTAGTGGAAAGGAATGGAATGGAGTGGATTGAAATTGAATGGAAAGGATTGGAGTGCAGTGGACTGGAGGGGAGTGGAATAAAATGGAGTATAGTGCAGTGGAATGGAGTGGACTGGAGTGGAGATGAGTGGAGTGGACTGGAATGGAATGGAGTGGAGTGGAATGGTGTGGAGTGGGGTGGAAAGGAATGGAACAGAATGGAATGGAGAGGAATGGAGTGGCATGTAGTGGAGTGGAGTGAAGTGGAAAGGAATGGCATGGAATGGAGTAGAGTGGAATGGAGGGGTATGGAATGGAATGGAATGGAATTGAGTGGAATGGAGTGGAATGGAGTGGAGTGGAGAGGAATGGAATGGAGTGGAAAGGTCTGAAAGGAGTGGAATGGAGTGGAGTGGAATGCAATGGAGTAGATTGGAATGAAGTGGAAAGGAATAGAATGGAGAGAAGTAGAGTAGAATGGAGTGGATTGGAATGGAGGGGAGCAGAGTGGAGTTAACAGCAGTGGATTGGAATACAGTGGATGGGGTAGAGTGGAAGGGAGTGGAATTATATGGAATGGAATGGATTGGAGTGGAGTGGAAGGGAGTGGAGTGGAGTTGAAAGTAGAGGAATCGAAAGAAGTGGAAAGGAGTGGAGTAGAGTGGATTAGAGTGGATTGGAATGGAATGGAGTGGAGTGGAATGGTGTGGAAACGAATGGAAGGGAGGGGAGTGGAATGGAACGAAATGGAATGGAATGTAGTGGAATGGAGAGGAGTGGAGTGGACTGGAGTGGAATGTAATAGAATGGAGTGTACTGGAGTGGAATGTATTTGAGAGGCGGGTAATGGAGAGGAATTGAGTGGAGTGGAGTGGAGTGAAATACATCGGAATGGCACGGAATTGAATGGAATGGAGGGGAGTGGAATGCAGTGGAGTGGAGTCGATTGGAGTGGTGAGGAATAGAACGGAGTGGCATGGAATGGAGCACAGTGGAATGCAATGGAGTGGAGTGGATTGGAAAGGGGTGGAGTGGAGTGACGATGGGTGAAGTGGAATGTAATGGAGTGGAGTGCAGAGGAGTCTCATGGAATGGAATGGAGTGGAACGCAATGGAAGCTGAGATTGTACCACTGCGCTCCAGGATGGGTGACACAGTGTGATACTCTCAAAAGAAAGGAATGGAATGGAATGCAGTGGAATGGAATGGAATGCAATGGGGTGCATTGGAGTGGAGTGGAGTGAAGTGAAGTGGATTGGAGTGGAATGGAGAGGAATGGAACGGAATGGAATGGAATGAAGTAGACTGGAGTGGGGTGGAGTTGAGTGCAATGGAATGGAGCGAAATGGAATCAGATGCAGAGAAATGGAGTAGAGAGGAGTGCAGTAGAGTGGAAAGGAGTGCAATGGAGTGGAATGGAATCGGAAGTAACGGAAAGTAGTGGAGTGGATGGAACGGAAAGGAAAGGAGTGGAGCGGAGTGGAATGGAACGGAGCGGGAGGTGGGTTGGGGCCACTGCACTCCAGGCTGGCTGGCTGACTGAGGTATTCTCGCAATAAAGGAATGGAATGGAATGCCGTAGAGTGGAATGGAACGGAGTGGAGTGGAGTGGAATGGAGTGAGTTGGAGCAGAGTGGAATGAAGAATGCAATGGGATGGAAGGGAATTGAATGAAATGCAGTGGAGTGCAGTGGATTGCATTGCAGTGGAATGGAGCAGAATGGAATGGAAAGGAGTGGAATGGACAGGAGTGGAGTGCACTGGAGAGGAGAGGATAGGAATGCAGTGGAATGGAATTGGATGTAATGGAACGTAGAGGAGTGGAGTGGAATGGAGTGGGCCAGAGTGGAATGGAATGGAATGCAATGGAAAGGAATGGAGTGGAATAGAATGGAATGGAATGGAATGGAATGGAGTGGGATGACTTGTAGTGGGGTGGAGTGAAATGGAGTATAATGGAATGGAGTGGAGTGGAGTGGAATGTGATAGAATGGAGAGGAGGGGAATGGAGCAGAATGGAATGGAGTGCAGCGGAATGGAGTGGAGTGGAATGGAATCAAATGGAGTGGAATGGAACAGAGTGGAATGGAATGGAGTGCAATAGACTAGAATTGAGTGTAGTGTAGTGGAATTTAGTGGAATGGACTGGAATGGAGTGGAATGGAATGGAATTGAGGGGAATGGAATGGAATGGAAAGGAATGGAAAGCAATGGAAAGGAATAGAATTGAATGCAACGGAATTAAAAGAATGCAATGGAATGCAATGGAATAGAATGCAATGGAATGTATAGTTGACATGTAATATGAGCTGAGATTGTGACACTGCACTCCAGCCAGGGTGACATGGTGATATCCTGTCGTAAGAAGTGAATGGAATGCAATGGAGTGAAATGGAATGGAATGAAATGGAATGGAGCGGAGTGGAAGGGAATGGAGTGGAATGATATAGAATGCAGTGGACTGTAATGGCATGGAGTGGAAAGAAGTAGAGTGGAATGGAGTGGAATGGAATGGACTGGCATAGAATGGAGTGGAATTGAATGCAATGGAGTGGATTGGAAAGGAATGCAAAGGAGTAGAGTGGAGTAGAGTGGTGTGGAGTGGAGTGGAATGGAGCTGAATGTACTTCAATGGAGTACAATGGAATGGAACGGAGTGGAATGGAATGGAATGATATGAGGTGGATTGGAGTGGAATGTAGTGGATTGGAATGGAATGGAATAGAATGGAATGGAGTAGAGTTTAATGGAATGCAGTGGCGATAAGTGGAGTGGAATGGAATGCATTGGAGTAGAGTGGAGTGGAATGGAATGGAATGGAGTGGAGTGGAGGGGAGTGGAGTGGAATGGAATTGAGTGAAGTGGAGTGCAGTTGAATGGAATATCGTGGTGTGGAGTGGAGTGGAAGTGAATGGAGTGAATAGGAGTGGAATGGAGTGGAAGGTAACGGAGTGGAATGGAGTCGAATGGAGTGGAATGGAGTAGAGTGGATTAGAGTGGAATGGTGTCGAACGGACTGGAATGGAATGGAATGGAGTGGAATGGAATTGAATCAAATGGAATGGAGTGGAGTGGAGTGGAGTGGAATGAAATGAAATGGAAGGGAGTGGAGAGAAACGCAGTTGATTGGAGTGGAGTGGAGTGGAAAGGAATGGAAAGGAGTGGGATGGAGACGTATGGATTGGAGTGGAATGGAGTGGAATGGAATGAAGTGGAAAGGAGTGGAACGGAGTGAAATTGAATTTAGTGGACTGGAGTGGAATGGAGTTAAATGGAATGGAATGGAATGGAGTGGAATGGAATGGAATGGAGTGGAGTGGAATGGAATAGAATGGCATGGAATGGAATAGAATGGGATGGAGTGGAGTGGAGAGGAGTGGAATGGATTGGAGTGAAGTGGAGTGGAATGGAATTGAGTGGAGCGGAGAGGAAAGGAATGGAATGGAGTGGAGTGGAATGGCATGGAATGGAGTGGAATGGAATGGATAGTAGTGGAGTGGAGTGGAGTGGATTGGAGTGGAGTGGAAGGGAATGGAGTGCAGTGTAATGGACTGGAATGGAGCAGAGCAGAATGGAGTGGACTGGACTGGAGTGGAATGGAATGGGATGGCATGGAATGGGAGCTGAGATTTTACCAATGTGCTCTAGGCAGGGTGACTGGGTGTCATACTCTCAAAAGAAAGGAATGGAATGGAACGCAGTGGAATGGAATGGAACAGAGTGGACATTAGTGGAGTGGAATGTGGAGGAATGGAATGAAATGGAACGTAATGGCATGAAATGGAGTGGTGTGGGGTGGAATGGATTATAGTGGAATGGGGTGGAAAGGAATGGGATGGAGTGGAATGAAGTGGAGTGCAGTGGAGTGGAACGGAGTTGAATGGCATAGAATTGAGTGGACAGTAGTGGAATGTTTTGGAATGCAATGGAATCCATTGTAATAGAATGGAATACAACGGAAAGTTGACATGGAGTGTGAGCTGAGATTGTGCCACTGCACTCCAGACTGGGTGACACGTTATATCCTGTGGATAGAAAGGAATGGAATGCAATAGAGTGAAATGGAATGGAGTGGAATGGAATTGAATGGAATGGAGTGGAGTGGAGTGGAGTCGAATGGAGACGAATGGAATGGGACGGAGTGGAATGGAACGGAGTGGAGTGGAGTATCGTGGAGTGAAATAGAATGGAATGCACTGGGTTGGAATGGAATGCAATGGACTGCTGAAAGGAAATGTGAGCTGTTATTGTTCCACTGCACTCCAGCCTTTGTGACGGAATGAAATCCTGTGGAAAAAAAGGAATGGAATGGAATGGAATGGAATGGAATGGAATGGAATGGAATGGAATGGAGTGGAGTGGAGTGGTGTGGAGAGGAGTGTAGTGGAGTGGAGTGAAATGGAGTGGAGTGTCGTGGAGGAGAGTGGAATGGAGTGGAATGGAATGGAGAGGAAAGGAACGGAGTGGAGTGGAATGGAACGGAGTGGAGTGGAATGGAATCCAATGGAATGAAATGGAATTGAATCGAATGGAATGAAGAAATATGTGCAGTGATTTGGCCACTGCGCTGGAGCCTGTGTGAGAGAGGGAGATCCTGTCGATAAAACAGTGTGGAATGGAAGGGATTGGAATGGAATGGAATGGAACGTATTGGAGTGGAGTGGAGTGGAATTGAGTGGAGTGGAGTGCACTGGAATGGAATGGAATGCAATGGAATGTAATGGAATGATGAAATGATATGTGAGCTGAGATTGTGCCACTGCACTCCACGCTGGGTGACAGAGTGAGATACTCTTGAAAGAAAGAAATGGAATGGAAAGAATTTTTAATTGGGTGGATTCGAGTGGACTGAAGTAGAGTGCAGTGGAATAGAGAGGAATGGAATGGAATGGAATCGGATGTAAAGGAATGGAATGATGTGGAGTGGAGTGGTGAGGAGTGTAGTGCTGTGGAATGGAGCAGAAAGTAACGGGATGGTGTGGAGTGGAGTGCAGTGCAGTGGAGTGGAGAGGAGTGCAATGGCGTGGAATGGAATCGGATGTAAAGGAACGTACTGGAGTGGAGCGGAGTGGAAAGGAGTGGAATGGAATGGAATTGAATGTAATGGAAAGCAAAGGAATGGAATGGGATGCAATGGAATTTAATGCAATAGAATGCAGTTCAATAGAGAGTTGACATGTAATGTGAGCTGAGATTGTGCCTAAGCTCTCCAGGCTGTTTGACACAGTGATATCGTGTGGAAAGAATGGAATGGAATGCAGTGGTGTGAAATGGAATGGAATGTAGTGGACAGGAGTAGAATGGAGTGGAGTGAAGAGGAACAGAGTGGAATGGAATGGGATGCAGTGGAATGGAATGCAGTGGAGTGGAGTGAAATAGAAAGAAATGGAATGGGATGGAATGGAATGCAATGGAATGGAGAAGAGAAATGTGAGCTGAGATTGTGTGACTACACTCCAGCCTTAGTGACCGAGAGAGATTCTGTGGAAGGAAAGAACTGATTTCAAAGGAGTGGAATGGAAGGGAATGTAGTACAGTGGAGTAGAGTGGAATGGAGTGAAACAGAATAGAATGGAGTGGAAGGCAATGGAATGGAATGGAATGGAGTGGAGTGGAATAGAGAGGAGTGCACTGCAATGGAGTGGAGTGGAGTGGAAGGGAGTGGAATGCAATGGAATGTAGTGGAGTGCAGTGGAGTGGAATGGAATGGAGTGGACAGGAGTGGAAGGAGTAGAGTGGACTGGAATGGAATAGAATGGAACAGAATGCAGTGGAGTGGAGGGGAGTGGAGGTGAGTGGAGTGGCATGGAGTGGAATGGAATGGAATGGAGTGAAATGGAATCCAATGGATTGGAATGGAGTGGAGTGGAGTGGAGTGGAATGGAGAGGAGTCGAATGGAATGGAAGGGAATGCAGCGGAACGCAGTGGTGTGGATTGGAATGCAGTGAAATGGAGTACTATGGAATCTAAAGGAGTGGAGTGGAGTCTAGTGGAGTGGAATGGAATGGAACAAAATGGAATGGAATGGCACGGAATGGAGTGGAGTAGAGTGGAGTGGGAAGGAAGGGAGATGAGTGGAATGGAGAGGAATGGAATGCAGTGGAGTGGATTGGATTGGAATGAACTGGAATGGAGAGGAATGGAATGAAGTGGAACGGAATGGACTGCAATGGAATTGAATGGAGTGAAGTGGAAAGTAGTGGAGTGGAGTGGAATGGAGTGGAAATGAATGGAATGGAGTGGAATGGAAGGGAATGGAGACAAGTGGATAGGAATTGACTGAAGCAGATTAGAGTGGAGTGGAGTGGAGTGGCATGGAATGGAATGAAGTGGATGGGAATGCAATGGAGTGGAATGAAATGGAATAAAATGGAATGGAGTGGAATGGAGAGGAATGGAGTGGAGTGGAGTGGAATGGAGGGGAGTAAGAGGAAGAGAATGGAATGGAATCGAAAGGAGGGAAGTGCAATTGTGTGGAGTGGAGTGGAGATGAAAGAAGTGGAGTGATGTGGAGTCGAGAGGAAAGGAATGGAATAGAATGGAATGGAGTTAAGTGGAGTGGAATGGAGTGGAAGGTAATGGAGTGGAATGAAAAGGAGTGGATTGGAATGGAGTGGAATGGAATGGAGTGGAACGGAGTGGAGTAGAATGGAGTGGGTTGCAGAGGAGTGGAATGGAGTGGAATGGAAGGGAACGGAAAGGAATGTAGTGGAAAGGAATGGAATGGAGTGGATTGAAATTGAATGGAAAGGATTGGAGTGCAGTGGACTGGAGGGGAGTGGAATAAAATTGAGTATAGTGCAGTGGAATGGAGTGGACTGGAGTGGAGATGAGTGGAGTGGACTGGAATGGAATGGAGTGGAGTGGAATGGTGTGGAGTGGGGTGGAAAGGAATGGAACAGAATGGAATGGAGAGGAATGGAGTGGCATGTAGTGGAGTGGAGTGAAGTGGAAAGGAATGGCATGGAATGGAGTAGAGTGGAATGGAGGGGTATGGAATGGAATGGAATGGAATTGAGTGGAATGGAGTGGAATGGAGTGGAGTGGAGAGGAATGGAATGGAGTGGAAAGGTCTGAAAGGAGTGGAATGGAGTGGAGTGGAATGCAATGGAGTAGATTGGAATGAAGTGGAAAGGAATAGAATGGAGAGAAGTAGAGTAGAATGGAGTGGATTGGAATGGAGGGGAGCAGAGTGGAGTTAACAGCGGTGGATTGGAATACAGTGGATGGGGTAGAGTGGAAGGGAGTGGAATTATATGGAATGGAATGGATTGGAGTGGAGTGGAAGGGAGTGGAGTGGAGTTGAAAGTAGAGGAATCGAAAGAAGTGGAAAGGAGTGGAGTAGAGTGGATTAGAGTGGATTGGAATGGAATGGAGTGGAGTGGAATGGTGTGGAAACGAATGGAAGGGAGGGGAGTGGAATGGAACGAAATGGAATGGAATGTAGTGGAATGGAGAGGAGTGGAGTGGACTGGAGTGGAATGTAATCGAATGGAGTGTACTGGAGTGGAATGTATTTGAGAGGCGGGTAATGGAGAGGAATTGAGTGGAGTGGAGTGGAGTGAAATACATCGGAATGGCACGGAATTGAATGGAATGGAGGGGAGTGGAATGCAGTGGAGTGGAGTCGATTGGAGTGGTGAGGAATAGAACGGAGTGGCATGGAATGGAGCACAGTGGAATGCAATGGAGTGGAGTGGATTGGAAAGGGGTGGAGTGGAGTGACGATGGGTGAAGTGGAATGTAATGGAGTGGAGTGCAGAGGAGTCTCATGGAATGGAATGGAATGGAACGCAATGGAAGCTGAGATTGTACCACTGCGCTCCAGGATGGGTGACACAGTGTGATACTCTCAAAAGAAAGGAATGGAATGGAATGCAGTGGAATGGAATGGAATGCAATGGGGTGCATTGGAGTGGAGTGGAGTGAAGTGAAGTGGATTGGAGTGGAATGGAGAGGAATGGAACGGAATGGAATGGAATGAAGTAGACTGGAGTGGGGTGGAGTTGAGTGCAATGGAATGGAGCGAAATGGAATCAGATGCAGAGAAATGGAGTAGAGAGGAGTGCAGTAGAGTGGAAAGGAGTGCAATGGAGTGGAATGGAATCGGAAGTAACGGAAAGTAGTGGAGTGGATGGAACGGAAAGGAAAGGAGTGGAGCGGAGTGGAATGGAACGGAGCGGGAGGTGGGTTGGGGCCACTGCACTCCAGGCTGGCTGGCTGACTGAGGTATTCTCGCAATAAAGGAATGGAATGGAATGCCGTAGAGTGGAATGGAACGGAGTGGAGTGGAGTGGAATGGAGTGAGTTGGAGCAGAGTGGAATGAAGAATGCAATGGGATGGAAGGGAATTGAATGAAATGCAGTGGAGTGCAGTGGATTGCATTGCAGTGGAATGGAGCAGAATGGAATGGAAAGGAGTGGAATGGACAGGAGTGGAGTGCACTGGAGAGGAGAGGATAGGAATGCAGTGGAATGGAATTGGATGTAATGGAACGTAGAGGAGTGGAGTGGAATGGAGTGGGCCAGAGTGGAATGGAATGGAATGCAATGGAAAGGAATGGAGTGGAATAGAATGGAATGGAATGGAATGGAATGGAGTGGGATGACTTGTAGTGGGGTGGAGTGAAATGGAGTATAATGGAATGGAGTGGAGTGGAGTGGAATGTGATAGAATGGAGAGGAGGGGAATGGAGCAGAATGGAATGGAGTGCAGCGGAATGGAGTGGAGTGGAATGGAATCAAATGGAGTGGAATGGAACAGAGTGGAATGGAATGGAGTGCAATAGACTAGAATTGAGTGTAGTGTAGTGGAATTTAGTGGAATGGACTGGAATGGAGTGGAATGGAATGGAATTGAGGGGAATGGAATGGAATGGAAAGGAATGGAAAGCAATGGAAAGGAATAGAATTGAATGCAACGGAATTAAAAGAATGCAATGGAATGCAATGGAATAGAATGCAATGGAATGTATAGTTGACATGTAATATGAGCTGAGATTGTGACACTGCACTCCAGCCAGGGTGACATGGTGATATCCTGTCGTAAGAAGTGAATGGAATGCAATGGAGTGAAATGGAATGGAATGAAATGGAATGGAGCGGAGTGGAAGGGAATGGAGTGGAATGATATAGAATGCAGTGGACTGTAATGGCATGGAGTGGAAAGAAGTAGAGTGGAATGGAGTGGAATGGAATGGACTGGCATAGAATGGAGTGGAATTGAATGCAATGGAGTGGATTGGAAAGGAATGCAAAGGAGTAGAGTGGAGTAGAGTGGTGTGGAGTGGAGTGGAATGGAGCTGAATGTACTTCAATGGAGTACAATGGAATGGAACGGAGTGGAATGGAATGGAATGATATGAGGTGGATTGGAGTGGAATGTAGTGGATTGGAATGGAATGGAATAGAATGGAATGGAGTAGAGTTTAATGGAATGCAGTGGCGATAAGTGGAGTGGAATGGAATGCATTGGAGTAGAGTGGAGTGGAATGGAATGGAATGGAGTGGAGTGGAGGGGAGTGGAGTGGAATGGAATTGAGTGAAGTGGAGTGCAGTTGAATGGAATATCGTGGTGTGGAGTGGAGTGGAAGTGAATGGAGTGAATAGGAGTGGAATGGAGTGGAAGGTAACGGAGTGGAATGGAGTCGAATGGAGTGGAATGGAGTAGAGTGGATTAGAGTGGAATGGTGTCGAACGGACTGGAATGGAATGGAATGGAGTGGAATGGAATTGAATCAAATGGAATGGAGTGGAGTGGAGTGGAGTGGAATGAAATGAAATGGAAGGGAGTGGAGAGAAACGCAGTTGATTGGAGTGGAGTGGAGTGGAAAGGAATGGAAAGGAGTGGGATGGAGACGTATGGATTGGAGTGGAATGGAGTGGAATGGAATGAAGTGGAAAGGAGTGGAACGGAGTGAAATTGAATTTAGTGGACTGGAGTGGAATGGAGTTAAATGGAATGGAATGGAATGGAGTGGAATGGAATGGAATGGAGTGGAGTGGAATGGAATAGAATGGCATGGAATGGAATAGAATGGGATGGAGTGGAGTGGAGAGGAGTGGAATGGATTGGAGTGAAGTGGAGTGGAATGGAATTGAGTGGAGCGGAGAGGAAAGGAATGGAATGGAGTGGAGTGGAATGGCATGGAATGGAGTGGAATGGAATGGATAGTAGTGGAGTGGAGTGGAGTGGATTGGAGTGGAGTGGAAGGGAATGGAGTGCAGTGTAATGGACTGGAATGGAGCAGAGCAGAATGGAGTGGACTGGACTGGAGTGGAATGGAATGGGATGGCATGGAATGGGAGCTGAGATTTTACCAATGTGCTCTAGGCAGGGTGACTGGGTGTCATACTCTCAAAAGAAAGGAATGGAATGGAACGCAGTGGAATGGAATGGAACAGAGTGGACATTAGTGGAGTGGAATGTGGAGGAATGGAATGAAATGGAACGTAATGGCATGAAATGGAGTGGTGTGGGGTGGAATGGATTATAGTGGAATGGGGTGGAAAGGAATGGGATGGAGTGGAATGAAGTGGAGTGCAGTGGAGTGGAACGGAGTTGAATGGCATAGAATTGAGTGGACAGTAGTGGAATGTTTTGGAATGCAATGGAATCCATTGTAATAGAATGGAATACAACGGAAAGTTGACATGGAGTGTGAGCTGAGATTGTGCCACTGCACTCCAGACTGGGTGACACGTTATATCCTGTGGATAGAAAGGAATGGAATGCAATAGAGTGAAATGGAATGGAGTGGAATGGAATTGAATGGAATGGAGTGGAGTGGAGTGGAGTCGAATGGAGACGAATGGAATGGGACGGAGTGGAATGGAACGGAGTGGAGTGGAGTATCGTGGAGTGAAATAGAATGGAATGCACTGGGTTGGAATGGAATGCAATGGACTGCTGAAAGGAAATGTGAGCTGTTATTGTTCCACTGCACTCCAGCCTTTGTGACGGAATGAAATCCTGTGGAAAAAAAGGAATGGAATGGAATGGAATGGAATGGAATGGAATGGAATGGAATGGAATGGAGTGGAGTGGAGTGGTGTGGAGAGGAGTGTAGTGGAGTGGAGTGAAATGGAGTGGAGTGTCGTGGAGGAGAGTGGAATGGAGTGGAATGGAATGGAGAGGAAAGGAACGGAGTGGAGTGGAATGGAACGGAGTGGAGTGGAATGGAATCCAATGGAATGAAATGGAATTGAATCGAATGGAATGAAGAAATATGTGCAGTGATTTGGCCACTGCGCTGGAGCCTGTGTGAGAGAGGGAGATCCTGTCGATAAAACAGTGTGGAATGGAAGGGATTGGAATGGAATGGAATGGAACGTATTGGAGTGGAGTGGAGTGGAATTGAGTGGAGTGGAGTGCACTGGAATGGAATGGAATGCAATGGAATGTAATGGAATGATGAAATGATATGTGAGCTGAGATTGTGCCACTGCACTCCACGCTGGGTGACAGAGTGAGATACTCTTGAAAGAAAGAAATGGAATGGAAAGAATTTTTAATTGGGTGGATTCGAGTGGACTGAAGTAGAGTGCAGTGGAATAGAGAGGAATGGAATGGAATGGAATCGGATGTAAAGGAATGGAATGATGTGGAGTGGAGTGGTGAGGAGTGTAGTGCTGTGGAATGGAGCAGAAAGTAACGGGATGGTGTGGAGTGGAGTGCAGTGCAGTGGAGTGGAGAGGAGTGCAATGGCGTGGAATGGAATCGGATGTAAAGGAACGTACTGGAGTGGAGCGGAGTGGAAAGGAGTGGAATGGAATGGAATTGAATGTAATGGAAAGCAAAGGAATGGAATGGGATGCAATGGAATTTAATGCAATAGAATGCAGTTCAATAGAGAGTTGACATGTAATGTGAGCTGAGATTGTGCCTAAGCTCTCCAGGCTGTTTGACACAGTGATATCGTGTGGAAAGAATGGAATGGAATGCAGTGGTGTGAAATGGAATGGAATGTAGTGGACAGGAGTAGAATGGAGTGGAGTGAAGAGGAACAGAGTGGAATGGAATGGGATGCAGTGGAATGGAATGCAGTGGAGTGGAGTGAAATAGAAAGAAATGGAATGGGATGGAATGGAATGCAATGGAATGGAGAAGAGAAATGTGAGCTGAGATTGTGTGACTACACTCCAGCCTTAGTGACCGAGAGAGATTCTGTGGAAGGAAAGAACTGATTTCAAAGGAGTGGAATGGAAGGGAATGTAGTACAGTGGAGTAGAGTGGAATGGAGTGAAACAGAATAGAATGGAGTGGAAGGCAATGGAATGGAATGGAATGGAGTGGAGTGGAATAGAGAGGAGTGCACTGCAATGGAGTGGAGTGGAGTGGAAGGGAGTGGAATGCAATGGAATGTAGTGGAGTGCAGTGGAGTGGAATGGAATGGAGTGGACAGGAGTGGAAGGAGTAGAGTGGACTGGAATGGAATAGAATGGAACAGAATGCAGTGGAGTGGAGGGGAGTGGAGGTGAGTGGAGTGGCATGGAGTGGAATGGAATGGAATGGAGTGAAATGGAATCCAATGGATTGGAATGGAGTGGAGTGGAGTGGAGTGGAATGGAGAGGAGTCGAATGGAATGGAAGGGAATGCAGCGGAACGCAGTGGTGTGGATTGGAATGCAGTGAAATGGAGTACTATGGAATCTAAAGGAGTGGAGTGGAGTCTAGTGGAGTGGAATGGAATGGAACAAAATGGAATGGAATGGCACGGAATGGAGTGGAGTAGAGTGGAGTGGGAAGGAAGGGAGATGAGTGGAATGGAGAGGAATGGAATGCAGTGGAGTGGATTGGATTGGAATGAACTGGAATGGAGAGGAATGGAATGAAGTGGAACGGAATGGACTGCAATGGAATTGAATGGAGTGAAGTGGAAAGTAGTGGAGTGGAGTGGAATGGAGTGGAAATGAATGGAATGGAGTGGAATGGAAGGGAATGGAGACAAGTGGATAGGAATTGACTGAAGCAGATTAGAGTGGAGTGGAGTGGAGTGGCATGGAATGGAATGAAGTGGATGGGAATGCAATGGAGTGGAATGAAATGGAATAAAATGGAATGGAGTGGAATGGAGAGGAATGGAGTGGAGTGGAGTGGAATGGAGGGGAGTAAGAGGAAGAGAATGGAATGGAATCGAAAGGAGGGAAGTGCAATTGTGTGGAGTGGAGTGGAGATGAAAGAAGTGGAGTGATGTGGAGTCGAGAGGAAAGGAATGGAATAGAATGGAATGGAGTTAAGTGGAGTGGAATGGAGTGGAAGGTAATGGAGTGGAATGAAAAGGAGTGGATTGGAATGGAGTGGAATGGAATGGAGTGGAACGGAGTGGAGTAGAATGGAGTGGGTTGCAGAGGAGTGGAATGGAGTGGAATGGAAGGGAACGGAAAGGAATGTAGTGGAAAGGAATGGAATGGAGTGGATTGAAATTGAATGGAAAGGATTGGAGTGCAGTGGACTGGAGGGGAGTGGAATAAAATTGAGTATAGTGCAGTGGAATGGAGTGGACTGGAGTGGAGATGAGTGGAGTGGACTGGAATGGAATGGAGTGGAGTGGAATGGTGTGGAGTGGGGTGGAAAGGAATGGAACAGAATGGAATGGAGAGGAATGGAGTGGCATGTAGTGGAGTGGAGTGAAGTGGAAAGGAATGGCATGGAATGGAGTAGAGTGGAATGGAGGGGTATGGAATGGAATGGAATGGAATTGAGTGGAATGGAGTGGAATGGAGTGGAGTGGAGAGGAATGGAATGGAGTGGAAAGGTCTGAAAGGAGTGGAATGGAGTGGAGTGGAATGCAATGGAGTAGATTGGAATGAAGTGGAAAGGAATAGAATGGAGAGAAGTAGAGTAGAATGGAGTGGATTGGAATGGAGGGGAGCAGAGTGGAGTTAACAGCAGTGGATTGGAATACAGTGGATGGGGTAGAGTGGAAGGGAGTGGAATTATATGGAATGGAATGGATTGGAGTGGAGTGGAAGGGAGTGGAGTGGAGTTGAAAGTAGAGGAATCGAAAGAAGTGGAAAGGAGTGGAGTAGAGTGGATTAGAGTGGATTGGAATGGAATGGAGTGGAGTGGAATGGTGTGGAAACGAATGGAAGGGAGGGGAGTGGAATGGAACGAAATGGAATGGAATGTAGTGGAATGGAGAGGAGTGGAGTGGACTGGAGTGGAATGTAATCGAATGGAGTGTACTGGAGTGGAATGTATTTGAGAGGCGGGTAATGGAGAGGAATTGAGTGGAGTGGAGTGGAGTGAAATACATCGGAATGGCACGGAATTGAATGGAATGGAGGGGAGTGGAATGCAGTGGAGTGGAGTCGATTGGAGTGGTGAGGAATAGAACGGAGTGGCATGGAATGGAGCACAGTGGAATGCAATGGAGTGGAGTGGATTGGAAAGGGGTGGAGTGGAGTGACGATGGGTGAAGTGGAATGTAATGGAGTGGAGTGCAGAGGAGTCTCATGGAATGGAATGGAATGGAACGCAATGGAAGCTGAGATTGTACCACTGCGCTCCAGGATGGGTGACACAGTGTGATACTCTCAAAAGAAAGGAATGGAATGGAATGCAGTGGAATGGAATGGAATGCAATGGGGTGCATTGGAGTGGAGTGGAGTGAAGTGAAGTGGATTGGAGTGGAATGGAGAGGAATGGAACGGAATGGAATGGAATGAAGTAGACTGGAGTGGGGTGGAGTTGAGTGCAATGGAATGGAGCGAAATGGAATCAGATGCAGAGAAATGGAGTAGAGAGGAGTGCAGTAGAGTGGAAAGGAGTGCAATGGAGTGGAATGGAATCGGAAGTAACGGAAAGTAGTGGAGTGGATGGAACGGAAAGGAAAGGAGTGGAGCGGAGTGGAATGGAACGGAGCGGGAGGTGGGTTGGGGCCACTGCACTCCAGGCTGGCTGGCTGACTGAGGTATTCTCGCAATAAAGGAATGGAATGGAATGCCGTAGAGTGGAATGGAACGGAGTGGAGTGGAGTGGAATGGAGTGAGTTGGAGCAGAGTGGAATGAAGAATGCAATGGGATGGAAGGGAATTGAATGAAATGCAGTGGAGTGCAGTGGAGTGCATTGCAGTGGAATGGAGCAGAATGGAATGGAAAGGAGTGGAATGGACAGGAGTGGAGTGCACTGGAGAGGAGAGGATAGGAATGCAGTGGAATGGAATTGGATGTAATGGAACGTAGAGGAGTGGAGTGGAATGGAGTGGGCCAGAGTGGAATGGAATGGAATGCAATGGAAAGGAATGGAGTGGAATAGAATGGAATGGAATGGAATGGAATGGAGTGGGATGACTTGTAGTGGGGTGGAGTGAAATGGAGTATAATGGAATGGAGTGGAGTGGAGTGGAATGTGATAGAATGGAGAGGAGGGGAATGGAGCAGAATGGAATGGAGTGCAGCGGAATGGAGTGGAGTGGAATGGAATCAAATGGAGTGGAATGGAACAGAGTGGAATGGAATGGAGTGCAATAGACTAGAATTGAGTGTAGTGTAGTGGAATTTAGTGGAATGGACTGGAATGGAGTGGAATGGAATGGAATTGAGGGGAATGGAATGGAATGGAAAGGAATGGAAAGCAATGGAAAGGAATAGAATTGAATGCAACGGAATTAAAAGAATGCAATGGAATAGAATGCAATGGAATGTATAGTTGACATGTAATATGAGCTGAGATTGTGACACTGCACTCCAGCCAGGGTGACATGGTGATATCCTGTCGTAAGAAGTGAATGGAATGCAATGGAGTGAAATGGAATGGAATGAAATGGAATGGAGCGGAATGGAAGGGAATGGAGTGGAATGAAATAGAATGCAGTGGACTGTAATGGCATGGAGTGGAAAGAAGTAGAGTGGAATGGAGTGGAATGGAATGGACTGGCATAGAATGGAGTGGAATTGAATGCAATGGAGTGGATTGGAAAGGAATGCAAAGGAGTAGAGTGGAGTAGAGTGGTGTGGAGTGGAGTGGAATGGAGCTGAATGTACTTCAATGGAGTACAATGGAATGGAACGGAGTGGAATGGAATGGAATGATATGAGGTGGATTGGAGTGCAATGTAGTGGAGTGGAATGGAATGGAATAGAATGGAATGGAGTAGAGTGTAATGGAATGCAGTGGCGATAAGTGGAGTGGAATGGAATGCATTGGAGTAGAGTGGAGTGGAATGGAATGGAATGGAGTGGAGTGGAGGGGAGTGGAGTGGAATGGAATTGAGTGAAGTGGAGTGCAGTTGAATGGAATATCGTGGTGTGGAGTGGAGTGGAAGTGAATGGAGTGAATAGGAGTGGAATGGAGTGGAAGGTAACGGAGTGGAATGGAGTCGAATGGAGTGGAATGGAGTAGAGTGGATTAGAGTGGAATGGTGTCGAACGGACTGGAATGGAATGGAATGGAGTGGAATGGAATTGAATCAAATGGAATGGAGTGGAGTGGAGTGGAGTGGAATGAAATGAAATGGAAGGGAGTGGAGAGAAACGCAGTTGATTGGAGTGGAGTGGAGTGGAAAGGAATGGAAAGGAGTGGGATGGAGACGTATGGATTGGAGTGGAATGGAGTGGAATGGAATGAAGTGGAAAGGAGTGGAACGGAGTGAAATTGAATTTAGTGGACTGGAGTGGAATGGAGTTAAATGGAATGGAATGGAATGGAGTGGAATGGAATGGAATGGAGTGGAGTGGAATGGAATAGAATGGCATGGAATGGAATAGAATGGGATGGAGTGGAGTGGAGAGGAGTGGAATGGATTGGAGTGAAGTGGAGTGGAATGGAATTGAGTGGAGCGGAGAGGAAAGGAATGGAATGGAGTGGAGTGGAATGGCATGGAATGGAGTGGAATGGAATGGATAGTAGTGGAGTGGAGTGGAGTGGATTGGAGTGGAGTGGAAGGGAATGGAGTGCAGTGTAATGGACTGGAATGGAGCAGAGCAGAATGGAGTGGACTGGACTGGAGTGGAATGGAATGGGATGGCATGGAATGGGAGCTGAGATTTTACCAATGTGCTCTAGGCAGGGTGACTGGGTGTCATCCTCTCAAAAGAAAGGAATGGAATGGAACGCAGTGGAATGGAATGGAACAGAGTGGACATTAGTGGAGTGGAATGTGGAGGAATGGAATGAAATGGAACGTAATGGCATGAAATGGAGTGGTGTGGGGTGGAATGGATTATAGTGGAATGGGGTGGAAAGGAATGGGATGGAGTGGAATGAAGTGGAGTGCAGTGGAGTGGAACGGAGTTGAATGGCATAGAATTGAGTGGACAGTAGTGGAATGTTTTGGAATGCAATGGAATCCATTGTAATAGAATGGAATACAACGGAAAGTTGACATGGAGTGTGAGCTGAGATTGTGCCACTGCACTCCAGACTGGGTGACACGTTATATCCTGTGGATAGAAAGGAATGGAATGCAATAGAGTGAAATGGAATGGAGTGGAATGGAATTGAATGGAATGGAGTGGAGTGGAGTGGAGTCGAATGGAGACGAATGGAATGGGACGGAGTGGAATGGAACGGAGTGGAGTGGAGTATCGTGGAGTGAAATAGAATGGAATGCACTGGGTTGGAATGGAATGCAATGGACTGCTGAAAGGAAATGTGAGCTGTTATTGTTCCACTGCACTCCAGCCTTTGTGACGGAATGAAATCCTGTGGAAAAAAAGGAATGGAATGGAATGGAATGGAATGGAATGGAATGGAATGGAATGGAATGGAATGGAGTGGAGTGGAGTGTTGTGGAGAGGAGTGTAGTGGAGTGGAGTGAAATGGAGTGGAGTGTCGTGGAGAAGAGTGGAATGGAGTGGAATGGAATGGAGAGGAAAGGAACGGAGTGGAGTGGAATGGAACGGAGTGGAGTGGAATGGAATCCAATGGAATGAAATGGAATTGAATCGAATGGAATGAAGAAATATGTGCAGTGATTTGGCCACTGCGCTGGAGCCTGTGTGAGAGAGGGAGATCCTGTCGATAAAACAGTGTGGAATGGAAGGGATTGGAATGGAATGGAATGGAACGTATTGGAGTGGAGTGGAGTGGAATTGAGTGGAGTGGAGTGCACTGGAATGGAATGGAATGCAATGGAATGTAATGGAATGATGAAATGATATGTGAGCTGAGATTGTGCCACTGCACTCCACGCTGGGTGACAGAGTGAGATACTCTTGAAAGAAAGAAATGGAATGGAAAGAATTTTTAATTGGGTGGATTCGAGTGGACTGAAGTAGAGTGCAGTGGAATAGAGAGGAATGGAATGGAATGGAATCGGATGTAAAGGAATGGAATGATGTGGAGTGGAGTGGTGAGGAGTGTAGTGCTGTGGAATGGAGCAGAAAGTAACGGGATGGTGTGGAGTGGAGTGCAGTGCAGTGGAGTGGAGAGGAGTGCAATGGCGTGGAATGGAATCGGATGTAAAGGAACGTACTGGAGTGGAGCGGAGTGGAAAGGAGTGGAATGGAATGGAATTGAATGTAATGGAAAGCAAAGGAATGGAATGGGATGCAATGGAATTTAATGCAATAGAATGCAGTTCAATAGAGAGTTGACATGTAATGTGAGCTGAGATTGTGCCTAAGCTCTCCAGGCTGTTTGACACAGTGATATCGTGTCGAAAGAATGGAATGGAATGCAGTGGTGTGAAATGGAATGGAATGTAGTGGACAGGAGTAGAATGGAGTGGAGTGAAGAGGAACAGAGTGGAATGGAATGGGATGCAGTGGAATGGAATGCAGTGGAGTGGAATGAAATAGAAAGAAATGGAATGGGATGGAATGGAATGCAATGGAATGGAGAAGAGAAATGTGAGCTGAGATTGTGTGACTACACTCCAGCCTTAGTGACCGAGAGAGATTCTGTGGAAGGAAAGAACTGATTTCAAAGGAGTGGAATGGAAGGGAATGTAGTACAGTGGAGTAGAGTGGAATGGAGTGAAACAGAATAGAATGGAGTGGAAGGCAATGGAATGGAATGGAATGGAGTGGAGTGGAATAGAGAGGAGTGCACTGCAATGGAGTGGAGTGGAGTGGAAGGGAGTGGAATGCAATGGAATGTAGTGGAGTGCAGTGGAGTGGAATGGAATGGAGTGGACAGGAGTGGAAGGAGTAGAGTGGACTGGAATGGAATAGAATGGAACAGAATGCAGTGGAGTGGAGGGGAGTGGAGGTGAGTGGAGTGGCATGGAGTGGAATGGAATGGAATGGAGTGAAATGGAATCCAATGGATTGGAATGGAGTGGAGTGGAGTGGAGTGGAATGGAGAGGAGTCGAATGGAATGGAAGGGAATGCAACGGAACGCAGTGGTGTGGATTGGAATGCAGTGAAATGGAGTACTATGGAATCTAAAGGAGTGGAGTGGAGTCTAGTGGAGTGGAATGGAATGGAACAAAATGGAATGGAATGGCACGGAATGGAGTGGAGTAGAGTGGAGTGGGAAGGAAGGGAGATGAGTGGAATGGAGAGGAATGGAATGCAGTGGAGTGGATTGGATTGGAATGAACTGGAATGGAGAGGAAAGGAATGAAGTGGAACGGAATGGACTGCAATGGAATTGAATGGAGTGAAGTGGAAAGTAGTGGAGTGGAGTGGAATGGAGTGGAAATGAATGGAATGGAGTGGAATGGAAGGGAATGGAGACAAGTGGATAGGAATTGACTGAAGCAGATTGGAGTGGAGTGGAGTGGAGTGGCATGGAATGGAATGAAGTGGATGGGAATGCAATGGAGTGGAATGAAATGGAATAAAATGGAATGGAGTGGAATGGAGAGGAATGGAGTGGAGTGGAGTGGAATGGAGGGGAGTAAGAGGAAGAGAATGGAATGGAATCGAAAGGAGGGAAGTGCAATTGTGTGGAGTGGAGTGGAGATGAAAGGAGTGGAGTGATGTGGAGTCGAGAGGAAAGGAATGGAAGGGAATGGAATGGAGTTAAGTGGAGTGGAATGGAGTGGACGGTAATGGAGTGGAATGAAAAGGAGTGGATTGGAATGGAGTGGAATGGAATGGAGTGGAACGGAGTGGAGTAGAATGGAGTGGGTTGCAGAGGAGTGGAATGGAGTGGAATGGAAGGGAACGGAAAGGAATGTAGTGGATAGGAATGGAATGGAGTGGATTGAAATTGAATGGAAAGGATTGGAGTGCAGTGGACTGGAGGGGAGTGGAATAAAATGGAGTATAGTGCAGTGGAATGGAGTGGACTGGAGTGGAGATGAGTGGAGTGGACTGGAATGGAATGGAGTGGAGTGGAATGGTGTGGAGTGGGGTGGAAAGGAATGGAACAGAATGGAATGGAGAGGAATGGAGTGGCATGTAGTGGAGTGGAGTGAAGTGGAAAGGAATGGCATGGAATGGAGTAGAGTGGAATGGAGGGGTATGGAATGGAATGGAATGGAATTGAGTGGAATGGAGTGGAATGGAGTGGAGTGGAGAGGAATGGAATGGAGTGGAAAGGTCTGAAAGGAGTGGAATGGAGTGGAGTGGAATGCAATGGAGTAGATTGGAATGAAGTGGAAAGGAATAGAATGGAGAGAAGTAGAGTAGAATGGAGTGGATTGGAATGGAGGGGAGCAGAGTGGAGTTAACAGCGGTGGATTGGAATACAGTGGATGGGGTAGAGTGGAAGGGAGTGGAATTATATGGAATGGAATGGATTGGAGTGGAGTGGAAGGGAGTGGAGTGGAGTTGAAAGTAGAGGAATCGAAAGAAGTGGAAAGGAGTGGAGTAGAGTGGATTAGAGTGGATTGGAATGGAATGGAGTGGAGTGGAATGGTGTGGAAACGAATGGAAGGGAGGGGAGTGGAATGGAACGAAATGGAATGGAATGTAGTGGAATGGAGAGGAGTGGAGTGGACTGGAGTGGAATGTAATCGAATGGAGTGTACTGGAGTGGAATGTATTTGAGAGGCGGGTAATGGAGAGGAATTGAGTGGAGTGGAGTGGAGTGAAATACATCGGAATGGCACGGAATTGAATGGAATGGAGGGGAGTGGAATGCAGTGGAGTGGAGTCGATTGGAGTGGTGAGGAGTAGAACGGAGTGGCATGGAATGGAGCACAGTGGAATGCAATGGAGTGGAGTGGATTGGAAAGGGGTGGAGTGGAGTGACGATGGGTGAAGTGGAATGTAATGGAGTGGAGTGCAGAGGAGTCTCATGGAATGGAATGGAATGGAACGCAATGGAAGCTGAGATTGTACCACTGCGCTCCAGGATGGGTGACACAGTGTGATACTCTCAAAAGAAAGGAATGGAATGGAATGCAGTGGAATGGAATGCAATGCAATGGGGTGCATTGGAGTGGAGTGGAGTGAAGTGAAGTGGATTGGAGTGGAATGGAGAGGAATGGAACGGAATGGAATGGAATGAAGTAGACTGGAGTGGGGTGGAGTTGAGTGCAATGGAATGGAGCGAAATGGAATCAGATGCAGAGAAATGGAGTAGAGAGGAGTGCAGTAGAGTGGAAAGGAGTGCAATGGAGTGGAATGGAATCGGAAGTAACGGAAAGTAGTGGAGTGGATGGAACGGAAAGGAAAGGAGTGGAGCGGAGTGGAATGGAATGGAGCGGGAGGTGGGTTGGGGCCACTGCACTCCAGGCTGGCTGGCTGACTGAGGTATTCTCGCAATAAAGGAATGGAATGGAATGCCGTAGAGTGGAATGGAACGGAGTGGAGTGGAGTGGAATGGAGTGAGTTGGAGCAGAGTGGAATGAAGAATGCAATGGGATGGAAGGGAATTGAATGAAATGCAGTGGAGTGCAGTGGATTGCATTGCAGTGGAATGGAGCAGAATGGAATGGAAAGGAGTGGAATGGACAGGAGTGGAGTGCACTGGAGAGGAGAGGATAGGAATGCAGTGGAATGGAATTGGATGTAATGGAACGTAGAGGAGTGGAGTGGAATGGAGTGGGCCAGAGTGGAATGGAATGGAATGCAATGGAAAGGAATGGAGTGGAATAGAATGGAATGGAATGGAATGGAATGGAGTGGGATGACTTGTAGTGGGGTGGAGTGAAATGGAGTATAATGGAATGGAGTGGAGTGGAGTGGAATGTGATAGAATGGAGAGGAGGGGAATGGAGCAGAATGGAATGGAGTGCAGCGGAATGGAGTGGAGTGGAATGGAATCAAATGGAGTGGAATGGAACAGAGTGGAATGGAATGGAGTGCAATAGACTAGAATTGAGTGTAGTGTAGTGGAATTTAGTGGAATGGACTGGAATGGAGTGGAATGGAATGGAATTGAGGGGAATGGAATGGAATGGAAAGGAATGGAAAGCAATGGAAAGGAATAGAATTGAATGCAACGGAATTAAAAGAATGCAATGGAATGCAATGGAATAGAATGCAATGGAATGTATAGTTGACATGTAATATGAGCTGAGATTGTGACACTGCACTCCAGCCAGGGTGACATGGTGATATCCTGTCGTAAGAAGTGAATGGAATGCAATGGAGTGAAATGGAATGGAATGAAATGGAATGGAGCGGAGTGGAAGGGAATGGAGTGGAATGAAATAGAATGCAGTGGACTGTAATGGCATGGAGTGGAAAGAAGTAGAGTGGAATGGAGTGGAATGGAATGGACTGGCATAGAATGGAGTGGAATTGAATGCAATGGAGTGGATTGGAAAGGAATGCAAAGGAGTAGAGTGGAGTAGAGTGGTGTGGAGTGGAGTGGAATGGAGCTGAATGTACTTCAATGGAGTACAATGGAATGGAACGGAGTGGAATGGAATGGAATGATATGAGGTGGATTGGAGTGGAATGTAGTGGAGTGGAATGGAATGGAATAGAATGGAATGGAGTAGAGTGTAATGGAATGCAGTGGCGATAAGTGGAGTGGAATGGAATGCATTGGAGTAGAGTGGAGTGGAATGGAATGGAATGGAGTGGAGTGGAGGGGAGTGGAGTCAATGGAATTGAGTGAAGTGGAGTGCAGTTGAATGGAATATCGTGGTGTGGAGTGGAGTGGAAGTGAATGGAGTGAATAGGAGTGGAATGGAGTGGAAGGTAACGGAGTGGAATGGAGTCGAATGGAGTGGAATGGAGTAGAGTGGATTAGAGTGGAATGGTGTCGAACGGACTGGAATGGAATGGAATGAAGTGGAATGGAATTGAATCAAATGGAATGGGGTGGAGTGGAATGGAGTGGAGTGGAGTGGAATGAAATGAAATGGAAGGGAGTGGAGAGAAACGCAGTTGATTGGAGTGGAGTGGAGTGGAAAGGAATGGAAAGGAGTGGGATGGAGACGTATGGATTGGAGTGGAATGGAGTGGAATGGAATGAAGTGGAAAGGAGTGGAACGGAGTGAAATTGAATTTAGTGGACTGGAGTGGAATGGAGTTAAATGGAATGGAATGGAATGGAGTGGAATGGAATGGAATGGAGTGGAGTGGAATGGAATAGAATGGCATGGAATGGAATAGAATGGGATGGAGTGGAGTGGAGAGGAGTGGAATGGATTGGAGTGAAGTGGAGTGGAATGGAATTGAGTGGAGCGGAGAGGAAAGGAATGGAATGGAGTGGAGTGGAATGGCATGGAATGGAGTGGAATGGAATGGATAGTAGTGGAGTGGAGTGGAGTGGATTGGAGTGGAGTGGAAGGGAATGGAGTGCAGTGTAATGGACTGGAATGGAGCAGAGCAGAATGGAGTGGACTGGACTGGAGTGGAATGGAATGGGATGGCATGGAATGGGAGCTGAGATTTTACCAATGTGCTCTAGGCAGGGTGACTGGGTGTCATACTCTCAAAAGAAAGGAATGGAATGGAACGCAGTGGAATGGAATGGAACAGAGTGGACATTAGTGGAGTGGAATGTGGAGGAATGGAATGAAATGGAACGTAATGGCATGAAATGGAGTGGTGTGGGGTGGAATGGATTATAGTGGAATGGGGTGGAAAGGAATGGGATGGAGTGGAATGAAGTGGAGTGCAGTGGAGTGGAACGGAGTTGAATGGCATAGAATTGAGTGGACAGTAGTGGAATGTTTTGGAATGCAATGGAATCCATTGTAATAGAATGGAATACAACGGAAAGTTGACATGGAGTGTGAGCTGAGATTGTGCCACTGCACTCCAGACTGGGTGACACGTTATATCCTGTGGATAGAAAGGAATGGAATGCAATAGAGTGAAATGGAATGGAGTGGAATGGAATTGAATGGAATGGAGTGGAGTGGAGTGGAGTCGAATGGAGACGAATGGAATGGGACGGAGTGGAATGGAACGGAGTGGAGTGGAGTATCGTGGAGTGAAATAGAATGGAATGCACTGGGTTGGAATGGAATGCAATGGACTGCTGAAAGGAAATGTGAGCTGTTATTGTTCCACTGCACTCCAGCCTTTGTGACGGAATGAAATCCTGTGGAAAAAAAGGAATGGAATGGAATGGAATGGAATGGAATGGAATGGAATGGAATGGAATGGAGTGGAGTGGAGTGTTGTGGAGAGGAGTGGAGTGGAGTGGAGTGAAATGGAGTGGAGTGTCGTGGAGGAGAGTGGAATGGAGTGGAATGGAATGGAGAGGAATGGAACGGAGTGGAGTGGAATGGAACGGAGTGGAGTGGAATGGAATCCAATGGAATGAAATGGAATTGAATCGAATGGAATGAAGAAATATGTGCAGTGATTTGGCCACTGCGCTGGAGCCTGTGTGAGAGAGGGAGATCCTGTCGATAAAACAGTGTGGAATGGAAGGGATTGGAATGGAATGGAATAGAATGTATTGGAGTGGAGTGGAGTGGAATTGAGTGGAGTGGAGTGCACTGGAATGGAATGGAATGCAATGGAATGTAATGGAATGATGAAATGATATGTGAGCTGAGATTGTGCCACTGCACTCCACGCTGGGTGACAGAGTGAGATACTCTTGAAAGAAAGAAATGGAATGGAAAGAATTTTTAATTGGGTGGATTCGAGTGGACTGAAGTAGAGTGCAGTGGAATAGAGAGGAATGGAATGGAATGGAATCGGATGTAAAGGAATGGAATGATGTGGAGTGGAGTGGTGAGGAGTGTAGTGCTGTGGAATGGAGCAGAAAGTAACGGGATGGTGTGGAGTGGAGTGCAGTGCAGTGGAGTGGAGAGGAGTGCAATGGCGTGGAATGGAATCGGATGTAAAGGAACGTACTGGAGTGGAGCGGAGTGGAAAGGAGTGGAATGGAATGGAATTGAATGTAATGGAAAGCAAAGGAATGGAATGGGATGCAATGGAATTTAATGCAATAGAATGCAGTTCAATAGAGAGTTGACATGTAGTGTGAGCTGAGATTGTGCCTAAGCTCTCCAGGCTGTTTGACACAGTGATATCGTGTGGAAAGAATGGAATGGAATGCAGTGGTGTGAAATGGAATGGAATGTAGTGGACAGGAGTAGAATGGAGTGGAGTGAAGAGGAACAGAGTGGAATGGAATGGGATGCAGTGGAATGGAATGCAGTGGAGTGGAGTGAAATAGAAAGAAATGGAATGGGATGGAATGGAATGCAATGGAATGGAGAAGAGAAATGTGAGCTGAGATTGTGTGACTACACTCCAGCCTTAGTGACCGAGAGAGATTCTGTGGAAGGAAAGAACTGATTTCAAAGGAGTGGAATGGAAGGGAATGTAGTACAGTGGAGTAGAGTGGAATGGAGTGAAACAGAATAGAATGGAGTGGAAGGCAATGGAATGGAATGGAATGGAGTGGAGTGGAATAGAGAGGAGTGCACTGCAATGGAGTGGAGTGGAGTGGAAGGGAGTGGAATGCAATGGAATGTAGTGGAGTGCAGTGGAGTGGAATGGAATGGAGTGGACAGGAGTGGAAGGAGTAGAGTGGACTGGAATGGAATAGAATGGAACAGAATGCAGTGGAGTGGAGGGGAGTGGAGGTGAGTGGAGTGGCATGGAGTGGAATGGAATGGAATGGAGTGAAATGGAATCCAATGGATTGGAATGGAGTGGAGTGGAGTGGAGTGGAATGGAGAGGAGTCGAATGGAATGGAAGGGAATGCAGCGGAACGCAGTGGTGTGGATTGGAATGCAGTGAAATGGAGTACTATGGAATCTAAAGGAGTGGAGTGGAGTCTAGTGGAGTGGAATGGAATGGAACAAAATGGAATGGAATGGCACGGAATGGAGTGGAGTAGAGTGGAGTGGGAAGGAAGGGAGATGAGTGGAATGGAGAGGAATGGAATGCAGTGGAGTGGATTGGATTGGAATGAACTGGAATGGAGAGGAATGGAATGAAGTGGAACGGAATGGACTGCAATGGAATTGAATGGAGTGAAGTGGAAAGTAGTGGAGTGGAGTGGAATGGAGTGGAAATGAATGGAATGGAGAGGAATGGAAGGGAATGGAGACAAGTGGATAGGAATTGACAGAAGCAGATTGGAGTGGAGTGGAGTGGAGTGGCATGGAATGGAATGAAGTGGATGGGAATGCAATGGAGTGGAATGAAATTGAATAAAATGGAATGGAGTGGAATGGAGAGGAATGGAGTGGAGTGGAGTGGAATGGAGGGGAGTAAGAGGAAGAGAATGGAATGGAATCGAAAGGAGGGAAGTGCAATTGTGTGGAGTGGAGTGGAGATGAAAGGAGTGGAGTGATGTGGAGTCGAGAGGAAAGGAATGGAATGGAATGGAATGGAGTTAAGTGGAGTGGAATGGAGTGGAAGGTAATGGAGTGGAATGAAAAGGAGTGCATTGGAATGGAGTGGAATGGAATGGAGTGGAACGGAGTGGAGTAGAATGGAGTGGGTTGCAGAGGAGTGGAATGGAGTGGAATGGAAGGGAACGGAAAGGAATGTAGTGGAAAGGAATGGAATGGAGTGGATTGAAATTGAATGGAAAGGATTGGAGTGCAGTGGACTGGAGGGGAGTGGAATAAAATGGAGTATAGTGCAGTGGAATGGAGTGGACTGGAGTGGAGATGAGTGGAGTGGACTGGAATGGAATGGAGTGGAGTGGAATGGTGTGGAGTGGGGTGGAAAGGAATGGAACAGAATGGAATGGAGAGGAATGGAGTGGCATGTAGTGGAGTGGAGTGAAGTGGAAAGGAATGGCATGGAATGGAGTAGAGTGGAATGGAGGGGTATGGAATGGAATGGAATGGAATTGAGTGGAATGGAGTGGAATGGAGTGGAGTGGAGAGGAATGGAATGGAGTGGAAAGGTCTGAAAGGAGTGGAATGGAGTGGAGTGGAATGCAATGGAGTAGATTGGAATGAAGTGGAAAGGAATAGAATGGAGAGAAGTAGAGTAGAATGGAGTGGATTGGAATGGAGGGGAGCAGAGTGGAGTTAACAGTGGTGGATTGGAATACAGTGGATGGGGTAGAGTGGAAGGGAGTGGAATTATATGGAATGGAATGGATTGGAGTGGAGTGGAAGGGAGTGGAGTGGAGTTGAAAGTAGAGGAATCGAAAGAAGTGGAAAGGAGTGGAGTAGAGTGGATTAGAGTGGATTGGAATGGAATGGAGTGGAGTGGAATGGTGTGGAAACGAATGGAAGGGAGGGGAGTGGAATGGAACGAAATGGAATGGAATGTAGTGGAATGGAGAGGAGTGGAGTGGACTGGAGTGGAATGTAATCGAATGGAGTGTACTGGAGTGGAATGTATTTGAGAGGCGGGTAATGGAGAGGAATTGAGTGGAGTGGAGTGGAGTGAAATACATCGGAATGGCACGGAATTGAATGGAATGGAGGGGAGTGGAATGCAGTGGAGTGGAGTCGATTGGAGTGGTGAGGAGTAGAACGGAGTGGCATGGAATGGAGCACAGTGGAATGCAATGGAGTGGAGTGGATTGGAAAGGGGTGGAGTGGAGTGACGATGGGTGAAGTGGAATGTAATGGAGTGGAGTGCAGAGGAGTCTCATGGAATGGAATGGAATGGAACGCAATGGAAGCTGAGATTGTACCACTGCGCTCCAGGATGGGTGACACAGTGTGATACTCTCAAAAGAAAGGAATGGAATGGAATGCAGTGGAATGGAATGGAATGCAATGGGGTGCATTGGAGTGGAGTGGAGTGAAGTGAAGTGGATTGGAGTGGAATGGAGAGGAATGGAACGGAATGGAATGGAATGAAGTAGACTGGAGTGGGGTGGAGTTGAGTGCAATGGAATGGAGCGAAATGGAATCAGATGCAGAGAAATGGAGTAGAGAGGAGTGCAGTAGAGTGGAAAGGAGTGCAATGGAGTGGAATGGAATCGGAAGTAACGGAAAGTAGTGGAGTGGATGGAACGGAAAGGAAAGGAGTGGAGCGGAGTGGAATGGAACGGAGCGGGAGGTGGGTTGGGGCCACTGCACTCCAGGCTGGCTGGCTGACTGAGGTATTCTCGCAATAAAGGAATGGAATGGAATGCCGTAGAGTGGAATGGAACGGAGTGGAGTGGAGTGGAATGGAGTGAGTTGGAGCAGAGTGGAATGAAGAATGCAATGGGATGGAAGGGAATTGAATGAAATGCAGTGGAGTGCAGTGGATTGCATTGCAGTGGAATGGAGCAGAATGGAATGGAAAGGAGTGGAATGGACAGGAGTGGAGTGCACTGGAGAGGAGAGGATAGGAATGCAGTGGAATGGAATTGGATGTAATGGAACGTAGAGGAGTGGAGTGGAATGGAGTGGGCCAGAGTGGAATGGAATGGAATGCAATGGAAAGGAATGGAGTGGAATAGAATGGAATGGAATGGAATGGAATGGAGTGGGATGACTTGTAGTGGGGTGGAGTGAAATGGAGTATAATGGAATGGAGTGGAGTGGAGTGGAATGTGATAGAATGGAGAGGAGGGGAATGGAGCAGAATGGAATGGAGTGCAGCGGAATGGAGTGGAGTGGAATGGAATCAAATGGAGTGGAATGGAACAGAGTGGAATGGAATGGAGTGCAATAGACTAGAATTGAGTGTAGTGTAGTGGAATTTAGTGGAATGGACTGGAATGGAGTGGAATGGAATGGAATTGAGGGGAATGGAATGGAATGGAAAGGAATGGAAAGCAATGGAAAGGAATAGAATTGAATGCAACGGAATTAAAAGAATGCAATGGAATGCAATGGAATAGAATGCAATGGAATGTATAGTTGACATGTAATATGAGCTGAGATTGTGACACTGCACTCCAGCCAGGGTGACATGGTGATATCCTGTCGTAAGAAGTGAATGGAATGCAATGGAGTGAAATGGAATGGAATGAAATGGAATGGAGCGGAATGGAAGGGAATGGAGTGGAATGAAATAGAATGCAGTGGACTGTAATGGCATGGAGTGGAAAGAAGTAGAGTGGAATGGAGTGGAATGGAATGGACTGGCATAGAATGGAGTGGAATTGAATGCAATGGAGTGGATTGGAAAGGAATGCAAAGGAGTAGAGTGGAGTAGAGTGGTGTGGAGTGGAGTGGAATGGAGCTGAATGTACTTCAATGGAGTACAATGGAATGGAACGGAGTGGAATGGAATGGAATGATATGAGGTGGATTGGAGTGCAATGTAGTGGAGTGGAATGGAATGGAATAGAATGGAATGGAGTAGAGTGTAATGGAATGCAGTGGCGATAAGTGGAGTGGAATGGAATGCATTGGAGTAGAGTGGAGTGGAATGGAATGGAATGGAGTGGAGTGGAGGGGAGTGGAGTGGAATGGAATTGAGTGAAGTGGAGTGCAGTTGAATGGAATATCGTGGTGTGGAGTGGAGTGGAAGTGAATGGAGTGAATAGGAGTGGAATGGAGTGGAAGGTAACGGAGTGGAATGGAGTCGAATGGAGTGGAATGGAGTAGAGTGGATTAGAGTGGAATGGTGTCGAACGGACTGGAATGGAATGGAATGGAGTGGAATGGAATTGAATCAAATGGAATGGAGTGGAGTGGAGTGGAGTGGAATGAAATGAAATGGAAGGGAGTGGAGAGAAACGCAGTTGATTGGAGTGGAGTGGAGTGGAAAGGAATGGAAAGGAGTGGGATGGAGACGTATGGATTGGAGTGGAATGGAGTGGAATGGAATGAAGTGGAAAGGAGTGGAACGGAGTGAAATTGAATTTAGTGGACTGGAGTGGAATGGAGTTAAATGGAATGGAATGGAATGGAGTGGAATGGAATGGAAAGGAGTGGAGTGGAATGGAATAGAATGGCATGGAATGGAATAGAATGGGATGGAGTGGAGTCGAGAGGAGTGGAATGGATTGGAGTGAAGTGGAGTGGAATGGAATTGAGTGGAGTGGAGAGGAAAGGAATGGAATGGAGTGGAGTGGAATGGCATGGAATGGAGTGGAATGGAATGGATAGTAGTGGAGTGGAGTGGAGTGGATTGGAGTGGAGTGGAAGGGAATGGAGTGCAGTGTAATGGACTGGAATGGAGCAGAGCAGAATGGAGTGGACTGGACTGGAGTGGAATGGAATGGGATGGCATGGAATGGGAGCTGAGATTTTACCAATGTGCTCTAGGCAGGGTGACTGGGTGTCATCCTCTCAAAAGAAAGGAATGGAATGGAACGCAGTGGAATGGAATGGAACAGAGTGGACATTAGTGGAGTGGAATGTGGAGGAATGGAATGAAATGGAACGTAATGGCATGAAATGGAGTGGTGTGGGGTGGAATGGATTATAGTGGAATGGGGTGGAAAGGAATGGGATGGAGTGGAATGAAGTGGAGTGCAGTGGAGTGGAACGGAGTTGAATGGCATAGAATTGAGTGGACAGTAGTGGAATGTTTTGGAATGCAATGGAATCCATTGTAATAGAATGGAATACAACGGAAAGTTGACATGGAGTGTGAGCTGAGATTGTGCCACTGCACTCCAGACTGGGTGACACGTTATATCCTGTGGATAGAAAGGAATGGAATGCAATAGAGTGAAATGGAATGGAGTGGAATGGAATTGAATGGAATGGAGTGGAGTGGAGTGGAGTCGAATGGAGACGAATGGAATGGGACGGAGTGGAATGGAACGGAGTGGAGTGGAGTATCGTGGAGTGAAATAGAATGGAATGCACTGGGTTGGAATGGAATGCAATGGACTGCTGAAAGGAAATGTGAGCTGTTATTGTTCCACTGCACTCCAGCCTTTGTGACGGAATGAAATCCTGTGGAAAAAAAGGAATGGAATGGAATGGAATGGAATGGAATGGAATGGAATGGAATGGAATGGAGTGGAGTGGAGTGGTGTGGAGAGGAGTGTAGTGGAGTGGAGTGAAATGGAGTGGAGTGTCGTGGAGGAGAGTGGAATGGAGTGGAATGGAATGGAGAGGAAAGGAACGGAGTGGAGTGGAATGGAACGGAGTGGAGTGGAATGGAATCCAATGGAATGAAATGGAATTGAATCGAATGGAATGAAGAAATATGTGCAGTGATTTGGCCACTGCGCTGGAGCCTGTGTGAGAGAGGGAGATCCTGTCGATAAAGCAGTGTGGAATGGAAGGGATTGGAATGGAATGGAATGGAACGTATTGGAGTGGAGTGGAGTGGAATTGAGTGGAGTGGAGTGCACTGGAATGGAATGGAATGCAATGGAATGTAATGGAATGATGAAATGATATGTGAGCTGAGATTGTGCCACTGCACTCCACGCTGGGTGACAGAGTGAGATACTCTTGAAAGAAAGAAATGGAATGGAAAGAATTTTTAATTGGGTGGATTCGAGTGGACTGAAGTAGAGTGCAGTGGAATAGAGAGGAATGGAATGGAATGGAATCGGATGTAAAGGAATGGAATGATGTGGAGTGGAGTGGTGAGGAGTGTAGTGCTGTGGAATGGAGCAGAAAGTAACGGGATGGTGTGGAGTGGAGTGCAGTGCAGTGGAGTGGAGAGGAGTGCAATGGCGTGGAATGGAATCGGATGTAAAGGAACGTACTGGAGTGGAGCGGAGTGGAAAGGAGTGGAATGGAATGGAATTGAATGTAATGGAAAGCAAAGGAATGGAATGGGATGCAATGGAATTTAATGCAATAGAATGCAGTTCAATAGAGAGTTGACATGTAATGTGAGCTGAGATTGTGCCTAAGCTCTCCAGGCTGTTTGACACAGTGATATCGTGTGGAAAGAATGGAATGGAATGCAGTGGTGTGAAATGGAATGGAATGTAGTGGACAGGAGTAGAATGGAGTGGAGTGAAGAGGAACAGAGTGGAATGGAATGGGATGCAGTGGAATGGAATGCAGTGGAGTGGAGTGAAATAGAAAGAAATGGAATGGGATGGAATGGAATGCAATGGAATGGAGAAGAGAAATGTGAGCTGAGATTGTGTGACTACACTCCAGCCTTAGTGACCGAGAGAGATTCTGTGGAAGGAAAGAACTGATTTCAAAGGAGTGGAATGGAAGGGAATGTAGTACAGTGGAGTAGAGTGGAATGGAGTGAAACAGAATAGAATGGAGTGGAAGGCAATGGAATGGAATGGAATGGAGTGGAGTGGAATAGAGAGGAGTGCACTGCAATGGAGTGGAGTGGAGTGGAAGGGAGTGGAATGCAATGGAATGTAGTGGAGTGCAGTGGAGTGGAATGGAATGGAGTGGACAGGAGTGGAAGGAGTAGAGTGGACTGGAATGGAATAGAATGGAACAGAATGCAGTGGAGTGGAGGGGAGTGGAGGTGAGTGGAGTGGCATGGAGTGGAATGGAATGGAATGGAGTGAAATGGAATCCAATGGATTGGAATGGAGTGGAGTGGAGTGGAGTGGAATGGAGAGGAGTCGAATGGAATGGAAGGGAATGCAGCGGAACGCAGTGGTGTGGATTGGAATGCAGTGAAATGGAGTACTATGGAATCTAAAGGAGTGGAGTGGAGTCTAGTGGAGTGGAATGGAATGGAACAAAATGGAATGGAATGGCACGGAATGGAGTGGAGTAGAGTGGAGTGGGAAGGAAGGGAGATGAGTGGAATGGAGAGGAATGGAATGCAGTGGAGTGGATTGGATTGGAATGAACTGGAATGGAGAGGAATGGAATGAAGTGGAACGGAATGGACTGCAATGGAATTGAATGGAGTGAAGTGGAAAGTAGTGGAGTGGAGTGGAATGGAGAGGAAATGAATGGAATGGAGTGGAATGGAAGGGAATGGAGACAAGTGGATAGGAATTGACTGAAGCAGATTGGAGTGGAGTGGAGTGGAGTGGCATGGAATGGAATGAAGTGGATGGGAATGCAATGGAGTGGAATGAAATGGAATAAAATGGAATGGAGTGGAATGGAGAGGAATGGAGTGGAGTGGAGTGGAATGGAGGGGAGTAAGAGGAAGAGAATGGAATGGAATCGAAAGGAGGGAAGTGCAATTGTGTGGAGTGGAGTGGAGATGAAAGAAGTGGAGTGATGTGGAGTCGAGAGGAAAGGAATGGAATAGAATGGAATGGAGTTAAGTGGAGTGGAATGGAGTGGAAGGTAATGGAGTGGAATGAAAAGGAGTGGATTGGAATGGAGTGGAATGGAATGGAGTGGAACGGAGTGGAGTAGAATGGAGTGGGTTGCAGAGGAGTGGAATGGAGTGGAATGGAAGGGAACGGAAAGGAATGTAGTGGAAAGGAATGGAATGGAGTGGATTGAAATTGAATGGAAAGGATTGGAGTGCAGTGGACTGGAGGGGAGTGGAATAAAATTGAGTATAGTGCAGTGGAATGGAGTGGACTGGAGTGGAGATGAGTGGAGTGGACTGGAATGGAATGGAGTGGAGTGGAATGGTGTGGAGTGGGGTGGAAAGGAATGGAACAGAATGGAATGGAGAGGAATGGAGTGGCATGTAGTGGAGTGGAGTGAAGTGGAAAGGAATGGCATGGAATGGAGTAGAGTGGAATGGAGGGGTATGGAATGGAATGGAATGGAATTGAGTGGAATGGAGTGGAATGGAGTGGAGTGGAGAGGAATGGAATGGAGTGGAAAGGTCTGAAAGGAGTGGAATGGAGTGGAGTGGAATGCAATGGAGTAGATTGGAATGAAGTGGAAAGGAATAGAATGGAGAGAAGTAGAGTAGAATGGAGTGGATTGGAATGGAGGGGAGCAGAGTGGAGTTAACAGCAGTGGATTGGAATACAGTGGATGGGGTAGAGTGGAAGGGAGTGGAATTATATGGAATGGAATGGATTGGAGTGGAGTGGAAGGGAGTGGAGTGGAGTTGAAAGTAGAGGAATCGAAAGAAGTGGAAAGGAGTGGAGTAGAGTGGATTAGAGTGGATTGGAATGGAATGGAGTGGAGTGGAATGGTGTGGAAACGAATGGAAGGGAGGGGAGTGGAATGGAACGAAATGGAATGGAATGTAGTGGAATGGAGAGGAGTGGAGTGGACTGGAGTGGAATGTAATCGAATGGAGTGTACTGGAGTGGAATGTATTTGAGAGGCGGGTAATGGAGAGGAATTGAGTGGAGTGGAGTGGAGTGAAATACATCGGAATGGCACGGAATTGAATGGAATGGAGGGGAGTGGAATGCAGTGGAGTGGAGTCGATTGGAGTGGTGAGGAATAGAACGGAGTGGCATGGAATGGAGCACAGTGGAATGCAATGGAGTGGAGTGGATTGGAAAGGGGTGGAGTGGAGTGACGATGGGTGAAGTGGAATGTAATGGAGTGGAGTGCAGAGGAGTCTCATGGAATGGAATGGAATGGAACGCAATGGAAGCTGAGATTGTACCACTGCGCTCCAGGATGGGTGACACAGTGTGATACTCTCAAAAGAAAGGAATGGAATGGAATGCAGTGGAATGGAATGGAATGCAATGGGGTGCATTGGAGTGGAGTGGAGTGAAGTGAAGTGGATTGGAGTGGAATGGAGAGGAATGGAACGGAATGGAATGGAATGAAGTAGACTGGAGTGGGGTGGAGTTGAGTGCAATGGAATGGAGCGAAATGGAATCAGATGCAGAGAAATGGAGTAGAGAGGAGTGCAGTAGAGTGGAAAGGAGTGCAATGGAGTGGAATGGAATCGGAAGTAACGGAAAGTAGTGGAGTGGATGGAACGGAAAGGAAAGGAGTGGAGCGGAGTGGAATGGAACGGAGCGGGAGGTGGGTTGGGGCCACTGCACTCCAGGCTGGCTGGCTGACTGAGGTATTCTCGCAATAAAGGAATGGAATGGAATGCCGTAGAGTGGAATGGAACGGAGTGGAGTGGAGTGGAATGGAGTGAGTTGGAGCAGAGTGGAATGAAGAATGCAATGGGATGGAAGGGAATTGAATGAAATGCAGTGGAGTGCAGTGGAGTGCATTGCAGTGGAATGGAGCAGAATGGAATGGAAAGGAGTGGAATGGACAGGAGTGGAGTGCACTGGAGAGGAGAGGATAGGAATGCAGTGGAATGGAATTGGATGTAATGGAACGTAGAGGAGTGGAGTGGAATGGAGTGGGCCAGAGTGGAATGGAATGGAATGCAATGGAAAGGAATGGAGTGGAATAGAATGGAATGGAATGGAATGGAATGGAGTGGGATGACTTGTAGTGGGGTGGAGTGAAATGGAGTATAATGGAATGGAGTGGAGTGGAGTGGAATGTGATAGAATGGAGAGGAGGGGAATGGAGCAGAATGGAATGGAGTGCAGCGGAATGGAGTGGAGTGGAATGGAATCAAATGGAGTGGAATGGAACAGAGTGGAATGGAATGGAGTGCAATAGACTAGAATTGAGTGTAGTGTAGTGGAATTTAGTGGAATGGACTGGAATGGAGTGGAATGGAATGGAATTGAGGGGAATGGAATGGAATGGAAAGGAATGGAAAGCAATGGAAAGGAATAGAATTGAATGCAACGGAATTAAAAGAATGCAATGGAATGCAATGGAATAGAATGCAATGGAATGTATAGTTGACATGTAATATGAGCTGAGATTGTGACACTGCACTCCAGCCAGGGTGACATGGTGATATCCTGTCGTAAGAAGTGAATGGAATGCAATGGAGTGAAATGGAATGGAATGAAATGGAATGGAGCGGAATGGAAGGGAATGGAGTGGAATGAAATAGAATGCAGTGGACTGTAATGGCATGGAGTGGAAAGAAGTAGAGTGGAATGGAGTGGAATGGAATGGACTGGCATAGAATGGAGTGGAATTGAATGCAATGGAGTGGATTGGAAAGGAATGCAAAGGAGTAGAGTGGAGTAGAGTGGTGTGGAGTGGAGTGGAATGGAGCTGAATGTACTTCAATGGAGTACAATGGAATGGAACGGAGTGGAATGGAATGGAATGATATGAGGTGGATTGGAGTGCAATGTAGTGGAGTGGAATGGAATGGAATAGAATGGAATGGAGTAGAGTGTAATGGAATGCAGTGGCGATAAGTGGAGTGGAATGGAATGCATTGGAGTAGAGTGGAGTGGAATGGAATGGAATGGAGTGGAGTGGAGGGGAGTGGAGTGGAATGGAATTGAGTGAAGTGGAGTGCAGTTGAATGGAATATCGTGGTGTGGAGTGGAGTGGAAGTGAATGGAGTGAATAGGAGTGGAATGGAGTGGAAGGTAACGGAGTGGAATGGAGTCGAATGGAGTGGAATGGAGTAGAGTGGATTAGAGTGGAATGGTGTCGAACGGACTGGAATGGAATGGAATGGAGTGGAATGGAATTGAATCAAATGGAATGGAGTGGAGTGGAGTGGAGTGGAATGAAATGAAATGGAAGGGAGTGGAGAGAAACGCAGTTGATTGGAGTGGAGTGGAGTGGAAAGGAATGGAAAGGAGTGGGATGGAGACGTATGGATTGGAGTGGAATGGAGTGGAATGGAATGAAGTGGAAAGGAGTGGAACGGAGTGAAATTGAATTTAGTGGACTGGAGTGGAATGGAGTTAAATGGAATGGAATGGAATGGAGTGGAATGGAATGGAATGGAGTGGAGTGGAATGGAATAGAATGGCATGGAATGGAATAGAATGGGATGGAGTGGAGTGGAGAGGAGTGGAATGGATTGGAGTGAAGTGGAGTGGAATGGAATTGAGTGGAGCGGAGAGGAAAGGAATGGAATGGAGTGGAGTGGAATGGCATGGAATGGAGTGGAATGGAATGGATAGTAGTGGAGTGGAGTGGAGTGGATTGGAGTGGAGTGGAAGGGAATGGAGTGCAGTGTAATGGACTGGAATGGAGCAGAGCAGAATGGAGTGGACTGGACTGGAGTGGAATGGAATGGGATGGCATGGAATGGGAGCTGAGATTTTACCAATGTGCTCTAGGCAGGGTGACTGGGTGTCATACTCTCAAAAGAAAGGAATGGAATGGAACGCAGTGGAATGGAATGGAACAGAGTGGACATTAGTGGAGTGGAATGTGGAGGAATGGAATGAAATGGAACGTAATGGCATGAAATGGAGTGGTGTGGGGTGGAATGGATTATAGTGGAATGGGGTGGAAAGGAATGGGATGGAGTGGAATGAAGTGGAGTGCAGTGGAGTGGAACGGAGTTGAATGGCATAGAATTGAGTGGACAGTAGTGGAATGTTTTGGAATGCAATGGAATCCATTGTAATAGAATGGAATACAACGGAAAGTTGACATGGAGTGTGAGCTGAGATTGTGCCACTGCACTCCAGACTGGGTGACACGTTATATCCTGTGGATAGAAAGGAATGGAATGCAATAGAGTGAAATGGAATGGAGTGGAATGGAATTGAATGGAATGGAGTGGAGTGGAGTGGAGTCGAATGGAGACGAATGGAATGGGACGGAGTGGAATGGAACGGAGTGGAGTGGAGTATCGTGGAGTGAAATAGAATGGAATGCACTGGGTTGGAATGGAATGCAATGGACTGCTGAAAGGAAATGTGAGCTGTTATTGTTCCACTGCACTCCAGCCTTTGTGACGGAATGAAATCCTGTGGAAAAAAAGGAATGGAATGGAATGGAATGGAATGGAATGGAATGGAATGGAATGGAATGGAGTGGAGTGGAGTGTTGTGGAGAGGAGTGTAGTGGAGTGGAGTGAAATGGAGTGGAGTGTCGTGGAGGAGAGTGGAATGGAGTGGAATGGAATGGAGAGGAAAGGAACGGAGTGGAGTGGAATGGAACGGAGTGGAGTGGAATGGAATCCAATGGAATGAAATGGAATTGAATCGAATGGAATGAAGAAATATGTGCAGTGATTTGGCCACTGCGCTGGAGCCTGTGTGAGAGAGGGAGATCCTGTCGATAAAACAGTGTGGAATGGAAGGGATTGGAATGGAATGGAATGGAACGTATTGGAGTGGAGTGGAGTGGAATTGAGTGGAGTGGAGTGCACTGGAATGGAATGGAATGCAATGGAATGTAATGGAATGATGAAATGATATGTGAGCTGAGATTGTGCCACTGCACTCCACGCTGGGTGACAGAGTGAGATACTCTTGAAAGAAAGAAATGGAATGGAAAGAATTTTTAATTGGGTGGATTCGAGTGGACTGAAGTAGAGTGCAGTGGAATAGAGAGGAATGGAATGGAATGGAATCGGATGTAAAGGAATGGAATGATGTGGAGTGGAGTGGTGAGGAGTGTAGTGCTGTGGAATGGAGCAGAAAGTAACGGGATGGTGTGGAGTGGAGTGCAGTGCAGTGGAGTGGAGAGGAGTGCAATGGCGTGGAATGGAATCGGATGTAAAGGAACGTACTGGAGTGGAGCGGAGTGGAAAGGAGTGGAATGGAATGGAATTGAATGTAATGGAAAGCAAAGGAATGGAATGGGATGCAATGGAATTTAATGCAATAGAATGCAGTTCAATAGAGAGTTGACATGTAATGTGAGCTGAGATTGTGCCTAAGCTCTCCAGGCTGTTTGACACAGTGATATCGTGTGGAAAGAATGGAATGGAATGCAGTGGTGTGAAATGGAATGGAATGTAGTGGACAGGAGTAGAATGGAGTGGAGTGAAGAGGAACAGAGTGGAATGGAATGGGATGCAGTGGAATGGAATGCAGTGGAGTGGAGTGAAATAGAAAGAAATGGAATGGGATGGAATGGAATGCAATGGAATGGAGAAGAGAAATGTGAGCTGAGATTGTGTGACTACACTCCAGCCTTAGTGACCGAGAGAGATTCTGTGGAAGGAAAGAACTGATTTCAAAGGAGTGGAATGGAAGGGAATGTAGTACAGTGGAGTAGAGTGGAATGGAGTGAAACAGAATAGAATGGAGTGGAAGGCAATGGAATGGAATGGAATGGAGTGGAGTGGAATAGAGAGGAGTGCACTGCAATGGAGTGGAGTGGAGTGGAAGGGAGTGGAATGCAATGGAATGTAGTGGAGTGCAGTGGAGTGGAATGGAATGGAGTGGACAGGAGTGGAAGGAGTAGAGTGGACTGGAATGGAATAGAATGGAACAGAATGCAGTGGAGTGGAGGGGAGTGGAGGTGAGTGGAGTGGCATGGAGTGGAATGGAATGGAATGGAGTGAAATGGAATCCAATGGATTGGAATGGAGTGGAGTGGAGTGGAGTGGAATGGAGAGGAGTCGAATGGAATGGAAGGGAATGCAGCGGAACGCAGTGGTGTGGATTGGAATGCAGTGAAATGGAGTACTATGGAATCTAAAGGAGTGGAGTGGAGTCTAGTGGAGTGGAATGGAATGGAACAAAATGGAATGGAATGGCACGGAATGGAGTGGAGTAGAGTGGAGTGGGAAGGAAGGGAGATGAGTGGAATGGAGAGGAATGGAATGCAGTGGAGTGGATTGGATTGGAATGAACTGGAATGGAGAGGAATGGAATGAAGTGGAACGGAATGGACTGCAATGGAATTGAATGGAGTGAAGTGGAAAGTAGTGGAGTGGAGTGGAATGGAGTGGAAATGAATGGAATGGAGTGGAATGGAAGGGAATGGAGACAAGTGGATAGGAATTGACTGAAGCAGATTGGAGTGGAGTGGAGTGGAGTGGCATGGAATGGAATGAAGTGGATGGGAATGCAATGGAGTGGAATGAAATGGAATAAAATGGAATGGAGTGGAATGGAGAGGAATGGAGTGGAGTGGAGTGGAATGGAGGGGAGTAAGAGGAAGAGAATGGAATGGAATCGAAAGGAGGGAAGTGCAATTGTGTGGAGTGGAGTGGAGATGAAAGGAGTGGAGTGATGTGGAGTCGAGAGGAAAGGAATGGAATGGAATGGAATGGAGTTAAGTGGAGTGGAATGGAGTGGAAGGTAATGGAGTGGAATGAAAAGGAGTGGATTGGAATGGAGTGGAATGGAATGGAGTGGAACGGAGTGGAGTAGAATGGAGTGGGTTGCAGAGGAGTGGAATGGAGTGGAATGGAAGGGAACGGAAAGGAATGTAGTGGAAAGGAATGGAATGGAGTGGATTGAAATTGAATGGAAAGGATTGGAGTGCAGTGGACTGGAGGGGAGTGGAATAAAATGGAGTATAGTGCAGTGGAATGGAGTGGACTGGAGTGGAGATGAGTGGAGTGGACTGGAATGGAATGGAGTGGAGTGGAATGGTGTGGAGTGGGGTGGAAAGGAATGGAACAGAATGGAATGGAGAGGAATGGAGTGGCATGTAGTGGAGTGGAGTGAAGTGGAAAGGAATGGCATGGAATGGAGTAGAGTGGAATGGAGGGGTATGGAATGGAATGGAATGGAATTGAGTGGAATGGAGTGGAATGGAGTGGAGTGGAGAGGAATGGAATGGAGTGGAAAGGTCTGAAAGGAGTGGAATGGAGTGGAGTGGAATGCAATGGAGTAGATTGGAATGAAGTGGAAAGGAATAGAATGGAGAGAAGTAGAGTAGAATGGAGTGGATTGGAATGGAGGGGAGCAGAGTGGAGTTAACAGCAGTGGATTGGAATACAGTGGATGGGGTAGAGTGGAAGGGAGTGGAATTATATGGAATGGAATGGATTGGAGTGGAGTGGAAGGGAGTGGAGTGGAGTTGAAAGTAGAGGAATCGAAAGAAGTGGAAAGGAGTGGAGTAGAGTGGATTAGAGTGGATTGGAATGGAATGGAGTGGAGTGGAATGGTGTGGAAACGAATGGAAGGGAGGGGAGTGGAATGGAACGAAATGGAATGGAATGTAGTGGAATGGAGAGGAGTGGAGTGGACTGGAGTGGAATGTAATCGAATGGAGTGTACTGGAGTGGAATGTATTTGAGAGGCGGGTAATGGAGAGGAATTGAGTGGAGTGGAGTGGAGTGAAATACATCGGAATGGCACGGAATTGAATGGAATGGAGGGGAGTGGAATGCAGTGGAGTGGAGTCGATTGGAGTGGTGAGGAATAGAACGGAGTGGCATGGAATGGAGCACAGTGGAATGCAATGGAGTGGAGTGGATTGGAAAGGGGTGGAGTGGAGTGACGATTGGTGAAGTGGAATGTAATGGAGTGGAGTGCAGAGGAGTCTCATGGAATGGAATGGAGTGGAACGCAATGGAAGCTGAGATTGTACCACTGCGCTCCAGGATGGGTGACACAGTGTGATACTCTCAAAAGAAAGGAATGGAATGGAATGCAGTGGAATGGAATGGAATGCAATGGGGTGCATTGGAGTGGAGTGGAGTGAAGTGAAGTGGATTGGAGTGGAATGGAGAGGAATGGAACGGAATGGAATGGAATGAAGTAGACTGGAGTGGGGTGGAGTTGAGTGCAATGGAATGGAGCGAAATGGAATCAGATGCAGAGAAATGGAGTAGAGAGGAGTGCAGTAGAGTGGAAAGGAGTGCAATGGAGTGGAATGGAATCGGAAGTAACGGAAAGTAGTGGAGTGGATGGAACGGAAAGGAAAGGAGTGGAGCGGAGTGGAATGGAACGGAGCGGGAGGTGGGTTGGGGCCACTGCACTCCAGGCTGGCTGGCTGACTGAGGTATTCTCGCAATAAAGGAATGGAATGGAATGCCGTAGAGTGGAATGGAACGGAGTGGAGTGGAGTGGAATGGAGTGAGTTGGAGCAGAGTGGAATGAAGAATGCAATGGGATGGAAGGGAATTGAATGAAATGCAGTGGAGTGCAGTGGATTGCATTGCAGTGGAATGGAGCAGAATGGAATGGAAAGGAGTGGAATGGACAGGAGTGGAGTGCACTGGAGAGGAGAGGATAGGAATGCAGTGGAATGGAATTGGATGTAATGGAACGTAGAGGAGTGGAGTGGAATGGAGTGGGCCAGAGTGGAATGGAATGGAATGCAATGGAAAGGAATGGAGTGGAATAGAATGGAATGGAATGGAATGGAATGGAGTGGGATGACTTGTAGTGGGGTGGAGTGAAATGGAGTATAATGGAATGGAGTGGAGCGGAGTGGAATGTGATAGAATGGAGAGGAGGGGAATGGAGCAGAATGGAATGGAGTGCAGCGGAATGGAGTGGAGTGGAATGGAATCAAATGGAGTGGAATGGAACAGAGTGGAATGGAATGGAGTGCAATAGACTAGAATTGAGTGTAGTGTAGTGGAATTTAGTGGAATGGACTGGAATGGAGTGGAATGGAATGGAATTGAGGGGAATGGAATGGAATGGAAAGGAATGGAAAGCAATGGAAAGGAATAGAATTGAATGCAACGGAATTAAAAGAATGCAATGGAATGCAATGGAATAGAATGCAATGGAATGTATAGTTGACATGTAATATGAGCTGAGATTGTGACACTGCACTCCAGCCAGGGTGACATGGTGATATCCTGTCGTAAGAAGTGAATGGAATGCAATGGAGTGAAATGGAATGGAATGAAATGGAATGGAGCGGAGTGGAAGGGAATGGAGTGGAATGAAATAGAATGCAGTGGACTGTAATGGCATGGAGTGGAAAGAAGTAGAGTGGAATGGAGTGGAATGGAATGGACTGGCATAGAATGGAGTGGAATTGAATGCAATGGAGTGGATTGGAAAGGAATGCAAAGGAGTAGAGTGGAGTAGAGTGGTGTGGAGTGGAGTGGAATGGAGCTGAATGTACTTCAATGGAAGACAATGGAATGGAACGGAGTGGAATGGAATGGAATGATATGAGGTGGATTGGAGTGGAATGTAGTGGAGTGGAATGGAATGGAATAGAATGGAATGGAGTAGAGTGTAATGGAATGCAGTGGCGATAAGTGGAGTGGAATGGAATGCATTGGAGTAGAGTGGAGTGGAATGGAATGGAATGGAGTGGAGTGGAGGGGAGTGGGGTGGAATGGAATTGAGTGAAGTGGAGTGCAGTTGAATGGAATATCGTGGTGTGGAGTGGAGTGGAAGTGAATGGAGTGAATAGGAGTGGAATGGAGTGGAAGGTAACGGAGTGGAATGGAGTCGAATGGAGTGGAATGGAGTAGAGTGGATTAGAGTGGAATGGTGTCGAACGGACTGGAATGGAATGGAATGGAGTGGAATGGAATTGAATCAAATGGAATGGAGTGGATTGGAATGGAGTGGAGTGGAGTGGAGTGGAATGAAATGAAATGGAAGGGAGTGGAGAGAAACGCAGTTGATTGGAGTGGAGTGGAGTGGAAAGGAATGGAAAGGAGTGGGATGGAGACGTATGGATTGGAGTGGAATGGAGTGGAATGGAATGAAGTGGAAAGGAGTGGAACGGAGTGAAATTGAATTTAGTGGACTGGAGTGGAATGGAGTTAAATGGAATGGAATGGAATGGAGTGGAATGGAATGGAATGGAGTGGAGTGGAATGGAATAGAATGGCATGGAATGGAATAGAATGGGATGGAGTGGAGTGGAGAGGAGTGGAATGGATTGGAGTGAAGTGGAGTGGAATGGAATTGAGTGGAGCGGAGAGGAAAGGAATGGAATGGAGTGGAGTGGAATGGCATGGAATGGAGTGGAATGGAATGGATAGTAGTGGAGTGGAGTGGAGTGGATTGGAGTGGAGTGGAAGGGAATGGAGTGCAGTGGAATGGACTGGAATGGAGCAGAGCAGAATGGAGTGGACTGGACTGGAGTGGAATGGAATGGGATGGCATGGAATGGGAGCTGAGATTTTACCAATGTGCTCTAGGCAGGGTGACTGGGTGTCATCCTCTCAAAAGAAAGGAATGGAATGGAACGCAGTGGAATGGAATGGAACAGAGTGGACATTAGTGGAGTGGAATGTGGAGGAATGGAATGAAATGGAACGTAATGGCATGAAATGGAGTGGTGTGGGGTGGAATGGATTATAGTGGAATGGGGTGGAAAGGAATGGGATGGAGTGGAATGAAGTGGAGTGCAGTGGAGTGGAACGGAGTTGAATGGCATAGAATTGAGTGGACAGTAGTGGAATGTTTTGGAATGCAATGGAATCCATTGTAATAGAATGGAATACAACGGAAAGTTGACATGGAGTGTGAGCTGAGATTGTGCCACTGCACTCCAGACTGGGTGACACGTTATATCCTGTGGATAGAAAGGAATGGAATGCAATAGAGTGAAATGGAATGGAGTGGAATGGAATTGAATGGAATGGAGTGGAGTGGAGTGGAGTCGAATGGAGACGAATGGATTGGGACGGAGTGGAATGGAACGGAGTGGAGTGGAGTATCGTGGAGTGAAATAGAATGGAATGCACTGGGTTGGAATGGAATGCAATGGACTGCTGAAAGGAAATGTGAGCTGTTATTGTTCCACTGCACTCCAGCCTTTGTGACGGAATGAAATCCTGTGGAAAAAAAGGAATGGAATGGAATGGAATGGAATGGAATGGAATGGAATGGAATGGCGTGGAGTGGAGTGTTGTGGAGAGGAGTGTAGTGGAGTGGAGTGAAATGGAGTGGAGTGTCGTGGAGAAGAGTGGAATGGAGTGGAATGGAATGGAGAGGAAAGGAACGGAGTGGAGTGGAATGGAACGGAGTGGAGTGGAATGGAATCCAATGGAATGAAATGGAATTGAATCGAGTGGAATGAAGAAATATGTGCAGTGATTTGGCCACTGCGCTGGAGCCTGTGTGAGAGAGGGAGATCCTGTCGATAAAACAGTGTGGAATGGAAGGGATTGGAATGGAATGGAATGGAACGTATTGGAGTGGAGTGGAGTGGAATTGAGTGGAGTGGAGTGCACTGGAATGGAATGGAATGCAATGGAATGTAATGGAATGATGAAATGATATGTGAGCTGAGATTGTGCCACTGCACTCCACGCTGGGTGACAGAGTGAGATACTCTTGAAAGAAAGAAATGGAATGGAAAGAATTTTTAATTGGGTGGATTCGAGTGGACTGAAGTAGAGTGCAGTGGAATAGAGAGGAATGGAATGGAATGGAATCGGATGTAAAGGAATGGAATGATGTGGAGTGGAGTGGTGAGGAGTGTAGTGCTGTGGAATGGAGCAGAAAGTAACGGGATGGTGTGGAGTGGAGTGCAGTGCAGTGGAGTGGAGAGGAGTGCAATGGCGTGGAATGGAATCGGATGTAAAGGAACGTACTGGAGTGGAGCGGAGTGGAAAGGAGTGGAATGGAATGGAATTGAATGTAATGGAAAGCAAAGGAATGGAATGGGATGCAATGGAATTTAATGCAATAGAATGCAGTTCAATAGAGAGTTGACATGTAATGTGAGCTGAGATTGTGCCTAAGCTCTCCAGGCTGTTTGACACAGTGATATCGTGTGGAAAGAATGGAATGGAATGCAGTGGTGTGAAATGGAATGGAATGTAGTGGACAGGAGTAGAATGGAGTGGAATGAAGAGGAACAGAGTGGAATGGAATGGGATGCAGTGGAATGGAATGCAGTGGAGTGGAATGAAATAGAAAGAAATGGAATGGGATGGAATGGAATGCAATGGAATGGAGAAGAGAAATGTGAGCTGAGATTGTGTGACTACACTCCAGCCTTAGTGACCGAGAGAGATTCTGTGGAAGGAAAGAACTGATTTCAAAGGAGTGGAATGGAAGGGAATGTAGTACAGTGGAGTAGAGTGGAATGGAGTGAAACAGAATAGAATGGAGTGGAAGGCAATGGAATGGAATGGAATGGAGTGGAGTGGAATAGAGAGGAGTGCACTGCAATGGAGTGGAGTGGAGTGGAAGGGAGTGGAATGCAATGGAATGTAGTGGAGTGCAGTGGAGTGGAATGGAATGGAGTGGACAGGAGTGGAAGGAGTAGAGTGGACTGGAATGGAATAGAATGGAACAGAATGCAGTGGAGTGGAGGGGAGTGGAGGTGAGTGGAGTGGCATGGAGTGGAATGGAATGGAATGGAGTGAAATGGAATCCAATGGATTGGAATGGAGTGGAGTGGAGTGGAGTGGAATGGAGAGGAGTCGAATGGAATGGAAGGGAATGCAACGGAACGCAGTGGTGTGGATTGGAATGCAGTGAAATGGAGTACTATGGAATCTAAAGGAGTGGAGTGGAGTCTAGTGGAGTGGAATGGAATGGAACAAAATGGAATGGAATGGCACGGAATGGAGTGGAGTAGAGTGGAGTGGGAAGGAAGGGAGATGAGTGGAATGGAGAGGAATGGAATGCAGTGGAGTGGATTGGATTGGAATGAACTGGAATGGAGAGGAATGGAATGAAGTGGAACGGAATGGACCGCAATGGAATTGAATGGAGTGAAGTGGAAAGTAGTGGAGTGGAGTGGAATGGAGTGGAAATGAATGGAATGGAGTGGAATGGAAGGGAATGGAGGCAAGTGGATAGGAATTGACTGAAGCAGATTGGAGTGGAGTGGAGTGGAGTGGCATGGAATGGAATGAAGTGGATGGGAATGCAATGGAGTGGAATGAAATGGAATAAAATGGAATGGAGTGGAATGGAGAGGAATGGAGTGGAAGTGGAGTGGAATGGAGGGGAGTAAGAGGAAGAGAATGGAACGGAATCGAAAGGAGGGAAGTGCAATTGTGTGGAGTGGAGTGGAGATGAAAGGAGTGGAGTGATGTGGAGTCGAGAGGAAAGGAATGGAATGGAATGGAATGGAGTTAAGTGGAGTGGAATGGAGTGGAAGGTAATGGAGTGGAATGAAAAGGAGTGGATTGGAATGGAGTGGAATGGAATGGAGTGGAACGGAGTGGAGTAGAATGGAGTGGGTTGCAGAGGAGTGGAATGGAGTGGAATGGAAGGGAACGGAAAGGAATGTAGTGGAAAGGAATGGAATGGAGTGGATTGAAATTGAATGGAAAGGATTGGAGTGCAGTGGACTGGAGGGGAGTGGAATAAAATGGAGTATAGTGCAGTGGAATGGAGTGGACTGGAGTGGAGATGAGTGGAGTGGACTGGAATGGAATGGAGTGGAGTGGAATGGTGTGGAGTGGTGTGGAAAGGAATGGAACAGAATGGAATGGAGAGGAATGGAGTGGCATGTAGTGGAGTGGAGTGAAGTGGAAAGGAATGGCATGGAATGGAGTAGAGTGGAATGGAGGGGTATGGAATGGAATGGAATGGAATTGAGTGGAATGGAGTGGAATGGAGTGGAGTGGAGAGGAATGGAATGGAGTGGAAAGGTCTGAAAGGAGTGGAATGGAGTGGAGTGGAATGCAATGGAGTAGATTGGAATGAAGTGGAAAGGAATAGAATGGAGAGAAGTAGAGTAGAATGGAGTGGATTGGAATGGAGGGGAGCAAAGTGGAGTTAACAGCGGTGGATTGGAATACAGTGGATGGGGTAGAGTGGAAGGGAGTGGAATTATATGGAATGGAATGGATTGGAGTGGAGTGGAAGGGAGTGGAGTGGAGTTGAAAGTAGAGGAATCGAAAGAAGTGGAAAGGAGTGGAGTAGAGTGGATTAGAGTGGATTGGAATGGAATGGAGTGGAGTGGAATGGTGTGGAAACGAATGGAAGGGAGGGGAGTGGAATGGAACGAAATGGAATGGAATGTAGTGGAATGGAGAGGAGTGGAGTGGACTGGAGTGGAATGTAATCGAATGGAGTGTACTGGAGTGGAATGTATTTGAGAGGCGGGTAATGGAGAGGAATTGAGTGGAGTGGAGTGGAGTGAAATACATCGGAATGGCACGGAATTGAATGGAATGGAGGGGAGTGGAATGCAGTGGAGTGGAGTCGATTGGAGTGGTGAGGAGTAGAACGGAGTGGCATGGAATGGAGCACAGTGGAATGCAATGGAGTGGAGTGGATTGGAAAGGGGTGGAGTGGAGTGACGATGGGTGAAGTGGAATGTAATGGAGTGGAGTGCAGAGGAGTCTCATGGAATGGAATGGAATGGAACGCAATGGAAGCTGAGATTGTACCACTGCGCTCCAGGATGGGTGACACAGTGTGATACTCTCAAAAGAAAGGAATGGAATGGAATGCAGTGGAATGGAATGGAATGCAATGGGGTGCATTGGAGTGGAGTGGAGTGAAGTGAAGTGGATTGGAGTGGAATGGAGAGGAATGGAACGGAATGGAATGGAATGAAGTAGACTGGAGTGGGGTGGAGTTGAGTGCAATGGAATGGAGCGAAATGGAATCAGATGCAGAGAAATGGAGTAGAGAGGAGTGCAGTAGAGTGGAAAGGAGTGCAATGGAGTGGAATGGAATCGGAAGTAACGGAAAGTAGTGGAGTGGATGGAACGGAAAGGAAAGGAGTGGAGCGGAGTGGAATGGAACGGAGCGGGAGGTGGGTTGGGGCCACTGCACTCCAGGCTGGCTGGCTGACTGAGGTATTCTCGCAATAAAGGAATGGAATGGAATGCCGTAGAGTGGAATGGAACGGAGTGGAGTGGAGTGGAATGGAGTGAGTTGGAGCAGAGTGGAATGAAGAATGCAATGGGATGGAAGGGAATTGAATGAAATGCAGTGGAGTGCAGTGGAGTGCATTGCAGTGGAATGGAGCAGAATGGAATGGAAAGGAGTGGAATGGACAGGAGTGGAGTGCACTGGAGAGGAGAGGATAGGAATGCAGTGGAATGGAATTGGATGTAATGGAACGTAGAGGAGTGGAGTGGAATGGAGTGGGCCAGAGTGGAATGGAATGGAATGCAATGGAAAGGAATGGAGTGGAATAGAATGGAATGGAATGGAATGGAATGGAGTGGGATGACTTGTAGTGGGGTGGAGTGAAATGGAGTATAATGGAATGGAGTGGAGTGGAGTGGAATGTGATAGAATGGAGAGGAGGGGAATGGAGCAGAATGGAATGGAGTGCAGCGGAATGGAGTGGAGTGGAATGGAATCAAATGGAGTGGAATGGAACAGAGTGGAATGGAATGGAGTGCAATAGACTAGAATTGAGTGTAGTGTAGTGGAATTTAGTGGAATGGACTGGAATGGAGTGGAATGGAATGGAATTGAGGGGAATGGAATGGAATGGAAAGGAATGGAAAGCAATGGAAAGGAATAGAATTGAATGCAACGGAATTAAAAGAATGCAATGGAATAGAATGCAATGGAATGTATAGTTGACATGTAATATGAGCTGAGATTGTGACACTGCACTCCAGCCAGGGTGACATGGTGATATCCTGTCGTAAGAAGTGAATGGAATGCAATGGAGTGAAATGGAATGGAATGAAATGGAATGGAGCGGAGTGGAAGGGAATGGAGTGGAATGATATAGAATGCAGTGGACTGTAATGGCATGGAGTGGAAAGAAGTAGAGTGGAATGGAGTGGAATGGAATGGACTGGCATAGAATGGAGTGGAATTGAATGCAATGGAGTGGATTGGAAAGGAATGCAAAGGAGTAGAGTGGAGTAGAGTGGTGTGGAGTGGAGTGGAATGGAGCTGAATGTACTTCAATGGAGTACAATGGAATGGAACGGAGTGGAATGGAATGGAATGATATGAGGTGGATTGGAGTGGAATGTAGTGGATTGGAATGGAATGGAATAGAATGGAATGGAGTAGAGTGTAATGGAATGCAGTGGCGATAAGTGGAGTGGAATGGAATGCATTGGAGTAGAGTGGAGTGGAATGGAATGGAATGGAGTGGAGTGGAGGGGAGTGGAGTGGAATGGAATTGAGTGAAGTGGAGTGCAGTTGAATGGAATATCGTGGTGTGGAGTGGAGTGGAAGTGAATGGAGTGAATAGGAGTGGAATGGAGTGGAAGGTAACGGAGTGGAATGGAGTCGAATGGAGTGGAATGGAGTAGAGTGGATTAGAGTGGAATGGTGTCGAACGGACTGGAATGGAATGGAATGGAGTGGAATGGAATTGAATCAAATGGAATGGAGTGGAGTGGAGTGGAGTGGAATGAAATGAAATGGAAGGGAGTGGAGAGAAACGCAGTTGATTGGAGTGGAGTGGAGTGGAAAGGAATGGAAAGGAGTGGGATGGAGACGTATGGATTGGAGTGGAATGGAGTGGAATGGAATGAAGTGGAAAGGAGTGGAACGGAGTGAAATTGAATTTAGTGGACTGGAGTGGAATGGAGTTAAATGGAATGGAATGGAATGGAGTGGAATGGAATGGAATGGAGTGGAGTGGAATGGAATAGAATGGCATGGAATGGAATAGAATGGGATGGAGTGGAGTGGAGAGGAGTGGAATGGATTGGAGTGAAGTGGAGTGGAATGGAATTGAGTGGAGCGGAGAGGAAAGGAATGGAATGGAGTGGAGTGGAATGGCATGGAATGGAGTGGGATGGAATGGATAGTAGTGGAGTGGAGTGGAGTGGATTGGAGTGGAGTGGAAGGGAATGGAGTGCAGTGTAATGGACTGGAATGGAGCAGAGCAGAATGGAGTGGACTGGACTGGAGTGGAATGGAATGGGATGGCATGGAATGGGAGCTGAGATTTTACCAATGTGCTCTAGGCAGGGTGACTGGGTGTCATACTCTCAAAAGAAAGGAATGGAATGGAACGCAGTGGAATGGAATGGAACAGAGTGGACATTAGTGGAGTGGAATGTGGAGGAATGGAATGAAATGGAACGTAATGGCATGAAATGGAGTGGTGTGGGGTGGAATGGATTATAGTGGAATGGGGTGGAAAGGAATGGGATGGAGTGGAATGAAGTGGAGTGCAGTGGAGTGGAACGGAGTTGAATGGCATAGAATTGAGTGGACAGTAGTGGAATGTTTTGGAATGCAATGGAATCCATTGTAATAGAATGGAATACAACGGAAAGTTGACATGGAGTGTGAGCTGAGATTGTGCCACTGCACTCCAGACTGGGTGACACGTTATATCCTGTGGATAGAAAGGAATGGAATGCAATAGAGTGAAATGGAATGGAGTGGAATGGAATTGAATGGAATGGAGTGGAGTGGAGTGGAGTCGAATGGAGACGAATGGAATGGGACGGAGTGGAATGGAACGGAGTGGAGTGGAGTATCGTGGAGTGAAATAGAATGGAATGCACTGGGTTGGAATGGAATGCAATGGACTGCTGAAAGGAAATGTGAGCTGTTATTGTTCCACTGCACTCCAGCCTTTGTGACGGAATGAAATCCTGTGGAAAAAAAGGAATGGAATGGAATGGAATGGAATGGAATGGAATGGAATGGAGTGGAGTGGAGTGGTGTGGAGAGGAGTGTAGTGGAGTGGAGTGAAATGGAGTGGAGTGTCGTGGAGGAGAGTGGAATGGAGTGGAATGGAATGGAGAGGAAAGGAACGGAGTGGAGTGGAATGGAACGGAGTGGAGTGGAATGGAATCCAATGGAATGAAATGGAATTGAATCGAATGGAATGAAGAAATATGTGCAGTGATTTGGCCACTGCGCTGGAGCCTGTGTGAGAGAGGGAGATCCTGTCGATAAAACAGTGTGGAATGGAAGGGATTGGAATGGAATGGAATGGAACGTATTGGAGTGGAGTGGAGTGGAATTGAGTGGAGTGGAGTGCACTGGAATGGAATGGAATGCAATGGAATGTAATGGAATGATGAAATGATATGTGAGCTGAGATTGTGCCACTGCACTCCACGCTGGGTGACAGAGTGAGATACTCTTGAAAGAAAGAAATGGAATGGAAAGAATTTTTAATTGGGTGGATTCGAGTGGACTGAAGTAGAGTGCAGTGGAATAGAGAGGAATGGAATGGAATGGAATCGGATGTAAAGGAATGGAATGATGTGGAGTGGAGTGGTGAGGAGTGTAGTGCTGTGGAATGGAGCAGAAAGTAACGGGATGGTGTGGAGTGGAGTGCAGTGCAGTGGAGTGGAGAGGAGTGCAATGGCGTGGAATGGAATCGGATGTAAAGGAACGTACTGGAGTGGAGCGGAGTGGAAAGGAGTGGAATGGAATGGAATTGAATGTAATGGAAAGCAAAGGAATGGAATGGGATGCAATGGAATTTAATGCAATAGAATGCAGTTCAATAGAGAGTTGACATGTAATGTGAGCTGAGATTGTGCCTAAGCTCTCCAGGCTGTTTGACACAGTGATATCGTGTGGAAAGAATGGAATGGAATGCAGTGGTGTGAAATGGAATGGAATGTAGTGGACAGGAGTAGAATGGAGTGGAGTGAAGAGGAACAGAGTGGAATGGAATGGGATGCAGTGGAATGGAATGCAGTGGAGTGGAGTGAAATAGAAAGAAATGGAATGGGATGGAATGGAATGCAATGGAATGGAGAAGAGAAATGTGAGCTGAGATTGTGTGACTACACTCCAGCCTTAGTGACCGAGAGAGATTCTGTGGAAGGAAAGAACTGATTTCAAAGGAGTGGAATGGAAGGGAATGTAGTACAGTGGAGTAGAGTGGAATGGAGTGAAACAGAATAGAATGGAGTGGAAGGCAATGGAATGGAATGGAATGGAGTGGAGTGGAATAGAGAGGAGTGCACTGCAATGGAGTGGAGTGGAGTGGAAGGGAGTGGAATGCAATGGAATGTAGTGGAGTGCAGTGGAGTGGAATGGAATGGAGTGGACAGGAGTGGAAGGAGTAGAGTGGACTGGAATGGAATAGAATGGAACAGAATGCAGTGGAGTGGAGGGGAGTGGAGGTGAGTGGAGTGGCATGGAGTGGAATGGAATGGAATGGAGTGAAATGGAATCCAATGGATTGGAATGGAGTGGAGTGGAGTGGAGTGGAATGGAGAGGAGTCGAATGGAATGGAAGGGAATGCAGCGGAACGCAGTGGTGTGGATTGGAATGCAGTGAAATGGAGTACTATGGAATCTAAAGGAGTGGAGTGGAGTCTAGTGGAGTGGAATGGAATGGAACAAAATGGAATGGAATGGCACGGAATGGAGTGGAGTAGAGTGGAGTGGGAAGGAAGGGAGATGAGTGGAATGGAGAGGAATGGAATGCAGTGGAGTGGATTGGATTGGAATGAACTGGAATGGAGAGGAATGGAATGAAGTGGAACGGAATGGACTGCAATGGAATTGAATGGAGTGAAGTGGAAAGTAGTGGAGTGGAGTGGAATGGAGTGGAAATGAATGGAATGGAGTGGAATGGAAGGGAATGGAGACAAGTGGATAGGAATTGACTGAAGCAGATTGGAGTGGAGTGGAGTGGAGTGGCATGGAATGGAATGAAGTGGAGGGGAATGCAATGGAGTGGAATGAAATGGAATAAAATGGAATGGAGTGGAATGGAGAGGAATGGAGTGGAGTGGAGTGGAATGGAGGGGAGTAAGAGGAAGAGAATGGAATGGAATCGAAAGGAGGGAAGTGCAATTGTGTGGAGTGGAGTGGAGATGAAAGAAGTGGAGTGATGTGGAGTCGAGAGGAAAGGAATGGAATAGAATGGAATGGAGTTAAGTGGAGTGGAATGGAGTGGAAGGTAATGGAGTGGAATGAAAAGGAGTGGATTGGAATGGAGTGGAATGGAATGGAGTGGAACGGAGTGGAGTAGAATGGAGTGGGTTGCAGAGGAGTGGAATGGAGTGGAATGGAAGGGAACGGAAAGGAATGTAGTGGAAAGGAATGGAATGGAGTGGATTGAAATTGAATGGAAAGGATTGGAGTGCAGTGGACTGGAGGGGAGTGGAATAAAATTGAGTATAGTGCAGTGGAATGGAGTGGACTGGAGTGGAGATGAGTGGAGTGGACTGGAATGGAATGGAGTGGAGTGGAATGGTGTGGAGTGGGGTGGAAAGGAATGGAACAGAATGGAATGGAGAGGAATGGAGTGGCATGTAGTGGAGTGGAGTGAAGTGGAAAGGAATGGCATGGAATGGAGTAGAGTGGAATGGAGGGGTATGGAATGGAATGGAATGGAATTGAGTGGAATGGAGTGGAATGGAGTGGAGTGGAGAGGAATGGAATGGAGTGGAAAGGTCTGAAAGGAGTGGAATGGAGTGGAGTGGAATGCAATGGAGTAGATTGGAATGAAGTGGAAAGGAATAGAATGGAGAGAAGTAGAGTAGAATGGAGTGGATTGGAATGGAGGGGAGCAGAGTGGAGTTAACAGCGGTGGATTGGAATACAGTGGATGGGGTAGAGTGGAAGGGAGTGGAATTATATGGAATGGAATGGATTGGAGTGGAGTGGAAGGGAGTGGAGTGGAGTTGAAAGTAGAGGAATCGAAAGAAGTGGAAAGGAGTGGAGTAGAGTGGATTAGAGTGGATTGGAATGGAATGGAGTGGAGTGGAATGGTGTGGAAACGAATGGAAGGGAGGGGAGTGGAATGGAACGAAATGGAATGGAATGTAGTGGAATGGAGAGGAGTGGAGTGGACTGGAGTGGAATGTAATCGAATGGAGTGTACTGGAGTGGAATGTATTTGAGAGGCGGGTAATGGAGAGGAATTGAGTGGAGTGGAGTGGAGTGAAATACATCGGAATGGCACGGAATTGAATGGAATGGAGGGGAGTGGAATGCAGTGGAGTGGAGTCGATTGGAGTGGTGAGGAATAGAACGGAGTGGCATGGAATGGAGCACAGTGGAATGCAATGGAGTGGAGTGGATTGGAAAGGGGTGGAGTGGAGTGACGATGGGTGAAGTGGAATGTAATGGAGTGGAGTGCAGAGGAGTCTCATGGAATGGAATGGAATGGAACGCAATGGAAGCTGAGATTGTACCACTGCGCTCCAGGATGGGTGACACAGTGTGATACTCTCAAAAGAAAGGAATGGAATGGAATGCAGTGGAATGGAATGGAATGCAATGGGGTGCATTGGAGTGGAGTGGAGTGAAGTGAAGTGGATTGGAGTGGAATGGAGAGGAATGGAACGGAATGGAATGGAATGAAGTAGACTGGAGTGGGGTGGAGTTGAGTGCAATGGAATGGAGCGAAATGGAATCAGATGCAGAGAAATGGAGTAGAGAGGAGTGCAGTAGAGTGGAAAGGAGTGCAATGGAGTGGAATGGAATCGGAAGTAACGGAAAGTAGTGGAGTGGATGGAACGGAAAGGAAAGGAGTGGAGCGGAGTGGAATGGAACGGAGCGGGAGGTGGGTTGGGGCCACTGCACTCCAGGCTGGCTGGCTGACTGAGGTATTCTCGCAATAAAGGAATGGAATGGAATGCCGTAGAGTGGAATGGAACGGAGTGGAGTGGAGTGGAATGGAGTGAGTTGGAGCAGAGTGGAATGAAGAATGCAATGGGATGGAAGGGAATTGAATGAAATGCAGTGGAGTGCAGTGGAGTGCATTGCAGTGGAATGGAGCAGAATGGAATGGAAAGGAGTGGAATGGACAGGAGTGGAGTGCACTGGAGAGGAGAGGATAGGAATGCAGTGGAATGGAATTGGATGTAATGGAACGTAGAGGAGTGGAGTGGAATGGAGTGGGCCAGAGTGGAATGGAATGGAATGCAATGGAAAGGAATGGAGTGGAATAGAATGGAATGGAATGGAATGGAATGGAGTGGGATGACTTGTAGTGGGGTGGAGTGAAATGGAGTATAATGGAATGGAGTGGAGTGGAGTGGAATGTGATAGAATGGAGAGGAGGGGAATGGAGCAGAATGGAATGGAGTGCAGCGGAATGGAGTGGAGTGGAATGGAATCAAATGGAGTGGAATGGAACAGAGTGGAATGGAATGGAGTGCAATAGACTAGAATTGAGTGTAGTGTAGTGGAATTTAGTGGAATGGACTGGAATGGAGTGGAATGGAATGGAATTGAGGGGAATGGAATGGAATGGAAAGGAATGGAAAGCAATGGAAAGGAATAGAATTGAATGCAACGGAATTAAAAGAATGCAATGGAATGCAATGGAATAGAATGCAATGGAATGTATAGTTGACATGTAATATGAGCTGAGATTGTGACACTGCACTCCAGCCAGGGTGACATGGTGATATCCTGTCGTAAGAAGTGAATGGAATGCAATGGAGTGAAATGGAATGGAATGAAATGGAATGGAGCGGAATGGAAGGGAATGGAGTGGAATGAAATAGAATGCAGTGGACTGTAATGGCATGGAGTGGAAAGAAGTAGAGTGGAATGGAGTGGAATGGAATGGACTGGCATAGAATGGAGTGGAATTGAATGCAATGGAGTGGATTGGAAAGGAATGCAAAGGAGTAGAGTGGAGTAGAGTGGTGTGGAGTGGAGTGGAATGGAGCTGAATGTACTTCAATGGAGTACAATGGAATGGAACGGAGTGGAATGGAATGGAATGATATGAGGTGGATTGGAGTGCAATGTAGTGGAGTGGAATGGAATGGAATAGAATGGAATGGAGTAGAGTGTAATGGAATGCAGTGGCGATAAGTGGAGTGGAATGGAATGCATTGGAGTAGAGTGGAGTGGAATGGAATGGAATGGAGTGGAGTGGAGGGGAGTGGAGTGGAATGGAATTGAGTGAAGTGGAGTGCAGTTGAATGGAATATCGTGGTGTGGAGTGGAGTGGAAGTGAATGGAGTGAATAGGAGTGGAATGGAGTGGAAGGTAACGGAGTGGAATGGAGTCGAATGGAGTGGAATGGAGTAGAGTGGATTAGAGTGGAATGGTGTCGAACGGACTGGAATGGAATGGAATGGAGTGGAATGGAATTGAATCAAATGGAATGGAGTGGAGTGGAGTGGAGTGGAATGAAATGAAATGGAAGGGAGTGGAGAGAAACGCAGTTGATTGGAGTGGAGTGGAGTGGAAAGGAATGGAAAGGAGTGGGATGGAGACGTATGGATTGGAGTGGAATGGAGTGGAATGGAATGAAGTGGAAAGGAGTGGAACGGAGTGAAATTGAATTTAGTGGACTGGAGTGGAATGGAGTTAAATGGAATGGAATGGAATGGAGTGGAATGGAATGGAATGGAGTGGAGTGGAATGGAATAGAATGGCATGGAATGGAATAGAATGGGATGGAGTGGAGTGGAGAGGAGTGGAATGGATTGGAGTGAAGTGGAGTGGAATGGAATTGAGTGGAGCGGAGAGGAAAGGAATGGAATGGAGTGGAGTGGAATGGCATGGAATGGAGTGGAATGGAATGGATAGTAGTGGAGTGGAGTGGAGTGGATTGGAGTGGAGTGGAAGGGAATGGAGTGCAGTGTAATGGACTGGAATGGAGCAGAGCAGAATGGAGTGGACTGGACTGGAGTGGAATGGAATGGGATGGCATGGAATGGGAGCTGAGATTTTACCAATGTGCTCTAGGCAGGGTGACTGGGTGTCATACTCTCAAAAGAAAGGAATGGAATGGAACGCAGTGGAATGGAATGGAACAGAGTGGACATTAGTGGAGTGGAATGTGGAGGAATGGAATGAAATGGAACGTAATGGCATGAAATGGAGTGGTGTGGGGTGGAATGGATTATAGTGGAATGGGGTGGAAAGGAATGGGATGGAGTGGAATGAAGTGGAGTGCAGTGGAGTGGAACGGAGTTGAATGGCATAGAATTGAGTGGACAGTAGTGGAATGTTTTGGAATGCAATGGAATCCATTGTAATAGAATGGAATACAACGGAAAGTTGACATGGAGTGTGAGCTGAGATTGTGCCACTGCACTCCAGACTGGGTGACACGTTATATCCTGTGGATAGAAAGGAATGGAATGCAATAGAGTGAAATGGAATGGAGTGGAATGGAATTGAATGGAATGGAGTGGAGTGGAGTGGAGTCGAATGGAGACGAATGGAATGGGACGGAGTGGAATGGAACGGAGTGGAGTGGAGTATCGTGGAGTGAAATAGAATGGAATGCACTGGGTTGGAATGGAATGCAATGGACTGCTGAAAGGAAATGTGAGCTGTTATTGTTCCACTGCACTCCAGCCTTTGTGACGGAATGAAATCCTGTGGAAAAAAAGGAATGGAATGGAATGGAATGGAATGGAATGGAATGGAATGGAATGGAATGGAATGGAGTGGAGTGGAGTGTTGTGGAGAGGAGTGTAGTGGAGTGGAGTGAAATGGAGTGGAGTGTCGTGGAGGAGAGTGGAATGGAGTGGAATGGAATGGAGAGGAAAGGAACGGAGTGGAGTGGAATGGAACGGAGTGGAGTGGAATGGAATCCAATGGAATGAAATGGAATTGAATCGAATGGAATGAAGAAATATGTGCAGTGATTTGGCCACTGCGCTGGAGCCTGTGTGAGAGAGGGAGATCCTGTCGATAAAACAGTGTGGAATGGAAGGGATTGGAATGGAATGGAATGGAACGTATTGGAGTGGAGTGGAGTGGAATTGAGTGGAGTGGAGTGCACTGGAATGGAATGGAATGCAATGGAATGTAATGGAATGATGAAATGATATGTGAGCTGAGATTGTGCCACTGCACTCCACGCTGGGTGACAGAGTGAGATACTCTTGAAAGAAAGAAATGGAATGGAAAGAATTTTTAATTGGGTGGATTCGAGTGGACTGAAGTAGAGTGCAGTGGAATAGAGAGGAATGGAATGGAATGGAATCGGATGTAAAGGAATGGAATGATGTGGAGTGGAGTGGTGAGGAGTGTAGTGCTGTGGAATGGAGCAGAAAGTAACGGGATGGTGTGGAGTGGAGTGCAGTGCAGTGGAATGGAGAGGAGTGCAATGGCGTGGAATGGAATCGGATGTAAAGGAACGTACTGGAGTGGAGCGGAGTGGAAAGGAGTGGAATGGAATGGAATTGAATGTAATGGAAAGCAAAGGAATGGAATGGGATGCAATGGAATTTAATGCAATAGAATGCAGTTCAATAGAGAGTTGACATGTAATGTGAGCTGAGATTGTGCCTAAGCTCTCCAGGCTGTTTGACACAGTGATATCGTGTGGAAAGAATGGAATGGAATGCAGTGGTGTGAAATGGAATGGAATGTAGTGGACAGGAGTAGAATGGAGTGGAGTGAAGAGGAACAGAGTGGAATGGAATGGGATGCAGTGGAATGGAATGCAGTGGAGTGGAGTGAAATAGAAAGAAATGGAATGGGATGGAATGGAATGCAATGGAATGGAGAAGAGAAATGTGAGCTGAGATTGTGTGACTACACTCCAGCCTTAGTGACCGAGAGAGATTCTGTGGAAGGAAAGAACTGATTTCAAAGGAGTGGAATGGAAGGGAATGTAGTACAGTGGAGTAGAGTGGAATGGAGTGAAACAGAATAGAATGGAGTGGAAGACAATGGAATGGAATGGAATGGAGTGGAGTGGAATAGAGAGGAGTGCACTGCAATGGAGTGGAGTGGAGTGGAAGGGAGTGGAATGCAATGGAATGTAGTGGAGTGCAGTGGAGTGGAATGGAATGGAGTGGACAGGAGTGGAAGGAGTAGAGTGGACTGGAATGGAATAGAATGGAACAGAATGCAGTGGAGTGGAGGGGAGTGGAGGTGAGTGGAGTGGCATGGAGTGGAATGGAATGGAATGGAGTGAAATGGAATCCAATGGATTGGAATGGAGTGGAGTGGAGTGGAGTGGAATGGAGAGGAGTCGAATGGAATGGAAGGGAATGCAGCGGAACGCAGTGGTGTGGATTGGAATGCAGTGAAATGGAGTACTATGGAATCTAAAGGAGTGGAGTGGAGTCTAGTGGAGTGGAATGGAATGGAACAAAATGGAATGGAATGGCACGGAATGGAGTGGAGTAGAGTGGAGTGGGAAGGAAGGGAGATGAGTGGAATGGAGAGGAATGGAATGCAGTGGAGTGGATTGGATTGGAATGAACTGGAATGGAGAGGAATGGAATGAAGTGGAACGGAATGGACTGCAATGGAATTGAATGGAGTGAAGTGGAAAGTAGTGGAGTGGAGTGGAATGGAGTGGAAATGAATGGAATGGAGTGGAATGGAAGGGAATGGAGACAAGTGGATAGGAATTGACTGAAGCAGATTGGAGTGGAGTGGAGTGGAGTGGCATGGAATGGAATGAAGTGGATGGGAATGCAATGGAGTGGAATGAAATGGAATAAAATGGAATGGAGTGGAATGGAGAGGAATGGAGTGGAGTGGAGTGGAATGGAGGGGAGTAAGAGGAAGAGAATGGAATGGAATCGAAAGGAGGGAAGTGCAATTGTGTGGAGTGGAGTGGAGATGAAAGAAGTGGAGTGATGTGGAGTCGAGAGGAAAGGAATGGAATAGAATGGAATGGAGTTAAGTGGAGTGGAATGGAGTGGAAGGTAATGGAGTGGAATGAAAAGGAGTGGATTGGAATGGAGTGGAATGGAATGGAGTGGAACGGAGTGGAGTAGAATGGAGTGGGTTGCAGAGGAGTGGAATGGAGTGGAATGGAAGGGAACGGAAAGGAATGTAGTGGAAAGGAATGGAATGGAGTGGATTGAAATTGAATGGAAAGGATTGGAGTGCAGTGGACTGGAGGGGAGTGGAATAAAATTGAGTATAGTGCAGTGGAATGGAGTGGACTGGAGTGGAGATGAGTGGAGTGGACTGGAATGGAATGGAGTGGAGTGGAATGGTGTGGAGTGGGGTGGAAAGGAATGGAACAGAATGGAATGGAGAGGAATGGAGTGGCATGTAGTGGAGTGGAGTGAAGTGGAAAGGAATGGCATGGAATGGAGTAGAGTGGAATGGAGGGGTATGGAATGGAATGGAATGGAATTGAGTGGAATGGAGTGGAATGGAGTGGAGTGGAGAGGAATGGAATGGAGTGGAAAGGTCTGAAAGGAGTGGAATGGAGTGGAGTGGAATGCAATGGAGTAGATTGGAATGAAGTGGAAAGGAATAGAATGGAGAGAAGTAGAGTAGAATGGAGTGGATTGGAATGGAGGGGAGCAGAGTGGAGTTAACAGCGGTGGATTGGAATACAGTGGATGGGGTAGAGTGGAAGGGAGTGGAATTATATGGAATGGAATGGATTGGAGTGGAGTGGAAGGGAGTGGAGTGGAGTTGAAAGTAGAGGAATCGAAAGAAGTGGAAAGGAGTGGAGTAGAGTGGATTAGAGTGGATTGGAATGGAATGGAGTGGAGTGGAATGGTGTGGAAACGAATGGAAGGGAGGGGAGTGGAATGGAACGAAATGGAATGGAATGTAGTGGAATGGAGAGGAGTGGAGTGGACTGGAGTGGAATGTAATCGAATGGAGTGTACTGGAGTGGAATGTATTTGAGAGGCGGGTAATGGAGAGGAATTGAGTGGAGTGGAGTGGAGTGAAATACATCGGAATGGCACGGAATTGAATGGAATGTAGGGGAGTGGAATGCAGTGGAGTGGAGTCGATTGGAGTGGTGAGGAATAGAACGGAGTGGCATGGAATGGAGCACAGTGGAATGCAATGGAGTGGAGTGGATTGGAAAGGGGTGGAGTGGAGTGACGATGGGTGAAGTGGAATGTAATGGAGTGGAGTGCAGAGGAGTCTCATGGAATGGAATGGAATGGAACGCAATGGAAGCTGAGATTGTACCACTGCGCTCCAGGATGGGTGACACAGTGTGATACTCTCAAAAGAAAGGAATGGAATGGAATGCAGTGGAATGGAATGGAATGCAATGGGGTGCATTGGAGTGGAGTGGAGTGAAGTGAAGTGGATTGGAGTGGAATGGAGAGGAATGGAACGGAATGGAATGGAATGAAGTAGACTGGAGTGGGGTGGAGTTGAGTGCAATGGAATGGAGCGAAATGGAATCAGATGCAGAGAAATGGAGTAGAGAGGAGTGCAGTAGAGTGGAAAGGAGTGCAATGGAGTGGAATGGAATCGGAAGTAACGGAAAGTAGTGGAGTGGATGGAACGGAAAGGAAAGGAGTGGAGCGGAGTGGAATGGAACGGAGCGGGAGGTGGGTTGGGGCCACTGCACTCCAGGCTGGCTGGCTGACTGAGGTATTCTCGCAATAAAGGAATGGAATGGAATGCCGTAGAGTGGAATGGAACGGAGTGGAGTGGAGTGGAATGGAGTGAGTTGGAGCAGAGTGGAATGAAGAATGCAATGGGATGGAAGGGAATTGAATGAAATGCAGTGGAGTGCAGTGGAGTGCATTGCAGTGGAATGGAGCAGAATGGAATGGAAAGGAGTGGAATGGACAGGAGTGGAGTGCACTGGAGAGGAGAGGATAGGAATGCAGTGGAATGGAATTGGATGTAATGGAACGTAGAGGAGTGGAGTGGAATGGAGTGGGCCAGAGTGGAATGGAATGGAATGCAATGGAAAGGAATGGAGTGGAATAGAATGGAATGGAATGGAATGGAATGGAGTGGGATGACTTGTAGTGGGGTGGAGTGAAATGGAGTATAATGGAATGGAGTGGAGTGGAGTGGAATGTGATAGAATGGAGAGGAGGGGAATGGAGCAGAATGGAATGGAGTGCAGCGGAATGGAGTGGAGTGGAATGGAATCAAATGGAGTGGAATGGAACAGAGTGGAATGGAATGGAGTGCAATAGACTAGAATTGAGTGTAGTGTAGTGGAATTTAGTGGAATGGACTGGAATGGAGTGGAATGGAATGGAATTGAGGGGAATGGAATGGAATGGAAAGGAATGGAAAGCAATGGAAAGGAATAGAATTGAATGCAACGGAATTAAAAGAATGCAATGGAATAGAATGCAATGGAATGTATAGTTGACATGTAATATGAGCTGAGATTGTGACACTGCACTCCAGCCAGGGTGACATGGTGATATCCTGTCGTAAGAAGTGAATGGAATGCAATGGAGTGAAATGGAATGGAATGAAATGGAATGGAGCGGAATGGAAGGGAATGGAGTGGAATGAAATAGAATGCAGTGGACTGTAATGGCATGGAGTGGAAAGAAGTAGAGTGGAATGGAGTGGAATGGAATGGACTGGCATAGAATGGAGTGGAATTGAATGCAATGGAGTGGATTGGAAAGGAATGCAAAGGAGTAGAGTGGAGTAGAGTGGTGTGGAGTGGAGTGGAATGGAGCTGAATGTACTTCAATGGAGTACAATGGAATGGAACGGAGTGGAATGGAATGGAATGATATGAGGTGGATTGGAGTGCAATGTGGTGGAGTGGAATGGAATGGAATAGAATGGAATGGAGTAGAGTGTAATGGAATGCAGTGGCGATAAGTGGAGTGGAATGGAATGCATTGGAGTAGAGTGGAGTGGAATGGAATGGAATGGAGTGGAGTGGAGGGGAGTGGAGTGGAATGGAATTGAGTGAAGTGGAGTGCAGTTGAATGGAATATCGTGGTGTGGAGTGGAGTGGAAGTGAATGGAGTGAATAGGAGTGGAATGGAGTGGAAGGTAACGGAGTGGAATGGAGTCGAATGGAGTGGAATGGAGTAGAGTGGATTAGAGTGGAATGGTGTCGAACGGACTGGAATGGAATGGAATGGAGTGGAATGGAATTGAATCAAATGGAATGGAGTGGAGTGGAGTGGAGTGGAATGAAATGAAATGGAAGGGAGTGGAGAGAAACGCAGTTGATTGGAGTGGAGTGGAGTGGAAAGGAATGGAAAGGAGTGGGATGGAGACGTATGGATTGGAGTGGAATGGAGTGGAATGGAATGAAGTGGAAAGGAGTGGAACGGAGTGAAATTGAATTTAGTGGACTGGAGTGGAATGGAGTTAAATGGAATGGAATGGAATGGAGTGGAATGGAATGGAATGGAGTGGAGTGGAATGGAATAGAATGGCATGGAATGGAATAGAATGGGATGGAGTGGAGTGGAGAGGAGTGGAATGGATTGGAGTGAAGTGGAGTGGAATGGAATTGAGTGGAGCGGAGAGGAAAGGAATGGAATGGAGTGGAGTGGAATGGCATGGAATGGAGTGGAATGGAATGGATAGTAGTGGAGTGGAGTGGAGTGGATTGGAGTGTAGTGGAAGGGAATGGAGTGCAGTGTAATGGACTGGAATGGAGCAGAGCAGAATGGAGTGGACTGGACTGGAGTGGAATGGAATGGGATGGCATGGAATGGGAGCTGAGATTTTACCAATGTGCTCTAGGCAGGGTGACTGGGTGTCATACTCTCAAAAGAAAGGAATGGAATGGAACGCAGTGGAATGGAATGGAACAGAGTGGACATTAGTGGAGTGGAATGTGGAGGAATGGAATGAAATGGAACGTAATGGCATGAAATGGAGTGGTGTGGGGTGGAATGGATTATAGTGGAATGGGGTGGAAAGGAATGGGATGGAGTGGAATGAAGTGGAGTGCAGTGGAGTGGAACGGAGTTGAATGGCATAGAATTGAGTGGACAGTAGTGGAATGTTTTGGAATGCAATGGAATCCATTGTAATAGAATGGAATACAACGGAAAGTTGACATGGAGTGTGAGCTGAGATTGTGCCACTGCACTCCAGACTGGGTGACACGTTATATCCTGTGGATAGAAAGGAATGGAATGCAATAGAGTGAAATGGAATGGAGTGGAATGGAATTGAATGGAATGGAGTGGAGTGGAGTGGAGTCGAATGGAGACGAATGGAATGGGACGGAGTGGAATGGAACGGAGTGGAGTGGAGTATCGTGGAGTGAAATAGAATGGAATGCACTGGGTTGGAATGGAATGCAATGGACTGCTGAAAGGAAATGTGAGCTGTTATTGTTCCACTGCACTCCAGCCTTTGTGACGGAATGAAATCCTGTGGAAAAAAAGGAATGGAATGGAATGGAATGGAATGGAATGGAATGGAATGGAATGGAATGGAGTGGAGTGGAGTGGTGTGGAGAGGAGTGTAGTGGAGTGGAGTGAAATGGAGTGGAGTGTCGTGGAGGAGAGTGGAATGGAGTGGAATGGAATGGAGAGGAAAGGAACGGAGTGGAGTGGAATGGAACGGAGTGGAGTGGAATGGAATCCAATGGAATGAAATGGAATTGAATCGAATGGAATGAAGAAATATGTGCAGTGATTTGGCCACTGCGCTGGAGCCTGTGTGAGAGAGGGAGATCCTGTCGATAAAACAGTGTGGAATGGAAGGGATTGGAATGGAATGGAATGGAACGTATTGGAGTGGAGTGGAGTGGAATTGAGTGGAGTGGAGTGCACTGGAATGGAATGGAATGCAATGGAATGTAATGGAATGATGAAATGATATGTGAGCTGAGATTGTGCCACTGCACTCCACGCTGGGTGACAGAGTGAGATACTCTTGAAAGAAAGAAATGGAATGGAAAGAATTTTTAATTGGGTGGATTCGAGTGGACTGAAGTAGAGTGCAGTGGAATAGAGAGGAATGGAATGGAATGGAATCGGATGTAAAGGAATGGAATGATGTGGAGTGGAGTGGTGAGGAGTGTAGTGCTGTGGAATGGAGCAGAAAGTAACGGGATGGTGTGGAGTGGAGTGCAGTGCAGTGGAGTGGAGAGGAGTGCAATGGCGTGGAATGGAATCGGATGTAAAGGAACGTACTGGAGTGGAGCGGAGTGGAAAGGAGTGGAATGGAATGGAATTGAATGTAATGGAAAGCAAAGGAATGGAATGGGATGCAATGGAATTTAATGCAATAGAATGCAGTTCAATAGAGAGTTGACATGTAATGTGAGCTGAGATTGTGCCTAAGCTCTCCAGGCTGTTTGACACAGTGATATCGTGTGGAAAGAATGGAATGGAATGCAGTGGTGTGAAATGGAATGGAATGTAGTGGACAGGAGTAGAATGGAGTGGAGTGAAGAGGAACAGAGTGGAATGGAATGGGATGCAGTGGAATGGAATGCAGTGGAGTGGAGTGAAATAGAAAGAAATGGAATGGGATGGAATGGAATGCAATGGAATGGAGAAGAGAAATGTGAGCTGAGATTGTGTGACTACACTCCAGCCTTAGTGACCGAGAGAGATTCTGTGGAAGGAAAGAACTGATTTCAAAGGAGTGGAATGGAAGGGAATGTAGTACAGTGGAGTAGAGTGGAATGGAGTGAAACAGAATAGAATGGAGTGGAAGGCAATGGAATGGAATGGAATGGAGTGGAGTGGAATAGAGAGGAGTGCACTGCAATGGAGTGGAGTGGAGTGGAAGGGAGTGGAATGCAATGGAATGTAGTGGAGTGCAGTGGAGTGGAATGGAATGGAGTGGACAGGAGTGGAAGGAGTAGAGTGGACTGGAATGGAATAGAATGGAACAGAATGCAGTGGAGTGGAGGGGAGTGGAGGTGAGTGGAGTGGCATGGAGTGGAATGGAATGGAATGGAGTGAAATGGAATCCAATGGATTGGAATGGAGTGGAGTGGAGTGGAGTGGAATGGAGAGGAGTCGAATGGAATGGAAGGGAATGCAGCGGAACGCAGTGGTGTGGATTGGAATGCAGTGAAATGGAGTACTATGGAATCTAAAGGAGTGGAGTGGAGTCTAGTGGAGTGGAATGGAATGGAACAAAATGGAATGGAATGGCACGGAATGGAGTGGAGTAGAGTGGAGTGGGAAGGAAGGGAGATGAGTGGAATGGAGAGGAATGGAATGCAGTGGAGTGGATTGGATTGGAATGAACTGGAATGGAGAGGAATGGAATGAAGTGGAACGGAATGGACTGCAATGGAATTGAATGGAGTGAAGTGGAAAGTAGTGGAGTGGAGTGGAATGGAGTGGAAATGAATGGAATGGAGTGGAATGGAAGGGAATGGAGACAAGTGGATAGGAATTGACTGAAGCAGATTGGAGTGGAGTGGAGTGGAGTGGCATGGAATGGAATGAAGTGGAGGGGAATGCAATGGAGTGGAATGAAATGGAATAAAATGGAATGGAGTGGAATGGAGAGGAATGGAGTGGAGTGGAGTGGAATGGAGGGGAGTAAGAGGAAGAGAATGGAATGGAATCGAAAGGAGGGAAGTGCAATTGTGTGGAGTGGAGTGGAGATGAAAGAAGTGGAGTGATGTGGAGTCGAGAGGAAAGGAATGGAATAGAATGGAATGGAGTTAAGTGGAGTGGAATGGAGTGGAAGGTAATGGAGTGGAATGAAAAGGAGTGGATTGGAATGGAGTGGAATGGAATGGAGTGGAACGGAGTGGAGTAGAATGGAGTGGGTTGCAGAGGAGTGGAATGGAGTGGAATGGAAGGGAACGGAAAGGAATGTAGTGGAAAGGAATGGAATGGAGTGGATTGAAATTGAATGGAAAGGATTGGAGTGCAGTGGACTGGAGGGGAGTGGAATAAAATTGAGTATAGTGCAGTGGAATGGAGTGGACTGGAGTGGAGATGAGTGGAGTGGACTGGAATGGAATGGAGTGGAGTGGAATGGTGTGGAGTGGGGTGGAAAGGAATGGAACAGAATGGAATGGAGAGGAATGGAGTGGCATGTAGTGGAGTGGAGTGAAGTGGAAAGGAATGGCATGGAATGGAGTAGAGTGGAATGGAGGGGTATGGAATGGAATGGAATGGAATTGAGTGGAATGGAGTGGAATGGAGTGGAGTGGAGAGGAATGGAATGGAGTGGAAAGGTCTGAAAGGAGTGGAATGGAGTGGAGTGGAATGCAATGGAGTAGATTGGAATGAAGTGGAAAGGAATAGAATGGAGAGAAGTAGAGTAGAATGGAGTGGATTGGAATGGAGGGGAGCAGAGTGGAGTTAACAGCGGTGGATTGGAATACAGTGGATGGGGTAGAGTGGAAGGGAGTGGAATTATATGGAATGGAATGGATTGGAGTGGAGTGGAAGGGAGTGGAGTGGAGTTGAAAGTAGAGGAATCGAAAGAAGTGGAAAGGAGTGGAGTAGAGTGGATTAGAGTGGATTGGAATGGAATGGAGTGGAGTGGAATGGTGTGGAAACGAATGGAAGGGAGGGGAGTGGAATGGAACGAAATGGAATGGAATGTAGTGGAATGGAGAGGAGTGGAGTGGACTGGAGTGGAATGTAATCGAATGGAGTGTACTGGAGTGGAATGTATTTGAGAGGCGGGTAATGGAGAGGAATTGAGTGGAGTGGAGTGGAGTGAAATACATCGGAATGGCACGGAATTGAATGGAATGGAGGGGAGTGGAATGCAGTGGAGTGGAGTCGATTGGAGTGGTGAGGAATAGAACGGAGTGGCATGGAATGGAGCACAGTGGAATGCAATGGAGTGGAGTGGATTGGAAAGGGGTGGAGTGGAGTGACGATGGGTGAAGTGGAATGTAATGGAGTGGAGTGCAGAGGAGTCTCATGGAATGGAATGGAATGGAACGCAATGGAAGCTGAGATTGTACCACTGCGCTCCAGGATGGGTGACACAGTGTGATACTCTCAAAAGAAAGGAATGGAATGGAATGCAGTGGAATGGAATGGAATGCAATGGGGTGCATTGGAGTGGAGTGGAGTGAAGTGAAGTGGATTGGAGTGGAATGGAGAGGAATGGAACGGAATGGAATGGAATGAAGTAGACTGGAGTGGGGTGGAGTTGAGTGCAATGGAATGGAGCGAAATGGAATCAGATGCAGAGAAATGGAGTAGAGAGGAGTGCAGTAGAGTGGAAAGGAGTGCAATGGAGTGGAATGGAATCGGAAGTAACGGAAAGTAGTGGAGTGGATGGAACGGAAAGGAAAGGAGTGGAGCGGAGTGGAATGGAACGGAGCGGGAGGTGGGTTGGGGCCACTGCACTCCAGGCTGGCTGGCTGACTGAGGTATTCTCGCAATAAAGGAATGGAATGGAATGCCGTAGAGTGGAATGGAACGGAGTGGAGTGGAGTGGAATGGAGTGAGTTGGAGCAGAGTGGAATGAAGAATGCAATGGGATGGAAGGGAATTGAATGAAATGCAGTGGAGTGCAGTGGAGTGCATTGCAGTGGAATGGAGCAGAATGGAATGGAAAGGAGTGGAATGGACAGGAGTGGAGTGCACTGGAGAGGAGAGGATAGGAATGCAGTGGAATGGAATTGGATGTAATGGAACGTAGAGGAGTGGAGTGGAATGGAGTGGGCCAGAGTGGAATGGAATGGAATGCAATGGAAAGGAATGGAGTGGAATAGAATGGAATGGAATGGAATGGAATGGAGTGGGATGACTTGTAGTGGGGTGGAGTGAAATGGAGTATAATGGAATGGAGTGGAGTGGAGTGGAATGTGATAGAATGGAGAGGAGGGGAATGGAGCAGAATGGAATGGAGTGCAGCGGAATGGAGTGGAGTGGAATGGAATCAAATGGAGTGGAATGGAACAGAGTGGAATGGAATGGAGTGCAATAGACTAGAATTGAGTGTAGTGTAGTGGAATTTAGTGGAATGGACTGGAATGGAGTGGAATGGAATGGAATTGAGGGGAATGGAATGGAATGGAAAGGAATGGAAAGCAATGGAAAGGAATAGAATTGAATGCAACGGAATTAAAAGAATGCAATGGAATGCAATGGAATAGAATGCAATGGAATGTATAGTTGACATGTAATATGAGCTGAGATTGTGACACTGCACTCCAGCCAGGGTGACATGGTGATATCCTGTCGTAAGAAGTGAATGGAATGCAATGGAGTGAAATGGAATGGAATGAAATGGAATGGAGCGGAATGGAAGGGAATGGAGTGGAATGAAATAGAATGCAGTGGACTGTAATGGCATGGAGTGGAAAGAAGTAGAGTGGAATGGAGTGGAATGGAATGGACTGGCATAGAATGGAGTGGAATTGAATGCAATGGAGTGGATTGGAAAGGAATGCAAAGGAGTAGAGTGGAGTAGAGTGGTGTGGAGTGGAGTGGAATGGAGCTGAATGTACTTCAATGGAGTACAATGGAATGGAACGGAGTGGAATGGAATGGAATGATATGAGGTGGATTGGAGTGGAATGTAGTGGAGTGGAATGGAATGGAATAGAATGGAATGGAGTAGAGTGTAATGGAATGCAGTGGCGATAAGTGGAGTGGAATGGAATGCATTGGAGTAGAGTGGAGTGGAATGGAATGGAATGGAGTGGAGTGGAGGGGAGTGGAGTGGAATGGAATTGAGTGAAGTGGAGTGCAGTTGAATGGAATATCGTGGTTTGGAGTGGAGTGGAAGTGAATGGAGTGAATAGGAGTGGAATGGAGTGGAAGGTAACGGAGTGGAATGGAGTCGAATGGAGTGGAATGGAGTAGAGTGGATTAGAGTGGAATGGTGTCGAACGGACTGGAATGGAATGGAATGGAGTGGAATGGAATTGAATCAAATGGAATGGAGTGGAGTGGAGTGGAGTGGAATGAAATGAAATGGAAGGGAGTGGAGAGAAACGCAGTTGATTGGAGTGGAGTGGAGTGGAAAGGAATGGAAAGGAGTGGGATGGAGACGTATGGATTGGAGTGGAATGGAATGAAGTGGAAAGGAGTGGAACGGAGTGAAATTGAATTTAGTGGACTGGAGTGGAATGGAGTTAAATGGAATGGAATGGAATGGAGTGGAATGGAATGGAATGGAGTGGAGTGGAATGGAATAGAATGGCATGGAATGGAATAGAATGGGATGGAGTGGAGTGGAGAGGAGTGGAATGGATTGGAGTGAAGTGGAGTGGAATGGAATTGAGTGGAGCGGAGAGGAAAGGAATGGAATGGAGTGGAGTGGAATGGCATGGAATGGAGTGGAATGGAATGGATAGTAGTGGAGTGGAGTGGAGTGGATTGGAGTGGAGTGGAAGGGAATGGAGTGCAGTGTAATGGACTGGAATGGAGCAGAGCAGAATGGAGTGGACTGGACTGGAGTGGAATGGAATGGGATGGCATGGAATGGGAGCTGAGATTTTACCAATGTGCTCTAGGCAGGGTGACTGGGTGTCATACTCTCAAAAGAAAGGAATGGAATGGAACGCAGTGGAATGGAATGGAACAGAGTGGACATTAGTGGAGTGGAATGTGGAGGAATGGAATGAAATGGAACGTAATGGCATGAAATGGAGTGGTGTGGGGTGGAATGGATTATAGTGGAATGGGGTGGAAAGGAATGGGATGGAGTGGAATGAAGTGGAGTGCAGTGGAGTGGAACGGAGTTGAATGGCATAGAATTGAGTGGACAGTAGTGGAATGTTTTGGAATGCAATGGAATCCATTGTAATAGAATGGAGTACAACGGAAAGTTGACATGGAGTGTGAGCTGAGATTGTGCCACTGCACTCCAGACTGGGTGACACGTTATATCCTGTGGATAGAAAGGAATGGAATGCAATAGAGTGAAATGGAATGGAGTGGAATGGAATTGAATGGAATGGAGTGGAGTGGAGTGGAGTCGAATGGAGACGAATGGAATGGGACGGAGTGGAATGGAACGGAGTGGAGTGGAGTATCGTGGAGTGAAATAGAATGGAATGCACTGGGTTGGAATGGAATGCAATGGACTGCTGAAAGGAAATGTGAGCTGTTATTGTTCCACTGCACTCCAGCCTTTGTGACGGAATGAAATCCTGTGGAAAAAAAGGAATGGAATGGAATGGAATGGAATGGAATGGAATGGAATGGAATGGAATGGAGTGGAGTGGAGTGTTGTGGAGAGGAGTGTAGTGGAGTGGAGTGAAATGGAGTGGAGTGTCGTGGAGGAGAGTGGAATGGAGTGGAATGGAATGGAGAGGAAAGGAACGGAGTGGAGTGGAATGGAACGGAGTGGAGTGGAATGGAATCCAATGGAATGAAATGGAATTGAATCGAATGGAATGAAGAAATATGTGCAGTGATTTGGCCACTACGCTGGAGCCTGTGTGAGAGAGGGAGATCCTGTCGATAAAACAGTGTGGAATGGAAGGGATTGGAATGGAATGGAATGGAACGTATTGGAGTGGAGTGGAGTGGAATTGAGTGGAGTGGAGTGCACTGGAATGGAATGGAATGCAATGGAATGTAATGGAATGATGAAATGATATGTGAGCTGAGATTGTGCCACTGCACTCCACGCTGGGTGACAGAGTGAGATACTCTTGAAAGAAAGAAATGGAATGGAAAGAATTTTTAATTGGGTGGATTCGAGTGGACTGAAGTAGAGTGCAGTGGAATAGAGAGGAATGGAATGGAATGGAATCGGATGTAAAGGAATGGAATGATGTGGAGTGGAGTGGTGAGGAGTGTAGTGCTGTGGAATGGAGCAGAAAGTAACGGGATGGTGTGGAGTGGAGTGCAGTGCAGTGGAGTGGAGAGGAGTGCAATGGCGTGGAATGGAATCGGATGTAAAGGAACGTACTGGAGTGGAGCGGAGTGGAAAGGAGTGGAATGGAATGGAATTGAATGTAATGGAAAGCAAAGGAATGGAATGGGATGCAATGGAATTTAATGCAATAGAATGCAGTTCAATAGAGAGTTGACATGTAATGTGAGCTGAGATTGTGCCTAAGCACTCCAGGCTGTTTGACACAGTGATATCGTGTGGAAAGAATGGAATGGAATGCAGTGGTGTGAAATGGAATGGAATGTAGTGGACAGGAGTAGAATGGAGTGGAGTGAAGAGGAACAGAGTGGAATGGAATGGGATGCAGTGGAATGGAATGCAGTGGAGTGGAGTGAAATAGAAAGAAATGGAATGGGATGGAATGGAATGCAATGGAATGGAGAAGAGAAATGTGAGCTGAGATTGTGTGACTACACTCCAGCCTTAGTGACCGAGAGAGATTCTGTGGAAGGAAAGAACTGATTTCAAAGGAGTGGAATGGAAGGGAATGTAGTACAGTGGAGTAGAGTGGAATGGAGTGAAACAGAATAGAATGGAGTGGAAGGCAATGGAATGGAATGGAATGGAGTGGAGTGGAATAGAGAGGAGTGCACTGCAATGGAGTGGAGTGGAGTGGAAGGGAGTGGAATGCAATGGAATGTAGTGGAGTGCAGTGGAGTGGAATGGAATGGAGTGGACAGGAGTGGAAGGAGTAGAGTGGACTGGAATGGAATAGAATGGAACAGAATGCAGTGGAGTGGAGGGGAGTGGAGGTGAGTGGAGTGGCATGGAGTGGAATGGAATGGAATGGAGTGAAATGGAATCCAATGGATTGGAATGGAGTGGAGTGGAGTGGAGTGGAATGGAGAGGAGTCGAATGGAATGGAAGGGAATGCAGCGGAACGCAGTGGTGTGGATTGGAATGCAGTGAAATGGAGTACTATGGAATCTAAAGGAGTGGAGTGGAGTCTAGTGGAGTGGAATGGAATGGAACAAAATGGAATGGAATGGCACGGAATGGAGTGGAGTAGAGTGGAGTGGGAAGGAAGGGAGATGAGTGGAATGGAGAGGAATGGAATGCAGTGGAGTGGATTGGATTGGAATGAACTGGAATGGAGAGGAATGGAATGAAGTGGAACGGAATGGACTGCAATGGAATTGAATGGAGTGAAGTGGAAAGTAGTGGAGTGGAGTGGAATGGAGTGGAAATGAATGGAATGGAGTGGAATGGAAGGGAATGGAGACAAGTGGATAGGAATTGACTGAAGCAGATTAGAGTGGAGTGGAGTGGAGTGGCATGGAATGGAATGAAGTGGATGGGAATGCAATGGAGTGGAATGAAATGGAATAAAATGGAATGGAGTGGAATGGAGAGGAATGGAGTGGAGTGGAGTGGAATGGAGGGGAGTAAGAGGAAGAGAATGGAATGGAATCGAAAGGAGGGAAGTGCAATTGTGTGGAGTGGAGTGGAGATGAAAGAAGTGGAGTGATGTGGAGTCGAGAGGAAAGGAATGGAATAGAATGGAATGGAGTTAAGTGGAGTGGAATGGAGTGGAAGGTAATGGAGTGGAATGAAAAGGAGTGGATTGGAATGGAGTGGAATGGAATGGAGTGGAACGGAGTGGAGTAGAATGGAGTGGGTTGCAGAGGAGTGGAATGGAGTGGAATGGAAGGGAACGGAAAGGAATGTAGTGGAAAGGAATGGAATGGAGTGGATTGAAATTGAATGGAAAGGATTGGAGTGCAGTGGACTGGAGGGGAGTGGAATAAAATTGAGTATAGTGCAGTGGAATGGAGTGGACTGGAGTGGAGATGAGTGGAGTGGACTGGAATGGAATGGAGTGGAGTGGAATGGTGTGGAGTGGGGTGGAAAGGAATGGAACAGAATGGAATGGAGAGGAATGGAGTGGCATGTAGTGGAGTGGAGTGAAGTGGAAAGGAATGGCATGGAATGGAGTAGAGTGGAATGGAGGGGTATGGAATGGAATGGAATGGAATTGAGTGGAATGGAGTGGAATGGAGTGGAGTGGAGAGGAATGGAATGGAGTGGAAAGGTCTGAAAGGAGTGGAATGGAGTGGAGTGGAATGCAATGGAGTAGATTGGAATGAAGTGGAAAGGAATAGAATGGAGAGAAGTAGAGTAGAATGGAGTGGATTGGAATGGAGGGGAGCAGAGTGCAGTTAACAGCAGTGGATTGGAATACAGTGGATGGGGTAGAGTGGAAGGGAGTGGAATTATATGGAATGGAATGGATTGGAGTGGAGTGGAAGGGAGTGGAGTGGAGTTGAAAGTAGAGGAATCGAAAGAAGTGGAAAGGAGTGGAGTAGAGTGGATTAGAGTGGATTGGAATGGAATGGAGTGGAGTGGAATGGTGTGGAAACGAATGGAAGGGAGGGGAGTGGAATGGAACGAAATGGAATGGAATGTAGTGGAATGGAGAGGAGTGGAGTGGACTGGAGTGGAATGTAATCGAATGGAGTGTACTGGAGTGGAATGTATTTGAGAGGCGGGTAATGGAGAGGAATTGAGTGGAGTGGAGTGGAGTGAAATACATCGGAATGGCACGGAATTGAATGGAATGGAGGGGAGTGGAATGCAGTGGAGTGGAGTCGATTGGAGTGGTGAGGAATAGAACGGAGTGGCATGGAATGGAGCACAGTGGAATGCAATGGAGTGGAGTGGATTGGAAAGGGGTGGAGTGGAGTGACGATGGGTGAAGTGGAATGTAATGGAGTGGAGTGCAGAGGAGTCTCATGGAATGGAATGGAATGGAACGCAATGGAAGCTGAGATTGTACCACTGCGCTCCAGGATGGGTGACACAGTGTGATACTCTCAAAAGAAAGGAATGGAATGGAATGCAGTGGAATGGAATGGAATGCAATGGGGTGCATTGGAGTGGAGTGGAGTGAAGTGAAGTGGATTGGAGTGGAATGGAGAGGAATGGAACGGAATGGAATGGAATGAAGTAGACTGGAGTGGGGTGGAGTTGAGTGCAATGGAATGGAGCGAAATGGAATCAGATGCAGAGAAATGGAGTAGAGAGGAGTGCAGTAGAGTGGAAAGGAGTGCAATGGAGTGGAATGGAATCGGAAGTAACGGAAAGTAGTGGAGTGGATGGAACGGAAAGGAAAGGAGTGGAGCGGAGTGGAATGGAACGGAGCGGGAGGTGGGTTGGGGCCACTGCACTCCAGGCTGGCTGGCTGACTGAGGTATTCTCGCAATAAAGGAATGGAATGGAATGCCGTAGAGTGGAATGGAACGGAGTGGAGTGGAGTGGAATGGAGTGAGTTGGAGCAGAGTGGAATGAAGAATGCAATGGGATGGAAGGGAATTGAATGAAATGCAGTGGAGTGCAGTGGAGTGCATTGCAGTGGAATGGAGCAGAATGGAATGGAAAGGAGTGGAATGGACAGGAGTGGAGTGCACTGGAGAGGAGAGGATAGGAATGCAGTGGAATGGAATTGGATGTAATGGAACGTAGAGGAGTGGAGTGGAATGGAGTGGGCCAGAGTGGAATGGAATGGAATGCAATGGAAAGGAATGGAGTGGAATAGAATGGAATGGAATGGAATGGAATGGAGTGGGATGACTTGTAGTGGGGTGGAGTGAAATGGAGTATAATGGAATGGAGTGGAGTGGAGTGGAATGTGATAGAATGGAGAGGAGGGGAATGGAGCAGAATGGAATGGAGTGCAGCGGAATGGAGTGGAGTGGAATGGAATCAAATGGAGTGGAATGGAACAGAGTGGAATGGAATGGAGTGCAATAGACTAGAATTGAGTGTAGTGTAGTGGAATTTAGTGGAATGGACTGGAATGGAGTGGAATGGAATGGAATTGAGGGGAATGGAATGGAATGGAAAGGAATGGAAAGCAATGGAAAGGAATAGAATTGAATGCAACGGAATTAAAAGAATGCAATGGAATAGAATGCAATGGAATGTATAGTTGACATGTAATATGAGCTGAGATTGTGACACTGCACTCCAGCCAGGGTGACATGGTGATATCCTGTCGTAAGAAGTGAATGGAATGCAATGGAGTGAAATGGAATGGAATGAAATGGAATGGAGCGGAATGGAAGGGAATGGAGTGGAATGAAATAGAATGCAGTGGACTGTAATGGCATGGAGTGGAAAGAAGTAGAGTGGAATGGAGTGGAATGGAATGGACTGGCATAGAATGGAGTGGAATTGAATGCAATGGAGTGGATTGGAAAGGAATGCAAAGGAGTAGAGTGGAGTAGAGTGGTGTGGAGTGGAGTGGAATGGAGCTGAATGTACTTCAATGGAGTACAATGGAATGGAACGGAGTGGAATGGAATGGAATGATATGAGGTGGATTGGAGTGCAATGTAGTGGAGTGGAATGGAATGGAATAGAATGGAATGGAGTAGAGTGTAATGGAATGCAGTGGCGATAAGTGGAGTGGAATGGAATGCATTGGAGTAGAGTGGAGTGGAATGGAATGGAATGGAGTGGAGTGGAGGGGAGTGGAGTGGAATGGAATTGAGTGAAGTGGAGTGCAGTTGAATGGAATATCGTGGTGTGGAGTGGAGTGGAAGTGAATGGAGTGAATAGGAGTGGAATGGAGTGGAAGGTAACGGAGTGGAATGGAGTCGAATGGAGTGGAATGGAGTAGAGTGGATTAGAGTGGAATGGTGTCGAACGGACTGGAATGGAATGGAATGGAGTGGAATGGAATTGAATCAAATGGAATGGAGTGGAGTGGAGTGGAGTGGAATGAAATGAAATGGAAGGGAGTGGAGAGAAACGCAGTTGATTGGAGTGGAGTGGAGTGGAAAGGAATGGAAAGGAGTGGGATGGAGACGTATGGATTGGAGTGGAATGGAGTGGAATGGAATGAAGTGGAAAGGAGTGGAACGGAGTGAAATTGAATTTAGTGGACTGGAGTGGAATGGAGTTAAATGGAATGGAATGGAATGGAGTGGAATGGAATGGAATGGAGTGGAGTGGAATGGAATAGAATGGCATGGAATGGAATAGAATGGGATGGAGTGGAGTGGAGAGGAGTGGAATGGATTGGAGTGAAGTGGAGTGGAATGGAATTGAGTGGAGCGGAGAGGAAAGGAATGGAATGGAGTGGAGTGGAATGGCATGGAATGGAGTGGAATGGAATGGATAGTAGTGGAGTGGAGTGGAGTGGATTGGAGTGGAGTGGAAGGGAATGGAGTGCAGTGTAATGGACTGGAATGGAGCAGAGCAGAATGGAGTGGACTGGACTGGAGTGGAATGGAATGGGATGGCATGGAATGGGAGCTGAGATTTTACCAATGTGCTCTAGGCAGGGTGACTGGGTGTCATACTCTCAAAAGAAAGGAATGGAATGGAACGCAGTGGAATGGAATGGAACAGAGTGGACATTAGTGGAGTGGAATGTGGAGGAATGGAATGAAATGGAACGTAATGGCATGAAATGGAGTGGTGTGGGGTGGAATGGATTATAGTGGAATGGGGTGGAAAGGAATGGGATGGAGTGGAATGAAGTGGAGTGCAGTGGAGTGGAACGGAGTTGAATGGCATAGAATTGAGTGGACAGTAGTGGAATGTTTTGGAATGCAATGGAATCCATTGTAATAGAATGGAATACAACGGAAAGTTGACATGGAGTGTGAGCTGAGATTGTGCCACTGCACTCCAGACTGGGTGACACGTTATATCCTGTGGATAGAAAGGAATGGAATGCAATAGAGTGAAATGGAATGGAGTGGAATGGAATTGAATGGAATGGAGTGGAGTGGAGTGGAGTCGAATGGAGACGAATGGAATGGGACGGAGTGGAATGGAACGGAGTGGAGTGGAGTATCGTGGAGTGAAATAGAATGGAATGCACTGGGTTGGAATGGAATGCAATGGACTGCTGAAAGGAAATGTGAGCTGTTATTGTTCCACTGCACTCCAGCCTTTGTGACGGAATGAAATCCTGTGGAAAAAAAGGAATGGAATGGAATGGAATGGAATGGAATGGAATGGAATGGAGTGGAGTGGAGTGGTGTGGAGAGGAGTGTAGTGGAGTGGAGTGAAATGGAGTGGAGTGTCGTGGAGGAGAGTGGAATGGAGTGGAATGGAATGGAGAGGAAAGGAACGGAGTGGAGTGGAATGGAACGGAGTGGAGTGGAATGGAATCCAATGGAATGAAATGGAATTGAATCGAATGGAATGAAGAAATATGTGCAGTGATTTGGCCACTGCGCTGGAGCCTGTGTGAGAGAGGGAGATCCTGTCGATAAAACAGTGTGGAATGGAAGGGATTGGAATGGAATGGAATGGAACGTATTGGAGTGGAGTGGAGTGGAATTGAGTGGAGTGGAGTGCACTGGAATGGAATGGAATGCAATGGAATGTAATGGAATGATGAAATGATATGTGAGCTGAGATTGTGCCACTGCACTCCACGCTGGGTGACAGAGTGAGATACTCTTGAAAGAAAGAAATGGAATGGAAAGAATTTTTAATTGGGTGGATTCGAGTGGACTGAAGTAGAGTGCAGTGGAATAGAGAGGAATGGAATGGAATGGAATCGGATGTAAAGGAATGGAATGATGTGGAGTGGAGTGGTGAGGAGTGTAGTGCTGTGGAATGGAGCAGAAAGTAACGGGATGGTGTGGAGTGGAGTGCAGTGCAGTGGAGTGGAGAGGAGTGCAATGGCGTGGAATGGAATCGGATGTAAAGGAACGTACTGGAGTGGAGCGGAGTGGAAAGGAGTGGAATGGAATGGAATTGAATGTAATGGAAAGCAAAGGAATGGAATGGGATGCAATGGAATTTAATGCAATAGAATGCAGTTCAATAGAGAGTTGACATGTAATGTGAGCTGAGATTGTGCCTAAGCTCTCCAGGCTGTTTGACACAGTGATATCGTGTGGAAAGAATGGAATGGAATGCAGTGGTGTGAAATGGAATGGAATGTAGTGGACAGGAGTAGAATGGAGTGGAGTGAAGAGGAACAGAGTGGAATGGAATGGGATGCAGTGGAATGGAATGCAGTGGAGTGGAGTGAAATAGAAAGAAATGGAATGGGATGGAATGGAATGCAATGGAATGGAGAAGAGAAATGTGAGCTGAGATTGTGTGACTACACTCCAGCCTTAGTGACCGAGAGAGATTCTGTGGAAGGAAAGAACTGATTTCAAAGGAGTGGAATGGAAGGGAATGTAGTACAGTGGAGTAGAGTGGAATGGAGTGAAACAGAATAGAATGGAGTGGAAGGCAATGGAATGGAATGGAATGGAGTGGAGTGGAATAGAGAGGAGTGCACTGCAATGGAGTGGAGTGGAGTGGAAGGGAGTGGAATGCAATGGAATGTAGTGGAGTGCAGTGGAGTGGAATGGAATGGAGTGGACAGGAGTGGAAGGAGTAGAGTGGACTGGAATGGAATAGAATGGAACAGAATGCAGTGGAGTGGAGGGGAGTGGAGGTGAGTGGAGTGGCATGGAGTGGAATGGAATGGAATGGAGTGAAATGGAATCCAATGGATTGGAATGGAGTGGAGTGGAGTGGAGTGGAATGGAGAGGAGTCGAATGGAATGGAAGGGAATGCAGCGGAACGCAGTGGTGTGGATTGGAATGCAGTGAAATGGAGTACTATGGAATCTAAAGGAGTGGAGTGGAGTCTAGTGGAGTGGAATGGAATGGAACAAAATGGAATGGAATGGCACGGAATGGAGTGGAGTAGAGTGGAGTGGGAAGGAAGGGAGATGAGTGGAATGGAGAGGAATGGAATGCAGTGGAGTGGATTGGATTGGAATGAACTGGAATGGAGAGGAATGGAATGAAGTGGAACGGAATGGACTGCAATGGAATTGAATGGAGTGAAGTGGAAAGTAGTGGAGTGGAGTGGAATGGAGTGGAAATGAATGGAATGGAGTGGAATGGAAGGGAATGGAGACAAGTGGATAGGAATTGACTGAAGCAGATTGGAGTGGAGTGGAGTGGAGTGGCATGGAATGGAATGAAGTGGAGGGGAATGCAATGGAGTGGAATGAAATGGAATAAAATGGAATGGAGTGGAATGGAGAGGAATGGAGTGGAGTGGAGTGGAATGGAGGGGAGTAAGAGGAAGAGAATGGAATGGAATCGAAAGGAGGGAAGTGCAATTGTGTGGAGTGGAGTGGAGATGAAAGAAGTGGAGTGATGTGGAGTCGAGAGGAAAGGAATGGAATAGAATGGAATGGAGTTAAGTGGAGTGGAATGGAGTGGAAGGTAATGGAGTGGAATGAAAAGGAGTGGATTGGAATGGAGTGGAATGGAATGGAGTGGAACGGAGTGGAGTAGAATGGAGTGGGTTGCAGAGGAGTGGAATGGAGTGGAATGGAAGGGAACGGAAAGGAATGTAGTGGAAAGGAATGGAATGGAGTGGATTGAAATTGAATGGAAAGGATTGGAGTGCAGTGGACTGGAGGGGAGTGGAATAAAATTGAGTATAGTGCAGTGGAATGGAGTGGACTGGAGTGGAGATGAGTGGAGTGGACTGGAATGGAATGGAGTGGAGTGGAATGGTGTGGAGTGGGGTGGAAAGGAATGGAACAGAATGGAATGGAGAGGAATGGAGTGGCATGTAGTGGAGTGGAGTGAAGTGGAAAGGAATGGCATGGAATGGAGTAGAGTGGAATGGAGGGGTATGGAATGGAATGGAATGGAATTGAGTGGAATGGAGTGGAATGGAGTGGAGTGGAGAGGAATGGAATGGAGTGGAAAGGTCTGAAAGGAGTGGAATGGAGTGGAGTGGAATGCAATGGAGTAGATTGGAATGAAGTGGAAAGGAATAGAATGGAGAGAAGTAGAGTAGAATGGAGTGGATTGGAATGGAGGGGAGCAGAGTGGAGTTAACAGCGGTGGATTGGAATACAGTGGATGGGGTAGAGTGGAAGGGAGTGGAATTATATGGAATGGAATGGATTGGAGTGGAGTGGAAGGGAGTGGAGTGGAGTTGAAAGTAGAGGAATCGAAAGAAGTGGAAAGGAGTGGAGTAGAGTGGATTAGAGTGGATTGGAATGGAATGGAGTGGAGTGGAATGGTGTGGAAACGAATGGAAGGGAGGGGAGTGGAATGGAACGAAATGGAATGGAATGTAGTGGAATGGAGAGGAGTGGAGTGGACTGGAGTGGAATGTAATCGAATGGAGTGTACTGGAGTGGAATGTATTTGAGAGGCGGGTAATGGAGAGGAATTGAGTGGAGTGGAGTGGAGTGAAATACATCGGAATGGCACGGAATTGAATGGAATGGAGGGGAGTGGAATGCAGTGGAGTGGAGTCGATTGGAGTGGTGAGGAATAGAACGGAGTGGCATGGAATGGAGCACAGTGGAATGCAATGGAGTGGAGTGGATTGGAAAGGGGTGGAGTGGAGTGACGATGGGTGAAGTGGAATGTAATGGAGTGGAGTGCAGAGGAGTCTCATGGAATGGAATGGAATGGAACGCAATGGAAGCTGAGATTGTACCACTGCGCTCCAGGATGGGTGACACAGTGTGATACTCTCAAAAGAAAGGAATGGAATGGAATGCAGTGGAATGGAATGGAATGCAATGGGGTGCATTGGAGTGGAGTGGAGTGAAGTGAAGTGGATTGGAGTGGAATGGAGAGGAATGGAACGGAATGGAATGGAATGAAGTAGACTGGAGTGGGGTGGAGTTGAGTGCAATGGAATGGAGCGAAATGGAATCAGATGCAGAGAAATGGAGTAGAGAGGAGTGCAGTAGAGTGGAAAGGAGTGCAATGGAGTGGAATGGAATCGGAAGTAACGGAAAGTAGTGGAGTGGATGGAACGGAAAGGAAAGGAGTGGAGCGGAGTGGAATGGAACGGAGCGGGAGGTGGGTTGGGGCCACTGCACTCCAGGCTGGCTGGCTGACTGAGGTATTCTCGCAATAAAGGAATGGAATGGAATGCCGTAGAGTGGAATGGAACGGAGTGGAGTGGAGTGGAATGGAGTGAGTTGGAGCAGAGTGGAATGAAGAATGCAATGGGATGGAAGGGAATTGAATGAAATGCAGTGGAGTGCAGTGGAGTGCATTGCAGTGGAATGGAGCAGAATGGAATGGAAAGGAGTGGAATGGACAGGAGTGGAGTGCACTGGAGAGGAGAGGATAGGAATGCAGTGGAATGGAATTGGATGTAATGGAACGTAGAGGAGTGGAGTGGAATGGAGTGGGCCAGAGTGGAATGGAATGGAATGCAATGGAAAGGAATGGAGTGGAATAGAATGGAATGGAATGGAATGGAATGGAGTGGGATGACTTGTAGTGGGGTGGAGTGAAATGGAGTATAATGGAATGGAGTGGAGTGGAGTGGAATGTGATAGAATGGAGAGGAGGGGAATGGAGCAGAATGGAATGGAGTGCAGCGGAATGGAGTGGAGTGGAATGGAATCAAATGGAGTGGAATGGAACAGAGTGGAATGGAATGGAGTGCAATAGACTAGAATTGAGTGTAGTGTAGTGGAATTTAGTGGAATGGACTGGAATGGAGTGGAATGGAATGGAATTGAGGGGAATGGAATGGAATGGAAAGGAATGGAAAGCAATGGAAAGGAATAGAATTGAATGCAACGGAATTAAAAGAATGCAATGGAATGCAATGGAATAGAATGCAATGGAATGTATAGTTGACATGTAATATGAGCTGAGATTGTGACACTGCACTCCAGCCAGGGTGACATGGTGATATCCTGTCGTAAGAAGTGAATGGAATGCAATGGAGTGAAATGGAATGGAATGAAATGGAATGGAGCGGAATGGAAGGGAATGGAGTGGAATGAAATAGAATGCAGTGGACTGTAATGGCATGGAGTGGAAAGAAGTAGAGTGGAATGGAGTGGAATGGAATGGACTGGCATAGAATGGAGTGGAATTGAATGCAATGGAGTGGATTGGAAAGGAATGCAAAGGAGTAGAGTGGAGTAGAGTGGTGTGGAGTGGAGTGGAATGGAGCTGAATGTACTTCAATGGAGTACAATGGAATGGAACGGAGTGGAATGGAATGGAATGATATGAGGTGGATTGGAGTGCAATGTAGTGGAGTGGAATGGAATGGAATAGAATGGAATGGAGTAGAGTGTAATGGAATGCAGTGGCGATAAGTGGAGTGGAATGGAATGCATTGGAGTAGAGTGGAGTGGAATGGAATGGAATGGAGTGGAGTGGAGGGGAGTGGAGTGGAATGGAATTGAGTGAAGTGGAGTGCAGTTGAATGGAATATCGTGGTGTGGAGTGGAGTGGAAGTGAATGGAGTGAATAGGAGTGGAATGGAGTGGAAGGTAACGGAGTGGAATGGAGTCGAATGGAGTGGAATGGAGTAGAGTGGATTAGAGTGGAATGGTGTCGAACGGACTGGAATGGAATGGAATGGAGTGGAATGGAATTGAATCAAATGGAATGGAGTGGAGTGGAGTGGAGTGGAATGAAATGAAATGGAAGGGAGTGGAGAGAAACGCAGTTGATTGGAGTGGAGTGGAGTGGAAAGGAATGGAAAGGAGTGGGATGGAGACGTATGGATTGGAGTGGAATGGAGTGGAATGGAATGAAGTGGAAAGGAGTGGAACGGAGTGAAATTGAATTTAGTGGACTGGAGTGGAATGGAGTTAAATGGAATGGAATGGAATGGAGTGGAATGGAATGGAATGGAGTGGAGTGGAATGGAATAGAATGGCATGGAATGGAATAGAATGGGATGGAGTGGAGTGGAGAGGAGTGGAATGGATTGGAGTGAAGTGGAGTGGAATGGAATTGAGTGGAGCGGAGAGGAAAGGAATGGAATGGAGTGGAGTGGAATGGCATGGAATGGAGTGGAATGGAATGGATAGTAGTGGAGTGGAGTGGAGTGGATTGGAGTGGAGTGGAAGGGAATGGAGTGCAGTGTAATGGACTGGAATGGAGCAGAGCAGAATGGAGTGGACTGGACTGGAGTGGAATGGAATGGGATGGCATGGAATGGGAGCTGAGATTTTACCAATGTGCTCTAGGCAGGGTGACTGGGTGTCATACTCTCAAAAGAAAGGAATGGAATGGAACGCAGTGGAATGGAATGGAACAGAGTGGACATTAGTGGAGTGGAATGTGGAGGAATGGAATGAAATGGAACGTAATGGCATGAAATGGAGTGGTGTGGGGTGGAATGGATTATAGTGGAATGGGGTGGAAAGGAATGGGATGGAGTGGAATGAAGTGGAGTGCAGTGGAGTGGAACGGAGTTGAATGGCATAGAATTGAGTGGACAGTAGTGGAATGTTTTGGAATGCAATGGAATCCATTGTAATAGAATGGAATACAACGGAAAGTTGACATGGAGTGTGAGCTGAGATTGTGCCACTGCACTCCAGACTGGGTGACACGTTATATCCTGTGGATAGAAAGGAATGGAATGCAATAGAGTGAAATGGAATGGAGTGGAATGGAATTGAATGGAATGGAGTGGAGTGGAGTGGAGTCGAATGGAGACGAATGGAATGGGACGGAGTGGAATGGAACGGAGTGGAGTGGAGTATCGTGGAGTGAAATAGAATGGAATGCACTGGGTTGGAATGGAATGCAATGGACTGCTGAAAGGAAATGTGAGCTGTTATTGTTCCACTGCACTCCAGCCTTTGTGACGGAATGAAATCCTGTGGAAAAAAAGGAATGGAATGGAATGGAATGGAATGGAATGGAATGGAATGGAATGGAATGGAGTGGAGTGGAGTGTTGTGGAGAGGAGTGTAGTGGAGTGGAGTGAAATGGAGTGGAGTGTCGTGGAGGAGAGTGGAATGGAGTGGAATGGAATGGAGAGGAAAGGAACGGAGTGGAGTGGAATGGAACGGAGTGGAGTGGAATGGAATCCAATGGAATGAAATGGAATTGAATCGAATGGAATGAAGAAATATGTGCAGTGATTTGGCCACTGCGCTGGAGCCTGTGTGAGAGAGGGAGATCCTGTCGATAAAACAGTGTGGAATGGAAGGGATTGGAATGGAATGGAATGGAACGTATTGGAGTGGAGTGGAGTGGAATTGAGTGGAGTGGAGTGCACTGGAATGGAATGGAATGCAATGGAATGTAATGGAATGATGAAATGATATGTGAGCTGAGATTGTGCCACTGCACTCCACGCTGGGTGACAGAGTGAGATACTCTTGAAAGAAAGAAATGGAATGGAAAGAATTTTTAATTGGGTGGATTCGAGTGGACTGAAGTAGAGTGCAGTGGAATAGAGAGGAATGGAATGGAATGGAATCGGATGTAAAGGAATGGAATGATGTGGAGTGGAGTGGTGAGGAGTGTAGTGCTGTGGAATGGAGCAGAAAGTAACGGGATGGTGTGGAGTGGAGTGCAGTGCAGTGGAATGGAGAGGAGTGCAATGGCGTGGAATGGAATCGGATGTAAAGGAACGTACTGGAGTGGAGCGGAGTGGAAAGGAGTGGAATGGAATGGAATTGAATGTAATGGAAAGCAAAGGAATGGAATGGGATGCAATGGAATTTAATGCAATAGAATGCAGTTCAATAGAGAGTTGACATGTAATGTGAGCTGAGATTGTGCCTAAGCTCTCCAGGCTGTTTGACACAGTGATATCGTGTGGAAAGAATGGAATGGAATGCAGTGGTGTGAAATGGAATGGAATGTAGTGGACAGGAGTAGAATGGAGTGGAGTGAAGAGGAACAGAGTGGAATGGAATGGGATGCAGTGGAATGGAATGCAGTGGAGTGGAGTGAAATAGAAAGAAATGGAATGGGATGGAATGGAATGCAATGGAATGGAGAAGAGAAATGTGAGCTGAGATTGTGTGACTACACTCCAGCCTTAGTGACCGAGAGAGATTCTGTGGAAGGAAAGAACTGATTTCAAAGGAGTGGAATGGAAGGGAATGTAGTACAGTGGAGTAGAGTGGAATGGAGTGAAACAGAATAGAATGGAGTGGAAGACAATGGAATGGAATGGAATGGAGTGGAGTGGAATAGAGAGGAGTGCACTGCAATGGAGTGGAGTGGAGTGGAAGGGAGTGGAATGCAATGGAATGTAGTGGAGTGCAGTGGAGTGGAATGGAATGGAGTGGACAGGAGTGGAAGGAGTAGAGTGGACTGGAATGGAATAGAATGGAACAGAATGCAGTGGAGTGGAGGGGAGTGGAGGTGAGTGGAGTGGCATGGAGTGGAATGGAATGGAATGGAGTGAAATGGAATCCAATGGATTGGAATGGAGTGGAGTGGAGTGGAGTGGAATGGAGAGGAGTCGAATGGAATGGAAGGGAATGCAGCGGAACGCAGTGGTGTGGATTGGAATGCAGTGAAATGGAGTACTATGGAATCTAAAGGAGTGGAGTGGAGTCTAGTGGAGTGGAATGGAATGGAACAAAATGGAATGGAATGGCACGGAATGGAGTGGAGTAGAGTGGAGTGGGAAGGAAGGGAGATGAGTGGAATGGAGAGGAATGGAATGCAGTGGAGTGGATTGGATTGGAATGAACTGGAATGGAGAGGAATGGAATGAAGTGGAACGGAATGGACTGCAATGGAATTGAATGGAGTGAAGTGGAAAGTAGTGGAGTGGAGTGGAATGGAGTGGAAATGAATGGAATGGAGTGGAATGGAAGGGAATGGAGACAAGTGGATAGGAATTGACTGAAGCAGATTGGAGTGGAGTGGAGTGGAGTGGCATGGAATGGAATGAAGTGGAGGGGAATGCAATGGAGTGGAATGAAATGGAATAAAATGGAATGGAGTGGAATGGAGAGGAATGGAGTGGAGTGGAGTGGAATGGAGGGGAGTAAGAGGAAGAGAATGGAATGGAATCGAAAGGAGGGAAGTGCAATTGTGTGGAGTGGAGTGGAGATGAAAGAAGTGGAGTGATGTGGAGTCGAGAGGAAAGGAATGGAATAGAATGGAATGGAGTTAAGTGGAGTGGAATGGAGTGGAAGGTAATGGAGTGGAATGAAAAGGAGTGGATTGGAATGGAGTGGAATGGAATGGAGTGGAACGGAGTGGAGTAGAATGGAGTGGGTTGCAGAGGAGTGGAATGGAGTGGAATGGAAGGGAACGGAAAGGAATGTAGTGGAAAGGAATGGAATGGAGTGGATTGAAATTGAACGGAAAGGATTGGAGTGCAGTGGACTGGAGGGGAGTGGAATAAAATTGAGTATAGTGCAGTGGAATGGAGTGGACTGGAGTGGAGATGAGTGGAGTGTACTGGAATGGAATGGAGTGGAGTGGAATGGTGTGGAGTGGGGTGGAAAGGAATGGAACAGAATGGAATGGAGAGGAATGGAGTGGCATGTAGTGGAGTGGAGTGAAGTGGAAAGGAATGGCATGGAATGGAGTAGAGTGGAATGGAGGGGTATGGAATGGAATGGAATGGAATTGAGTGGAATGGAGTGGAATGGAGTGGAGTGGAGAGGAATGGAATGGAGTGGAAAGGTCTGAAAGGAGTGGAATGGAGTGGAGTGGAATGCAATGGAGTAGATTGGAATGAAGTGGAAAGGAATAGAATGGAGAGAAGTAGAGTAGAATGGAGTGGATTGGAATGGAGGGGAGCAGAGTGGAGTTAACAGCGGTGGATTGGAATACAGTGGATGGGGTAGAGTGGAAGGGAGTGGAATTATATGGAATGGAATGGATTGGAGTGGAGTGGAAGGGAGTGGAGTGGAGTTGAAAGTAGAGGAATCGAAAGAAGTGGAAAGGAGTGGAGTAGAGTGGATTAGAGTGGATTGGAATGGAATGGAGTGGAGTGGAATGGTGCGGAAACGAATGGAAGGGAGGGGAGTGGAATGGAACGAAATGGAATGGAATGTAGTGGAATGGAGAGGAGTGGAGTGGACTGGAGTGGAATGTAATCGAATGGAGTGTACTGGAGTGGAATGTATTTGAGAGGCGGGTAATGGAGAGGAATTGAGTGGAGTGGAGTGGAGTGAAATACATCGGAATGGCACGGAATTGAATGGAATGGAGGGGAGTGGAATGCAGTGGAGTGGAGTCGATTGGAGTGGTGAGGAATAGAACGGAGTGGCATGGAATGGAGCACAGTGGAATGCAATGGAGTGGAGTGGATTGGAAAGGGGTGGAGTGGAGTGACGATGGGTGAAGTGGAATGTAATGGAGTGGAGTGCAGAGGAGTCTCATGGAATGGAATGGAATGGAACGCAATGGAAGCTGAGATTGTACCACTGCGCTCCAGGATGGGTGACACAGTGTGATACTCTCAAAAGAAAGGAATGGAATGGAATGCAGTGGAATGGAATGGAATGCAATGGGGTGCATTGGAGTGGAGTGGAGTGAAGTGAAGTGGATTGGAGTGGAATGGAGAGGAATGGAACGGAATGGAATGGAATGAAGTAGACTGGAGTGGGGTGGAGTTGAGTGCAATGGAATGGAGCGAAATGGAATCAGATGCAGAGAAATGGAGTAGAGAGGAGTGCAGTAGAGTGGAAAGGAGTGCAATGGAGTGGAATGGAATCGGAAGTAACGGAAAGTAGTGGAGTGGATGGAACGGAAAGGAAAGGAGTGGAGCGGAGTGGAATGGAACGGAGCGGGAGGTGGGTTGGGGCCACTGCACTCCAGGCTGGCTGGCTGACTGAGGTATTCTCGCAATAAAGGAATGGAATGGAATGCCGTAGAGTGGAATGGAACGGAGTGGAGTGGAGTGGAATGGAGTGAGTTGGAGCAGAGTGGAATGAAGAATGCAATGGGATGGAAGGGAATTGAATGAAATGCAGTGGAGTGCAGTGGAGTGCATTGCAGTGGAATGGAGCAGAATGGAATGGAAAGGAGTGGAATGGACAGGAGTGGAGTGCACTGGAGAGGAGAGGATAGGAATGCAGTGGAATGGAATTGGATGTAATGGAACGTAGAGGAGTGGAGTGGAATGGAGTGGGCCAGAGTGGAATGGAATGGAATGCAATGGAAAGGAATGGAGTGGAATAGAATGGAATGGAATGGAATGGAATGGAGTGGGATGACTTGTAGTGGGGTGGAGTGAAATGGAGTATAATGGAATGGAGTGGAGTGGAGTGGAATGTGATAGAATGGAGAGGAGGGGAATGGAGCAGAATGGAATGGAGTGCAGCGGAATGGAGTGGAGTGGAATGGAATCAAATGGAGTGGAATGGAACAGAGTGGAATGGAATGGAGTGCAATAGACTAGAATTGAGTGTAGTGTAGTGGAATTTAGTGGAATGGACTGGAATGGAGTGGAATGGAATGGAATTGAGGGGAATGGAATGGAATGGAAAGGAATGGAAAGCAATGGAAAGGAATAGAATTGAATGCAACGGAATTAAAAGAATGCAATGGAATGCAATGGAATAGAATGCAATGGAATGTATAGTTGACATGTAATATGAGCTGAGATTGTGACACTGCACTCCAGCCAGGGTGACATGGTGATATCCTGTCGTAAGAAGTGAATGGAATGCAATGGAGTGAAATGGAATGGAATGAAATGGAATGGAGCGGAATGGAAGGGAATGGAGTGGAATGAAATAGAATGCAGTGGACTGTAATGGCATGGAGTGGAAAGAAGTAGAGTGGAATGGAGTGGAATGGAATGGACTGGCATAGAATGGAGTGGAATTGAATGCAATGGAGTGGATTGGAAAGGAATGCAAAGGAGTAGAGTGGAGTAGAGTGGTGTGGAGTGGAGTGGAATGGAGCTGAATGTACTTCAATGGAGTACAATGGAATGGAACGGAGTGGAATGGAATGGAATGATATGAGGTGGATTGGAGTGCAATGTAGTGGAGTGGAATGGAATGGAATAGAATGGAATGGAGTAGAGTGTAATGGAATGCAGTGGCGATAAGTGGATTGGAATGGAATGCATTGGAGTAGAGTGGAGTGGAATGGAATGGAATGGAGTGGAGTGGAGGGGAGTGGAGTGGAATGGAATTGAGTGAAGTGGAGTGCAGTTGAATGGAATATCGTGGTGTGGAGTGGAGTGGAAGTGAATGGAGTGAATAGGAGTGGAATGGAGTGGAAGGTAACGGAGTGGAATGGAGTCGAATGGAGTGGAATGGAGTAGAGTGGATTAGAGTGGAATGGTGTCGAACGGACTGGAATGGAATGGAATGGAGTGGAATGGAATTGAATCAAATGGAATGGAGTGGAGTGGAGTGGAGTGGAATGAAATGAAATGGAAGGGAGTGGAGAGAAACGCAGTTGATTGGAGTGGAGTGGAGTGGAAAGGAATGGAAAGGAGTGGGATGGAGACGTATGGATTGGAGTGGAATGGAGTGGAATGGAATGAAGTGGAAAGGAGTGGAACGGAGTGAAATTGAATTTAGTGGACTGGAGTGGAATGGAGTTAAATGGAATGGAATGGAATGGAGTGGAATGGAATGGAATGGAGTGGAGTGGAATGGAATAGAATGGCATGGAATGGAATAGAATGGGATGGAGTGGAGTGGAGAGGAGTGGAATGGATTGGAGTGAAGTGGAGTGGAATGGAATTGAGTGGAGCGGAGAGGAAAGGAATGGAATGGAGTGGAGTGGAATGGCATGGAATGGAGTGGAATGGAATGGATAGTAGTGGAGTGGAGTGGAGTGGATTGGAGTGGAGTGGAAGGGAATGGAGTGCAGTGTAATGGACTGGAATGGAGCAGAGCAGAATGGAGTGGACTGGACTGGAGTGGAATGGAATGGGATGGCATGGAATGGGAGCTGAGATTTTACCAATGTGCTCTAGGCAGGGTGACTGGGTGTCATACTCTCAAAAGAAAGGAATGGAATGGAACGCAGTGGAATGGAATGGAACAGAGTGGACATTAGTGGAGTGGAATGTGGAGGAATGGAATGAAATGGAACGTAATGGCATGAAATGGAGTGGTGTGGGGTGGAATGGATTATAGTGGAATGGGGTGGAAAGGAATGGGATGGAGTGGAATGAAGTGGAGTGCAGTGGAGTGGAACGGAGTTGAATGGCATAGAATTGAGTGGACAGTAGTGGAATGTTTTGGAATGCAATGGAATCCATTGTAATAGAATGGAATACAACGGAAAGTTGACATGGAGTGTGAGCTGAGATTGTGCCACTGCACTCCAGACTGGGTGACACGTTATATCCTGTGGATAGAAAGGAATGGAATGCAATAGAGTGAAATGGAATGGAGTGGAATGGAATTGAATGGAATGGAGTGGAGTGGAGTGGAGTCGAATGGAGACGAATGGAATGGGACGGAGTGGAATGGAACGGAGTGGAGTGGAGTATCGTGGAGTGAAATAGAATGGAATGCACTGGGTTGGAATGGAATGCAATGGACTGCTGAAAGGAAATGTGAGCTGTTATTGTTCCACTGCACTCCAGCCTTTGTGACGGAATGAAATCCTGTGGAAAAAAAGGAATGGAATGGAATGGAATGGAATGGAATGGAATGGAATGGAATGGAATGGAGTGGAGTGGAGTGTTGTGGAGAGGAGTGTAGTGGAGTGGAGTGAAATGGAGTGGAGTGTCGTGGAGGAGAGTGGAATGGAGTGGAATGGAATGGAGAGGAAAGGAACGGAGTGGAGTGGAATGGAACGGAGTGGAGTGGAATGGAATCCAATGGAATGAAATGGAATTGAATCGAATGGAATGAAGAAATATGTGCAGTGATTTGGCCACTGCGCTGGAGCCTGTGTGAGAGAGGGAGATCCTGTCGATAAAACAGTGTGGAATGGAAGGGATTGGAATGGAATGGAATGGAACGTATTGGAGTGGAGTGGAGTGGAATTGAGTGGAGTGGAGTGCACTGGAATGGAATGGAATGCAATGGAATGTAATGGAATGATGAAATGATATGTGAGCTGAGATTGTGCCACTGCACTCCACGCTGGGTGACAGAGTGAGATACTCTTGAAAGAAAGAAATGGAATGGAAAGAATTTTTAATTGGGTGGATTCGAGTGGACTGAAGTAGAGTGCAGTGGAATAGAGAGGAATGGAATGGAATGGAATCGGATGTAAAGGAATGGAATGATGTGGAGTGGAGTGGTGAGGAGTGTAGTGCTGTGGAATGGAGCAGAAAGTAACGGGATGGTGTGGAGTGGAGTGCAGTGCAGTGGAATGGAGAGGAGTGCAATGGCGTGGAATGGAATCGGATGTAAAGGAACGTACTGGAGTGGAGCGGAGTGGAAAGGAGTGGAATGGAATGGAATTGAATGTAATGGAAAGCAAAGGAATGGAATGGGATGCAATGGAATTTAATGCAATAGAATGCAGTTCAATAGAGAGTTGACATGTAATGTGAGCTGAGATTGTGCCTAAGCTCTCCAGGCTGTTTGACACAGTGATATCGTGTGGAAAGAATGGAATGGAATGCAGTGGTGTGAAATGGAATGGAATGTAGTGGACAGGAGTAGAATGGAGTGGAGTGAAGAGGAACAGAGTGGAATGGAATGGGATGCAGTGGAATGGAATGCAGTGGAGTGGAGTGAAATAGAAAGAAATGGAATGGGATGGAATGGAATGCAATGGAATGGAGAAGAGAAATGTGAGCTGAGATTGTGTGACTACACTCCAGCCTTAGTGACCGAGAGAGATTCTGTGGAAGGAAAGAACTGATTTCAAAGGAGTGGAATGGAAGGGAATGTAGTACAGTGGAGTAGAGTGGAATGGAGTGAAACAGAATAGAATGGAGTGGAAGACAATGGAATGGAATGGAATGGAGTGGAGTGGAATAGAGAGGAGTGCACTGCAATGGAGTGGAGTGGAGTGGAAGGGAGTGGAATGCAATGGAATGTAGTGGAGTGCAGTGGAGTGGAATGGAATGGAGTGGACAGGAGTGGAAGGAGTAGAGTGGACTGGAATGGAATAGAATGGAACAGAATGCAGTGGAGTGGAGGGGAGTGGAGGTGAGTGGAGTGGCATGGAGTGGAATGGAATGGAATGGAGTGAAATGGAATCCAATGGATTGGAATGGAGTGGAGTGGAGTGGAGTGGAATGGAGAGGAGTCGAATGGAATGGAAGGGAATGCAGCGGAACGCAGTGGTGTGGATTGGAATGCAGTGAAATGGAGTACTATGGAATCTAAAGGAGTGGAGTGGAGTCTAGTGGAGTGGAATGGAATGGAACAAAATGGAATGGAATGGCACGGAATGGAGTGGAGTAGAGTGGAGTGGGAAGGAAGGGAGATGAGTGGAATGGAGAGGAATGGAATGCAGTGGAGTGGATTGGATTGGAATGAACTGGAATGGAGAGGAATGGAATGAAGTGGAACGGAATGGACTGCAATGGAATTGAATGGAGTGAAGTGGAAAGTAGTGGAGTGGAGTGGAATGGAGTGGAAATGAATGGAATGGAGTGGAATGGAAGGGAATGGAGACAAGTGGATAGGAATTGACTGAAGCAGATTGGAGTGGAGTGGAGTGGAGTGGCATGGAATGGAATGAAGTGGAGGGGAATGCAATGGAGTGGAATGAAATGGAATAAAATGGAATGGAGTGGAATGGAGAGGAATGGAGTGGAGTGGAGTGGAATGGAGGGGAGTAAGAGGAAGAGAATGGAATGGAATCGAAAGGAGGGAAGTGCAATTGTGTGGAGTGGAGTGGAGATGAAAGAAGTGGAGTGATGTGGAGTCGAGAGGAAAGGAATGGAATAGAATGGAATGGAGTTAAGTGGAGTGGAATGGAGTGGAAGGTAATGGAGTGGAATGAAAAGGAGTGGATTGGAATGGAGTGGAATGGAATGGAGTGGAACGGAGTGGAGTAGAATGGAGTGGGTTGCAGAGGAGTGGAATGGAGTGGAATGGAAGGGAACGGAAAGGAATGTAGTGGAAAGGAATGGAATGGAGTGGATTGAAATTGAACGGAAAGGATTGGAGTGCAGTGGACTGGAGGGGAGTGGAATAAAATTGAGTATAGTGCAGTGGAATGGAGTGGACTGGAGTGGAGATGAGTGGAGTGTACTGGAATGGAATGGAGTGGAGTGGAATGGTGTGGAGTGGGGTGGAAAGGAATGGAACAGAATGGAATGGAGAGGAATGGAGTGGCATGTAGTGGAGTGGAGTGAAGTGGAAAGGAATGGCATGGAATGGAGTAGAGTGGAATGGAGGGGTATGGAATGGAATGGAATGGAATTGAGTGGAATGGAGTGGAATGGAGTGGAGTGGAGAGGAATGGAATGGAGTGGAAAGGTCTGAAAGGAGTGGAATGGAGTGGAGTGGAATGCAATGGAGTAGATTGGAATGAAGTGGAAAGGAATAGAATGGAGAGAAGTAGAGTAGAATGGAGTGGATTGGAATGGAGGGGAGCAGAGTGGAGTTAACAGCGGTGGATTGGAATACAGTGGATGGGGTAGAGTGGAAGGGAGTGGAATTATATGGAATGGAATGGATTGGAGTGGAGTGGAAGGGAGTGGAGTGGAGTTGAAAGTAGAGGAATCGAAAGAAGTGGAAAGGAGTGGAGTAGAGTGGATTAGAGTGGATTGGAATGGAATGGAGTGGAGTGGAATGGTGCGGAAACGAATGGAAGGGAGGGGAGTGGAATGGAACGAAATGGAATGGAATGTAGTGGAATGGAGAGGAGTGGAGTGGACTGGAGTGGAATGTAATCGAATGGAGTGTACTGGAGTGGAATGTATTTGAGAGGCGGGTAATGGAGAGGAATTGAGTGGAGTGGAGTGGAGTGAAATACATCGGAATGGCACGGAATTGAATGGAATGGAGGGGAGTGGAATGCAGTGGAGTGGAGTCGATTGGAGTGGTGAGGAATAGAACGGAGTGGCATGGAATGGAGCACAGTGGAATGCAATGGAGTGGAGTGGATTGGAAAGGGGTGGAGTGGAGTGACGATGGGTGAAGTGGAATGTAATGGAGTGGAGTGCAGAGGAGTCTCATGGAATGGAATGGAATGGAACGCAATGGAAGCTGAGATTGTACCACTGCGCTCCAGGATGGGTGACACAGTGTGATACTCTCAAAAGAAAGGAATGGAATGGAATGCAGTGGAATGGAATGGAATGCAATGGGGTGCATTGGAGTGGAGTGGAGTGAAGTGAAGTGGATTGGAGTGGAATGGAGAGGAATGGAACGGAATGGAATGGAATGAAGTAGACTGGAGTGGGGTGGAGTTGAGTGCAATGGAATGGAGCGAAATGGAATCAGATGCAGAGAAATGGAGTAGAGAGGAGTGCAGTAGAGTGGAAAGGAGTGCAATGGAGTGGAATGGAATCGGAAGTAACGGAAAGTAGTGGAGTGGATGGAACGGAAAGGAAAGGAGTGGAGCGGAGTGGAATGGAACGGAGCGGGAGGTGGGTTGGGGCCACTGCACTCCAGGCTGGCTGGCTGACTGAGGTATTCTCACAATAAAGGAATGGAATGGAATGCCGTAGAGTGGAATGGAACGGAGTGGAGTGGAGTGGAATGGAGTGAGTTGGAGCAGAGTGGAATGAAGAATGCAATGGGATGGAAGGGAATTGAATGAAATGCAGTGGAGTGCAGTGGAGTGCATTGCAGTGGAATGGAGCAGAATGGAATGGAAAGGAGTGGAATGGACAGGAGTGGAGTGCACTGGAGAGGAGAGGATAGGAATGCAGTGGAATGGAATTGGATGTAATGGAACGTAGAGGAGTGGAGTGGAATGGAGTGGGCCAGAGTGGAATGGAATGGAATGCAATGGAAAGGAATGGAGTGGAATAGAATGGAATGGAATGGAATGGAATGGAGTGGGATGACTTGTAGTGGGGTGGAGTGAAATGGAGTATAATGGAATGGAGTGGAGTGGAGTGGAATGTGATAGAATGGAGAGGAGGGGAATGGAGCAGAATGGAATGGAGTGCAGCGGAATGGAGTGGAGTGGAATGGAATCAAATGGAGTGGAATGGAACAGAGTGGAATGGAATGGAGTGCAATAGACTAGAATTGAGTGTAGTGTAGTGGAATTTAGTGGAATGGACTGGAATGGAGTGGAATGGAATGGAATTGAGGGGAATGGAATGGAATGGAAAGGAATGGAAAGCAATGGAAAGGAATAGAATTGAATGCAACGGAATTAAAAGAATGCAATGGAATAGAATGCAATGGAATGTATAGTTGACATGTAATATGAGCTGAGATTGTGACACTGCACTCCAGCCAGGGTGACATGGTGATATCCTGTCGTAAGAAGTGAATGGAATGCAATGGAGTGAAATGGAATGGAATGAAATGGAATGGAGCGGAATGGAAGGGAATGGAGTGGAATGAAATAGAATGCAGTGGACTGTAATGGCATGGAGTGGAAAGAAGTAGAGTGGAATGGAGTGGAATGGAATGGACTGGCATAGAATGGAGTGGAATTGAATGCAATGGAGTGGATTGGAAAGGAATGCAAAGGAGTAGAGTGGAGTAGAGTGGTGTGGAGTGGAGTGGAATGGAGCTGAATGTACTTCAATGGAGTACAATGGAATGGAACGGAGTGGAATGGAATGGAATGATATGAGGTGGATTGGAGTGCAATGTAGTGGAGTGGAATGGAATGGAATAGAATGGAATGGAGTAGAGTGTAATGGAATGCAGTGGCGATAAGTGGAGTGGAATGGAATGCATTGGAGTAGAGTGGAGTGGAATGGAATGGAATGGAGTGGAGTGGAGGGGAGTGGAGTGGAATGGAATTGAGTGAAGTGGAGTGCAGTTGAATGGAATATCGTGGTGTGGAGTGGAGTGGAAGTGAATGGAGTGAATAGGAGTGGAATGGAGTGGAAGGTAACGGAGTGGAATGGAGTCGAATGGAGTGGAATGGAGTAGAGTGGATTAGAGTGGAATGGTGTCGAACGGACTGGAATGGAATGGAATGGAGTGGAATGGAATTGAATCAAATGGAATGGAGTGGAGTGGAGTGGAGTGGAATGAAATGAAATGGAAGGGAGTGGAGAGAAACGCAGTTGATTGGAGTGGAGTGGAGTGGAAAGGAATGGAAAGGAGTGGGATGGAGACGTATGGATTGGAGTGGAATGGAGTGGAATGGAATGAAGTGGAAAGGAGTGGAACGGAGTGAAATTGAATTTAGTGGACTGGAGTGGAATGGAGTTAAATGGAATGGAATGGAATGGAGTGGAATGGAATGGAATGGAGTGGAGTGGAATGGAATAGAATGGCATGGAATGGAATAGAATGGGATGGAGTGGAGTGGAGAGGAGTGGAATGGATTGGAGTGAAGTGGAGTGGAATGGAATTGAGTGGAGCGGAGAGGAAAGGAATGGAATGGAGTGGAGTGGAATGGCATGGAATGGAGTGGAATGGAATGGATAGTAGTGGAGTGGAGTGGAGTGGATTGGAGTGGAGTGGAAGGGAATGGAGTGCAGTGTAATGGACTGGAATGGAGCAGAGCAGAATGGAGTGGACTGGACTGGAGTGGAATGGAATGGGATGGCATGGAATGGGAGCTGAGATTTTACCAATGTGCTCTAGGCAGGGTGACTGGGTGTCATACTCTCAAAAGAAAGGAATGGAATGGAACGCAGTGGAATGGAATGGAACAGAGTGGACATTAGTGGAGTGGAATGTGGAGGAATGGAATGAAATGGAACGTAATGGCATGAAATGGAGTGGTGTGGGGTGGAATGGATTATAGTGGAATGGGGTGGAAAGGAATGGGATGGAGTGGAATGAAGTGGAGTGCAGTGGAGTGGAACGGAGTTGAATGGCATAGAATTGAGTGGACAGTAGTGGAATGTTTTGGAATGCAATGGAATCCATTGTAATAGAATGGAGTACAACGGAAAGTTGACATGGAGTGTGAGCTGAGATTGTGCCACTGCACTCCAGACTGGGTGACACGTTATATCCTGTGGATAGAAAGGAATGGAATGCAATAGAGTGAAATGGAATGGAGTGGAATGGAATTGAATGGAATGGAGTGGAGTGGAGTGGAGTCGAATGGAGACGAATGGAATGGGACGGAGTGGAATGGAACGGAGTGGAGTGGAGTATCGTGGAGTGAAATAGAATGGAATGCACTGGGTTGGAATGGAATGCAATGGACTGCTGAAAGGAAATGTGAGCTGTTATTGTTCCACTGCACTCCAGCCTTTGTGACGGAATGAAATCCTGTGGAAAAAAAGGAATGGAATGGAATGGAATGGAATGGAATGGAATGGAATGGAATGGAATGGAGTGGAGTGGAGTGTTGTGGAGAGGAGTGTAGTGGAGTGGAGTGAAATGGAGTGGAGTGTCGTGGAGGAGAGTGGAATGGAGTGGAATGGAATGGAGAGGAAAGGAACGGAGTGGAGTGGAATGGAACGGAGTGGAGTGGAATGGAATCCAATGGAATGAAATGGAATTGAATCGAATGGAATGAAGAAATATGTGCAGTGATTTGGCCACTGCGCTGGAGCCTGTGTGAGAGAGGGAGATCCTGTCGATAAAACAGTGTGGAATGGAAGGGATTGGAATGGAATGGAATGGAACGTATTGGAGTGGAGTGGAGTGGAATTGAGTGGAGTGGAGTGCACTGGAATGGAATGGAATGCAATGGAATGTAATGGAATGATGAAATGATATGTGAGCTGAGATTGTGCCACTGCACTCCACGCTGGGTGACAGAGTGAGATACTCTTGAAAGAAAGAAATGGAATGGAAAGAATTTTTAATTGGGTGGATTCGAGTGGACTGAAGTAGAGTGCAGTGGAATAGAGAGGAATGGAATGGAATGGAATCGGATGTAAAGGAATGGAATGATGTGGAGTGGAGTGGTGAGGAGTGTAGTGCTGTGGAATGGAGCAGAAAGTAACGGGATGGTGTGGAGTGGAGTGCAGTGCAGTGGAGTGGAGAGGAGTGCAATGGCGTGGAATGGAATCGGATGTAAAGGAACGTACTGGAGTGGAGCGGAGTGGAAAGGAGTGGAATGGAATGGAATTGAATGTAATGGAAAGCAAAGGAATGGAATGGGATGCAATGGAATTTAATGCAATAGAATGCAGTTCAATAGAGAGTTGACATGTAATGTGAGCTGAGATTGTGCCTAAGCTCTCCAGGCTGTTTGACACAGTGATATCGTGTGGAAAGAATGGAATGGAATGCAGTGGTGTGAAATGGAATGGAATGTAGTGGACAGGAGTAGAATGGAGTGGAGTGAAGAGGAACAGAGTGGAATGGAATGGGATGCAGTGGAATGGAATGCAGTGGAGTGGAGTGAAATAGAAAGAAATGGAATGGGATGGAATGGAATGCAATGGAATGGAGAAGAGAAATGTGAGCTGAGATTGTGTGACTACACTCCAGCCTTAGTGACCGAGAGAGATTCTGTGGAAGGAAAGAACTGATTTCAAAGGAGTGGAATGGAAGGGAATGTAGTACAGTGGAGTAGAGTGGAATGGAGTGAAACAGAATAGAATGGAGTGGAAGACAATGGAATGGAATGGAATGGAGTGGAGTGGAATAGAGAGGAGTGCACTGCAATGGAGTGGAGTGGAGTGGAAGGGAGTGGAATGCAATGGAATGTAGTGGAGTGCAGTGGAGTGGAATGGAATGGAGTGGACAGGAGTGGAAGGAGTAGAGTGGACTGGAATGGAATAGAATGGAACAGAATGCAGTGGAGTGGAGGGGAGTGGAGGTGAGTGGAGTGGCATGGAGTGGAATGGAATGGAATGGAGTGAAATGGAATCCAATGGATTGGAATGGAGTGGAGTGGAGTGGAGTGGAATGGAGAGGAGTCGAATGGAATGGAAGGGAATGCAGCGGAACGCAGTGGTGTGGATTGGAATGCAGTGAAATGGAGTACTATGGAATCTAAAGGAGTGGAGTGGAGTCTAGTGGAGTGGAATGGAATGGAACAAAATGGAATGGAATGGCACGGAATGGAGTGGAGTAGAGTGGAGTGGGAAGGAAGGGAGATGAGTGGAATGGAGAGGAATGGAATGCAGTGGAGTGGATTGGATTGGAATGAACTGGAATGGAGAGGAATGGAATGAAGTGGAACGGAATGGACTGCAATGGAATTGAATGGAGTGAAGTGGAAAGTAGTGGAGTGGAGTGGAATGGAGTGGAAATGAATGGAATGGAGTGGAATGGAAGGGAATGGAGACAAGTGGATAGGAATTGACTGAAGCAGATTGGAGTGGAGTGGAGTGGAGTGGCATGGAATGGAATGAAGTGGATGGGAATGCAATGGAGTGGAATGAAATGGAATAAAATGGAATGGAGTGGAATGGAGAGGAATGGAGTGGAGTGGAGTGGAATGGAGGGGAGTAAGAGGAAGAGAATGGAATGGAATCGAAAGGAGGGAAGTGCAATTGTGTGGAGTGGAGTGGAGATGAAAGAAGTGGAGTGATGTGGAGTCGAGAGGAAAGGAATGGAATAGAATGGAATGGAGTTAAGTGGAGTGGAATGGAGTGGAAGGTAATGGAGTGGAATGAAAAGGAGTGGATTGGAATGGAGTGGAATGGAATGGAGTGGAACGGAGTGGAGTAGAATGGAGTGGGTTGCAGAGGAGTGGAATGGAGTGGAATGGAAGGGAACGGAAAGGAATGTAGTGGAAAGGAATGGAATGGAGTGGATTGAAATTGAATGGAAAGGATTGGAGTGCAGTGGACTGGAGGGGAGTGGAATAAAATTGAGTATAGTGCAGTGGAATGGAGTGGACTGGAGTGGAGATGAGTGGAGTGGACTGGAATGGAATGGAGTGGAGTGGAATGGTGTGGAGTGGGGTGGAAAGGAATGGAACAGAATGGAATGGAGAGGAATGGAGTGGCATGTAGTGGAGTGGAGTGAAGTGGAAAGGAATGGCATGGAATGGAGTAGAGTGGAATGGAGGGGTATGGAATGGAATGGAATGGAATTGAGTGGAATGGAGTGGAATGGAGTGGAGTGGAGAGGAATGGAATGGAGTGGAAAGGTCTGAAAGGAGTGGAATGGAGTGGAGTGGAATGCAATGGAGTAGATTGGAATGAAGTGGAAAGGAATAGAATGGAGAGAAGTAGAGTAGAATGGAGTGGATTGGAATGGAGGGGAGCAGAGTGGAGTTAACAGCGGTGGATTGGAATACAGTGGATGGGGTAGAGTGGAAGGGAGTGGAATTATATGGAATGGAATGGATTGGAGTGGAGTGGAAGGGAGTGGAGTGGAGTTGAAAGTAGAGGAATCGAAAGAAGTGGAAAGGAGTGGAGTAGAGTGGATTAGAGTGGATTGGAATGGAATGGAGTGGAGTGGAATGGTGTGGAAACGAATGGAAGGGAGGGGAGTGGAATGGAACGAAATGGAATGGAATGTAGTGGAATGGAGAGGAGTGGAGTGGACTGGAGTGGAATGTAATCGAATGGAGTGTACTGGAGTGGAATGTATTTGAGAGGCGGGTAATGGAGAGGAATTGAGTGGAGTGGAGTGGAGTGAAATACATCGGAATGGCACGGAATTGAATGGAATGGAGGGGAGTGGAATGCAGTGGAGTGGAGTCGATTGGAGTGGTGAGGAATAGAACGGAGTGGCATGGAATGGAGCACAGTGGAATGCAATGGAGTGGAGTGGATTGGAAAGGGGTGGAGTGGAGTGACGATGGGTGAAGTGGAATGTAATGGAGTGGAGTGCAGAGGAGTCTCATGGAATGGAATGGAATGGAACGCAATGGAAGCTGAGATTGTACCACTGCGCTCCAGGATGGGTGACACAGTGTGATACTCTCAAAAGAAAGGAATGGAATGGAATGCAGTGGAATGGAATGGAATGCAATGGGGTGCATTGGAGTGGAGTGGAGTGAAGTGAAGTGGATTGGAGTGGAATGGAGAGGAATGGAACGGAATGGAATGGAATGAAGTAGACTGGAGTGGGGTGGAGTTGAGTGCAATGGAATGGAGCGAAATGGAATCAGATGCAGAGAAATGGAGTAGAGAGGAGTGCAGTAGAGTGGAAAGGAGTGCAATGGAGTGGAATGGAATCGGAAGTAACGGAAAGTAGTGGAGTGGATGGAACGGAAAGGAAAGGAGTGGAGCGGAGTGGAATGGAACGGAGCGGGAGGTGGGTTGGGGCCACTGCACTCCAGGCTGGCTGGCTGACTGAGGTATTCTCGCAATAAAGGAATGGAATGGAATGCCGTAGAGTGGAATGGAACGGAGTGGAGTGGAGTGGAATGGAGTGAGTTGGAGCAGAGTGGAATGAAGAATGCAATGGGATGGAAGGGAATTGAATGAAATGCAGTGGAGTGCAGTGGAGTGCATTGCAGTGGAATGGAGCAGAATGGAATGGAAAGGAGTGGAATGGACAGGAGTGGAGTGCACTGGAGAGGAGAGGATAGGAATGCAGTGGAATGGAATTGGATGTAATGGAACGTAGAGGAGTGGAGTGGAATGGAGTGGGCCAGAGTGGAATGGAATGGAATGCAATGGAAAGGAATGGAGTGGAATAGAATGGAATGGAATGGAATGGAATGGAGTGGGATGACTTGTAGTGGGGTGGAGTGAAATGGAGTATAATGGAATGGAGTGGAGTGGAGTGGAATGTGATAGAATGGAGAGGAGGGGAATGGAGCAGAATGGAATGGAGTGCAGCGGAATGGAGTGGAGTGGAATGGAATCAAATGGAGTGGAATGGAACAGAGTGGAATGGAATGGAGTGCAATAGACTAGAATTGAGTGTAGTGTAGTGGAATTTAGTGGAATGGACTGGAATGGAGTGGAATGGAATGGAATTGAGGGGAATGGAATGGAATGGAAAGGAATGGAAAGCAATGGAAAGGAATAGAATTGAATGCAACGGAATTAAAAGAATGCAATGGAATGCAATGGAATAGAATGCAATGGAATGTATAGTTGACATGTAATATGAGCTGAGATTGTGACACTGCACTCCAGCCAGGGTGACATGGTGATATCCTGTCGTAAGAAGTGAATGGAATGCAATGGAGTGAAATGGAATGGAATGAAATGGAATGGAGCGGAATGGAAGGGAATGGAGTGGAATGAAATAGAATGCAGTGGACTGTAATGGCATGGAGTGGAAAGAAGTAGAGTGGAATGGAGTGGAATGGAATGGACTGGCATAGAATGGAGTGGAATTGAATGCAATGGAGTGGATTGGAAAGGAATGCAAAGGAGTAGAGTGGAGTAGAGTGGTGTGGAGTGGAGTGGAATGGAGCTGAATGTACTTCAATGGAGTACAATGGAATGGAACGGAGTGGAATGGAATGGAATGATATGAGGTGGATTGGAGTGCAATGTAGTGGAGTGGAATGGAATGGAATAGAATGGAATGGAGTAGAGTGTAATGGAATGCAGTGGCGATAAGTGGAGTGGAATGGAATGCATTGGAGTAGAGTGGAGTGGAATGGAATGGAATGGAGTGGAGTGGAGGGGAGTGGAGTGGAATGGAATTGAGTGAAGTGGAGTGCAGTTGAATGGAATATCGTGGTGTGGAGTGGAGTGGAAGTGAATGGAGTGAATAGGAGTGGAATGGAGTGGAAGGTAACGGAGTGGAATGGAGTCGAATGGAGTGGAATGGAGTAGAGTGGATTAGAGTGGAATGGTGTCGAACGGACTGGAATGGAATGGAATGGAGTGGAATGGAATTGAATCAAATGGAATGGAGTGGAGTGGAGTGGAGTGGAATGAAATGAAATGGAAGGGAGTGGAGAGAAACGCAGTTGATTGGAGTGGAGTGGAGTGGAAAGGAATGGAAAGGAGTGGGATGGAGACGTATGGATTGGAGTGGAATGGAGTGGAATGGAATGAAGTGGAAAGGAGTGGAACGGAGTGAAATTGAATTTAGTGGACTGGAGTGGAATGGAGTTAAATGGAATGGAATGGAATGGAGTGGAATGGAATGGAATGGAGTGGAGTGGAATGGAATAGAATGGCATGGAATGGAATAGAATGGGATGGAGTGGAGTGGAGAGGAGTGGAATGGATTGGAGTGAAGTGGAGTGGAATGGAATTGAGTGGAGCGGAGAGGAAAGGAATGGAATGGAGTGGAGTGGAATGGCATGGAATGGAGTGGAATGGAATGGATAGTAGTGGAGTGGAGTGGAGTGGATTGGAGTGGAGTGGAAGGGAATGGAGTGCAGTGTAATGGACTGGAATGGAGCAGAGCAGAATGGAGTGGACTGGACTGGAGTGGAATGGAATGGGATGGCATGGAATGGGAGCTGAGATTTTACCAATGTGCTCTAGGCAGGGTGACTGGGTGTCATACTCTCAAAAGAAAGGAATGGAATGGAACGCAGTGGAATGGAATGGAACAGAGTGGACATTAGTGGAGTGGAATGTGGAGGAATGGAATGAAATGGAACGTAATGGTATGAAATGGAGTGGTGTGGGGTGGAATGGATTATAGTGGAATGGGGTGGAAAGGAATGGGATGGAGTGGAATGAAGTCGAGTGCAGTGGAGTGGAACGGAGTTGAATGGCATAGAATTGAGTGGACAGTAGTGGAATGTTTTGGAATGCAATGGAATCCATTGTAATAGAATGGAATACAACGGAAAGTTGACATGGAGTGTGAGCTGAGATTGTGCCACTGCACTCCAGACTGGGTGACACGTTATATCCTGTGGATAGAAAGGAATGGAATGCAATAGAGTGAAATGGAATGGAGTGGAATGGAATTGAATGGAATGGAGTGGAGTGGAGTGGAGTCGAATGGAGACGAATGGAATGGGACGGAGTGGAATGGAACGGAGTGGAGTGGAGTATCGTGGAGTGAAATAGAATGGAATGCACTGGGTTGGAATGGAATGCAATGGACTGCTGAAAGGAAATGTGAGCTGTTATTGTTCCACTGCACTCCAGCCTTTGTGACGGAATGAAATCCTGTGGAAAAAAAGGAATGGAATGGAATGGAATGGAATGGAATGGAATGGAATGGAGTGGAGTGGAGTGGTGTGGAGAGGAGTGTAGTGGAGTGGAGTGAAATGGAGTGGAGTGTCGTGGAGGAGAGTGGAATGGAGTGGAATGGAATGGAGAGGAAAGGAACGGAGTGGAGTGGAATGGAACGGAGTGGAGTGGAATGGAATCCAATGGAATGAAATGGAATTGAATCGAATGGAATGAAGAAATATGTGCAGTGATTTGGCCACTGCGCTGGAGCCTGTGTGAGAGAGGGAGATCCTGTCGATAAAACAGTGTGGAATGGAAGGGATTGGAATGGAATGGAATGGAACGTATTGGAGTGGAGTGGAGTGGAATTGAGTGGAGTGGAGTGCACTGGAATGGAATGGAATGCAATGGAATGTAATGGAATGATGAAATGATATGTGAGCTGAGATTGTGCCACTGCACTCCACGCTGGGTGACAGAGTGAGATACTCTTGAAAGAAAGAAATGGAATGGAAAGAATTTTTAATTGGGTGGATTCGAGTGGACTGAAGTAGAGTGCAGTGGAATAGAGAGGAATGGAATGGAATGGAATCGGATGTAAAGGAATGGAATGATGTGGAGTGGAGTGGTGAGGAGTGTAGTGCTGTGGAATGGAGCAGAAAGTAACGGGATGGTGTGGAGTGGAGTGCAGTGCAGTGGAGTGGAGAGGAGTGCAATGGCGTGGAATGGAATCGGATGTAAAGGAACGTACTGGAGTGGAGCGGAGTGGAAAGGAGTGGAATGGAATGGAATTGAATGTAATGGAAAGCAAAGGAATGGAATGGGATGCAATGGAATTTAATGCAATAGAATGCAGTTCAATAGAGAGTTGACATGTAATGTGAGCTGAGATTGTGCCTAAGCTCTCCAGGCTGTTTGACACAGTGATATCGTGTGGAAAGAATGGAATGGAATGCAGTGGTGTGAAATGGAATGGAATGTAGTGGACAGGAGTAGAATGGAGTGGAGTGAAGAGGAACAGAGTGGAATGGAATGGGATGCAGTGGAATGGAATGCAGTGGAGTGGAGTGAAATAGAAAGAAATGGAATGGGATGGAATGGAATGCAATGGAATGGAGAAGAGAAATGTGAGCTGAGATTGTGTGACTACACTCCAGCCTTAGTGACCGAGAGAGATTCTGTGGAAGGAAAGAACTGATTTCAAAGGAGTGGAATGGAAGGGAATGTAGTACAGTGGAGTAGAGTGGAATGGAGTGAAACAGAATAGAATGGAGTGGAAGGCAATGGAATGGAATGGAATGGAGTGGAGTGGAATAGAGAGGAGTGCACTGCAATGGAGTGGAGTGGAGTGGAAGGGAGTGGAATGCAATGGAATGTAGTGGAGTGCAGTGGAGTGGAATGGAATGGAGTGGACAGGAGTGGAAGGAGTAGAGTGGACTGGAATGGAATAGAATGGAACAGAATGCAGTGGAGTGGAGGGGAGTGGAGGTGAGTGGAGTGGCATGGAGTGGAATGGAATGGAATGGAGTGAAATGGAATCCAATGGATTGGAATGGAGTGGAGTGGAGTGGAGTGGAATGGAGAGGAGTCGAATGGAATGGAAGGGAATGCAGCGGAACGCAGTGGTGTGGATTGGAATGCAGTGAAATGGAGTACTATGGAATCTAAAGGAGTGGAGTGGAGTCTAGTGGAGTGGAATGGAATGGAACAAAATGGAATGGAATGGCACGGAATGGAGTGGAGTAGAGTGGAGTGGGAAGGAAGGGAGATGAGTGGAATGGAGAGGAATGGAATGCAGTGGAGTGGATTGGATTGGAATGAACTGGAATGGAGAGGAATGGAATGAAGTGGAACGGAATGGACTGCAATGGAATTGAATGGAGTGAAGTGGAAAGTAGTGGAGTGGAGTGGAATGGAGTGGAAATGAATGGAATGGAGTGGAATGGAAGGGAATGGAGACAAGTGGATAGGAATTGACTGAAGCAGATTGGAGTGGAGTGGAGTGGAGTGGCATGGAATGGAATGAAGTGGATGGGAATGCAATGGAGTGGAATGAAATGGAATAAAATGGAATGGAGTGGAATGGAGAGGAATGGAGTGGAGTGAAGTGGAATGGAGGGGAGTAAGAGGAAGAGAATGGAATGGAATCGAAAGGAGGGAAGTGCAATTGTGTGGAGTGGAGTGGAGATGAAAGAAGTGGAGTGATGTGGAGTCGAGAGGAAAGGAATGGAATGGAATGGAATGAAGTTAAGTGGAGTGGAATGGAGTGGAAGGTAATGGAGTGGAATGAAAAGGAGTGGATTGGAATGGAGTGGAATGGAATGGAGTGGAACGGAGTGGAGTAGAATGGAGTGGGTTGCAGAGGAGTGGAATGGAGTGGAATGGAAGGGAACGGAAAGGAATGTAGTGGAAAGGAATGGAATAGAGTGGATTGAAATTGAATGGAAAGGATTGGAGTGCAGTGGACTGGAGGGGAGTGGAATAAAATGGAGTATAGTGCAGTGGAATGGAGTGGACTGGAGTGGAGATGAGTGGAGTGGACTGGAATGGAATGGAGTGGAGTGGAATGGTGTGGAGTGGGGTGGAAAGGAATGGAACAGAATGGAATGGAGAGGAATGGAGTGGCATGTAGTGGAGTGGAGTGAAGTGGAAAGGAATGGCATGGAATGGAGTAGAGTGGAATGGAGGGGTATGGAATGGAATGGAATGGAATTGAGTGGAATGGAGTGGAATGGAGTGGAGTGGAGAGGAATGGAATGGAGTGGAAAGGTCTGAAAGGAGTGGAATGGAGTGGAGTGGAATGCAATGGAGTAGATTGGAATGAAGTGGAAAGGAATAGAATGGAGAGAAGTAGAGTAGAATGGAGTGGATTGGAATGGAGGGGAGCAGAGTGGAGTTAACAGCAGTGGATTGGAATACAGTGGATGGGGTAGAGTGGAAGGGAGTGGAATTATATGGAATGGAATGGATTGGAGTGGAGTGGAAGGGAGTGGAGTGGAGTTGAAAGTAGAGGAATCGAAAGAAGTGGAAAGGAGTGGAGTAGAGTGGATTAGAGTGGATTGGAATGGAATGGAGTGGAGTGGAATGGTGTGGAAACGAATGGAAGGGAGGGGAGTGGAATGGAACGAAATGGAATGGAATGTAGTGGAATGGAGAGGAGTGGAGTGGACTGGAGTGGAATGTAATCGAATGGAGTGTACTGGAGTGGAATGTATTTGAGAGGCGGGTAATGGAGAGGAATTGAGTGGAGTGGAGTGGAGTGAAATACATCGGAATGGCACGGAATTGAATGGAATGGAGGGGAGTGGAATGCAGTGGAGTGGAGTCGATTGGAGTGGTGAGGAATAGAACGGAGTGGCATGGAATGGAGCACAGTGGAATGCAATGGAGTGGAGTGGATTGGAAAGGGGTGGAGTGGAGTGACGATGGGTGAAGTGGAATGTAATGGAGTGGAGTGCAGAGGAGTCTCATGGAATGGAATGGAGTGGAACGCAATGGAAGCTGAGATTGTACCACTGCGCTCCAGGATGGGTGACACAGTGTGATACTCTCAAAAGAAAGGAATGGAATGGAATGCAGTGGAATGGAATGGAATGCAATGGGGTGCATTGGAGTGGAGTGGAGTGAAGTGAAGTGGATTGGAGTGGAATGGAGAGGAATGGAACGGAATGGAATGGAATGAAGTAGACTGGAGTGGGGTGGAGTTGAGTGCAATGGAATGGAGCGAAATGGAATCAGATGCAGAGAAATGGAGTAGAGAGGAGTGCAGTAGAGTGGAAAGGAGTGCAATGGAGTGGAATGGAATCGGAAGTAACGGAAAGTAGTGGAGTGGATGGAACGGAAAGGAAAGGAGTGGAGCGGAGTGGAATGGAACGGAGCGGGAGGTGGGTTGGGGCCACTGCACTCCAGGCTGGCTGGCTGACTGAGGTATTCTCGCAATAAAGGAATGGAATGGAATGCCGTAGAGTGGAATGGAACGGAGTGGAGTGGAGTGGAATGGAGTGAGTTGGAGCAGAGTGGAATGAAGAATGCAATGGGATGGAAGGGAATTGAATGAAATGCAGTGGAGTGCAGTGGAGTGCATTGCAGTGGAATGGAGCAGAATGGAATGGAAAGGAGTGGAATGGACAGGAGTGGAGTGCACTGGAGAGGAGAGGATAGGAATGCAGTGGAATGGAATTGGATGTAATGGAACGTAGAGGAGTGGAGTGGAATGGAGTGGGCCAGAGTGGAATGGAATGGAATGCAATGGAAAGGAATGGAGTGGAATAGAATGGAATGGAATGGAATGGAATGGAGTGGGATGACTTGTAGTGGGGTGGAGTGAAATGGAGTATAATGGAATGGAGTGGAGTGGAGTGGAATGTGATAGAATGGAGAGGAGGGGAATGGAGCAGAATGGAATGGAGTGCAGCGGAATGGAGTGGAGTGGAATGGAATCAAATGGAGTGGAATGGAACAGAGTGGAATGGAATGGAGTGCAATAGACTAGAATTGAGTGTAGTGTAGTGGAATTTAGTGGAATGGACTGGAATGGAGTGGAATGGAATGGAATTGAGGGGAATGGAATGGAATGGAAAGGAATGGAAAGCAATGGAAAGGAATAGAATTGAATGCAACGGAATTAAAAGAATGCAATGGAATGCAATGGAATAGAATGCAATGGAATGTATAGTTGACATGTAATATGAGCTGAGATTGTGACACTGCACTCCAGCCAGGGTGACATGGTGATATCCTGTCGTAAGAAGTGAATGGAATGCAATGGAGTGAAATGGAATGGAATGAAATGGAATGGAGCGGAATGGAAGGGAATGGAGTGGAATGAAATAGAATGCAGTGGACTGTAATGGCATGGAGTGGAAAGAAGTAGAGTGGAATGGAGTGGAATGGAATGGACTGGCATAGAATGGAGTGGAATTGAATGCAATGGAGTGGATTGGAAAGGAATGCAAAGGAGTAGAGTGGAGTAGAGTGGTGTGGAGTGGAGTGGAATGGAGCTGAATGTACTTCAATGGAGTACAATGGAATGGAACGGAGTGGAATGGAATGGAATGATATGAGGTGGATTGGAGTGCAATGTAGTGGAGTGGAATGGAATGGAATAGAATGGAATGGAGTAGAGTGTAATGGAATGCAGTGGCGATAAGTGGAGTGGAATGGAATGCATTGGAGTAGAGTGGAGTGGAATGGAATGGAATGGAGTGGAGTGGAGGGGAGTGGAGTGGAATGGAATTGAGTGAAGTGGAGTGCAGTTGAATGGAATATCGTGGTGTGGAGTGGAGTGGAAGTGAATGGAGTGAATAGGAGTGGAATGGAGTGGAAGGTAACGGAGTGGAATGGAGTCGAATGGAGTGGAATGGAGTAGAGTGGATTAGAGTGGAATGGTGTCGAACGGACTGGAATGGAATGGAATGGAGTGGAATGGAATTGAATCAAATGGAATGGAGTGGAGTGGAGTGGAGTGGAATGAAATGAAATGGAAGGGAGTGGAGAGAAACGCAGTTGATTGGAGTGGAGTGGAGTGGAAAGGAATGGAAAGGAGTGGGATGGAGACGTATGGATTGGAGTGGAATGGAGTGGAATGGAATGAAGTGGAAAGGAGTGGAACGGAGTGAAATTGAATTTAGTGGACTGGAGTGGAATGGAGTTAAATGGAATGGAATGGAATGGAGTGGAATGGAATGGAATGGAGTGGAGTGGAATGGAATAGAATGGCATGGAATGGAATAGAATGGGATGGAGTGGAGTGGAGAGGAGTGGAATGGATTGGAGTGAAGTGGAGTGGAATGGAATTGAGTGGAGCGGAGAGGAAAGGAATGGAATGGAGTGGAGTGGAATGGCATGGAATGGAGTGGAATGGAATGGATAGTAGTGGAGTGGAGTGGAGTGGATTGGAGTGGAGTGGAAGGGAATGGAGTGCAGTGTAATGGACTGGAATGGAGCAGAGCAGAATGGAGTGGACTGGACTGGAGTGGAATGGAATGGGATGGCATGGAATGGGAGCTGAGATTTTACCAATGTGCTCTAGGCAGGGTGACTGGGTGTCATACTCTCAAAAGAAAGGAATGGAATGGAACGCAGTGGAATGGAATGGAACAGAGTGGACATTAGTGGAGTGGAATGTGGAGGAATGGAATGAAATGGAACGTAATGGCATGAAATGGAGTGGTGTGGGGTGGAATGGATTATAGTGGAATGGGGTGGAAAGGAATGGGATGGAGTGGAATGAAGTGGAGTGCAGTGGAGTGGAACGGAGTTGAATGGCATAGAATTGAGTGGACAGTAGTGGAATGTTTTGGAATGCAATGGAATCCATTGTAATAGAATGGAATACAACGGAAAGTTGACATGGAGTGTGAGCTGAGATTGTGCCACTGCACTCCAGACTGGGTGACACGTTATATCCTGTGGATAGAAAGGAATGGAATGCAATAGAGTGAAATGGAATGGAGTGGAATGGAATTGAATGGAATGGAGTGGAGTGGAGTGGAGTCGAATGGAGACGAATGGAATGGGACGGAGTGGAATGGAACGGAGTGGAGTGGAGTATCGTGGAGTGAAATAGAATGGAATGCACTGGGTTGGAATGGAATGCAATGGACTGCTGAAAGGAAATGTGAGCTGTTATTGTTCCACTGCACTCCAGCCTTTGTGACGGAATGAAATCCTGTGGAAAAAAAGGAATGGAATGGAATGGAATGGAATGGAATGGAATGGAATGGAATGGAATGGAGTGGAGTGGAGTGGTGTGGAGAGGAGTGTAGTGGAGTGGAGTGAAATGGAGTGGAGTGTCGTGGAGGAGAGTGGAATGGAGTGGAATGGAATGGAGAGGAAAGGAACGGAGTGGAGTGGAATGGAACGGAGTGGAGTGGAATGGAATCCAATGGAATGAAATGGAATTGAATCGAATGGAATGAAGAAATATGTGCAGTGATTTGGCCACTGCGCTGGAGCCTGTGTGAGAGAGGGAGATCCTGTCGATAAAACAGTGTGGAATGGAAGGGATTGGAATGGAATGGAATGGAACGTATTGGAGTGGAGTGGAGTGGAATTGAGTGGAGTGGAGTGCACTGGAATGGAATGGAATGCAATGGAATGTAATGGAATGATGAAATGATATGTGAGCTGAGATTGTGCCACTGCACTCCACGCTGGGTGACAGAGTGAGATACTCTTGAAAGAAAGAAATGGAATGGAAAGAATTTTTAATTGGGTGGATTCGAGTGGACTGAAGTAGAGTGCAGTGGAATAGAGAGGAATGGAATGGAATGGAATCGGATGTAAAGGAATGGAATGATGTGGAGTGGAGTGGTGAGGAGTGTAGTGCTGTGGAATGGAGCAGAAAGTAACGGGATGGTGTGGAGTGGAGTGCAGTGCAGTGGAGTGGAGAGGAGTGCAATGGCGTGGAATGGAATCGGATGTAAAGGAACGTACTGGAGTGGAGCGGAGTGGAAAGGAGTGGAATGGAATGGAATTGAATGTAATGGAAAGCAAAGGAATGGAATGGGATGCAATGGAATTTAATGCAATAGAATGCAGTTCAATAGAGAGTTGACATGTAATGTGAGCTGAGATTGTGCCTAAGCTCTCCAGGCTGTTTGACACAGTGATATCGTGTGGAAAGAATGGAATGGAATGCAGTGGTGTGAAATGGAATGGAATGTAGTGGACAGGAGTAGAATGGAGTGGAGTGAAGAGGAACAGAGTGGAATGGAATGGGATGCAGTGGAATGGAATGCAGTGGAGTGGAGTGAAATAGAAATGGAATGGGATGGAATGGAATGCAATGGAATGGAGAAGAGAAATGTGAGCTGAGATTGTGTGACTACACTCCAGCCTTAGTGACCGAGAGAGATTCTGTGGAAGGAAAGAACTGATTTCAAAGGAGTGGAATGGAAGGGAATGTAGTACAGTGGAGTAGAGTGGAATGGAGTGAAACAGAATAGAATGGAGTGGAAGGCAATGGAATGGAATGGAATGGAGTGGAGTGGAATAGAGAGGAGTGCACTGCAATGGAGTGGAGTGGAGTGGAAGGGAGTGGAATGCAATGGAATGTAGTGGAGTGCAGTGGAGTGGAATGGAATGGAGTGGACAGGAGTGGAAGGAGTAGAGTGGACTGGAATGGAATAGAATGGAACAGAATGCAGTGGAGTGGAGGGGAGTGGAGGTGAGTGGAGTGGCATGGAGTGGAATGGAATGGAATGGAGTGAAATGGAATCCAATGGATTGGAATGGAGTGGAGTGGAGTGGAGTGGAATGGAGAGGAGTCGAATGGAATGGAAGGGAATGCAACGGAACGCAGTGGTGTGGATTGGAATGCAGTGAAATGGAGTACTATGGAATCTAAAGGAGTGGAGTGGAGTCTAGTGGAGTGGAATGGAATGGAACAAAATGGAATGGAATGGCACGGAATGGAGTGGAGTAGAGTGGAGTGGGAAGGAAGGGAGATGAGTGGAATGGAGAGGAATGGAATGCAGTGGAGTGGACTGGATTGGAATGAACTGGAAAGGAGAGGAATGGAATGAAGTGGAACGGAATGGACTGCAATGGAATTGAATGGAGTGAAGTGGAAAGTAGTGGAGTGGAGTGGAATGGAGTGGAAATGAATGGAATGGAGTGGAATGGAAGGGAATGGAGACAAGTGGATAGGAATTGACTGAAGCAGATTGGAGTGGAGTGGAGTGGAGTGGCATGGAATGGAATGAAGTGGATGGGAATGCAATGGATTGGAATGAAATGGAATAAAATGGAATGGAGTGGAATGGAGAGGAATGGAGTGGAAGTGGAGTGGAATGGAGGGGAGTAAGAGGAAGAGAATGGAATGGAATCGAAAGGAGGGAAGTGCAATTGTGTGGAGTGGAGTGGAGATGAAAGGAGTGGAGTGATGTGGAGTCGAGAGGAAAGGAATGGAATGGAATGGAATGGAGTTAAGTGGAGTGGAATGGAGTGGAAGGTAATGGAGTGGAATGAAAAGGAGTGGATTGGAATGGAGTGGAATGGAATGGAGTGGAACGGAGTGGAGTAGAATGGAGTGGGTTGCAGAGGAGTGGAATGGAGTGGAATGGAAGGGAACGGAAAGGAATGTAGTGGAAAGGAATGGAATGGAGTGGATTGAAATTGAATGGAAAGGATTGGAGTGCAGTGGACTGGAGGGGAGTGGAATAAAATGGAGTATAGTGCAGTGGAATGGAGTGGACTGGAGTGGAGATGAGTGGAGTGGACTGGAATGGAATGGAGTGGAGTGGAATGGTGTGGAGTGGGGTGGAAAGGAATGGAACAGAATGGAATGGAGAGGAATGGAGTGGCATGTAGTGGAGTGGAGTGAAGTGGAAAGGAATGGCATGGAATGGAGTGGAGTGGAATGGAGGGGTATGGAATGGAATGGAATGGAATTGAGTGGAATGGAGTGGAATGGAGTGGAGTGGAGAGGAATGGAATGGAGTGGAAAGGTCTGAAAGGAGTGGAATGGAGTGGAGTGGAATGCAATGGAGTAGATTGGAATGAAGTGGAAAGGAATAGAATGGAGAGAAGTAGAGTAGAATGGAGTGGATTGGAATGGAGGGGAGCAGAGTGGAGTTAACAGCAGAGGATTGGAATACAGTGGATGGGGTAGAGTGGAAGGGAGTGGAATTATATGGAATGGAATGGATTGGAGTGGAGTGGAAGGGAGTGGAGTGGAGTTGAAAGTAGAGGAATCGAAAGAAGTGGAAAGGAGTGGAGTAGAGTGGATTAGAGTTGATTGGAGTGGAATGGAGTGGAGTGGAATGGTGTGGAAACGAATGGAAGGGAGGGGAGTGGAATGGAACGAAATGGAATGGAATGTAGTGGAATGGAGAGGAGTGGAGTGGACTGGAGTGGAATGAAATCGAATGGAGTGTACTGGAGTGGAATGTATTTGAGAGGCGGGTAATGGAGAGGAATTGAGTGGAGTGGAGTGGAGTGAAATACATCGGAATGGCACGGAATTGAATGGAATGGAGGGGAGTGGAATGCAGTGGAGTGGAGTCGATTGGAGTGGTGAGGAATAGAACGGAGTGGCATGGAATGGAGCACAGTGGAATGCAATGGAGTGGAGTGGATTGGAAAGGGGTGGAGTGGAGTGACGATGGGTGAAGTGGAATGTAATGGAGTGGAGTGCAGAGGAGTCTCATGGAATGGAATGGAATGGAACGCAATGGAAGCTGAGATTGTACCACTGCGCTCCAGGATGGGTGACACAGTGTGATACTCTCAAAAGAAAGGAATGGAATGGAATGCAGTGGAATGGAATGGAATGCAATGGGGTGCATTGGAGTGGAGTGGAGTGAAGTGAAGTGGATTGGAGTGGAATGGAGAGGAATGGAACGGAATGGAATGGAATGAAGTAGACTGGAGTGGGGTGGAGTTGAGTGCAATGGAATGGAGCGAAATGGAATCAGATGCAGAGAAATGGAGTAGAGAGGAGTGCAGTAGAGTGGAAAGGAGTGCAATGGAGTGGAATGGAATCGGAAGTAACGGAAAGTAGTGGAGTGGATGGAACGGAAAGGAAAGGAGTGGAGCGGAGTGGAATGGAACGGAGCGGGAGGTGGGTTGGGGCCACTGCACTCCAGGCTGGCTGGCTGACTGAGGTATTCTCGCAATAAAGGAATGGAATGGAATGCCGTAGAGTGGAATGGAACGGAGTGGAGTGGAGTGGAATGGAGTGAGTTGGAGCAGAGTGGAATGAAGAATGCAATGGGATGGAAGGGATTTGAATGAAATGCAGTGGAGTGCAGTGGAGTGCATTGCAGTGGAATGGAGCAGAATGGAATGGAAAGGAGTGGAATGGACAGGAGTGGAGTGCACTGGAGAGGAGAGGATAGGAATGCAGTGGAATGGAATTGGATGTAATGGAACGTAGAGGAGTGGAGTGGAATGGAGTGGGCCAGAGTGGAATGGAATGGAATGCAATGGAAAGGAATGGAGTGGAATAGAATGGAATGGAATGGAATGGAATGGAGTGGGATGACTTGTAGTGGGGTGGAGTGAAATGGAGTATAATGGAATGGAGTGGAGTGGAGTGGAATGTGATAGAATGGAGAGGAGGGGAATGGAGCAGAATGGAATGGAGTGCAGCGGAATGGAGTGGAGTGGAATGGAATCAAATGGAGTGGAATGGAACAGAGTGGAATGGAATGGAGTGCAATAGACTAGAATTGAGTGTAGTGTAGTGGAATTTAGTGGAATGGACTGGAATGGAGTGGAATGGAATGGAATTGAGGGGAATGGAATGGAATGGAAAGGAATGGAAAGCAATGGAAAGGAATAGAATTGAATGCAACGGAATTAAAAGAATGCAATGGAATGCAATGGAATAGAATGCAATGGAATGTATAGTTGACATGTAATATGAGCTGAGATTGTGACACTGCACTCCAGCCAGGGTGACATGGTGATATCCTATCGTAAGAAGTGAATGGAATGCAATGGAGTGAAATGGAATGGAATGAAATGGAATGGAGCGGAGTGGAAGGGAATGGAGTGGAATGAAATAGAATGCAGTGGACTGTAATGGCATGGAGTGGAAAGAAGTAGAGTGGAATGGAGTGGAATGGAATGGACTGGCATAGAATGGAGTGGAATTGAATGCAATGGAGTGGATTGGAAAGGAATGCAAAGGAGTAGAGTGGAGTAGAGTGGTGTGGAGTGGAGTGGAATGGAGCTGAATGTACTTCAATGGAGTACAATGGAATGGAACGGAGTGGAATGGAATGGAATGATATGAGGTGGATTGGAGTGGAATGTAGTGGAGTGGAATGGAATGGAATAGAATGGAATGGAGTAGAGTGTAATGGAATGCAGTGGCGATAAGTGGAGTGGAATGGAATGCATTGGAGTAGAGTGGAGTGGAATGGAATGGAATGGAGTGGAGTGGAGGGGAGTGGGGTGGAATGGAATTGAGTGAAGTGGAGTGCAGTTGAATGGAATATCGTGGTGTGGAGTGGAGTGGAAGTGAATGGAGTGAATAGGAGTGGAATGGAGTGGAAGGTAACGGAGTGGAATAGAGTCGAATGGAGTGGAATGGAGTAGAGTGGATTAGAGTGGAATGGTGTCGAACGGACTGGAATGGAATGGAATGGAGTGGAATGGAATTGAATCAAATGGAATGGAGTGGATTAGAATGGAGTGGAGTGGAGTGGAGTGGAATGAAATGAAATGGAAGGGAGTGGAGAGAAACGCAGTTGATTGGAGTGGAGTGGAGTGGAAAGGAATGGAAAGGAGTGGGATGGAGACGTATGGATTGGAGTGGAATGGAGTGGAATGGAATGAAGTGGAAAGGAGTGGAACGGAGTGAAATTGAATTTAGTGGACTGGAGTGGAATGGAGTTAAATGGAATGGAATGGAATGGAGTGGAATGGAATGGAATGGAGTGGAGTGGAATGGAAGAGAATGGCATGGAATGGAATAGAATGGGATGGAGTGGAGTGGAGAGGAGTGGAATGGATTGGAGTGAAGTGGAGTGGAATGGAATTGAGTGGAGCGGAGAGGAAAGGAATGGAATGGAGTGGAGTGGAATGGCATGGAATGGAGTGGAATGGAATGGATAGTAGTGGAGTGGAGTGGAGTGGATTGGAGTGTAGTGGAAGGGAATGGAGTGCAGTGTAATGGACTGGAATGGAGCAGAGCAGAATGGAGTGGACTGGACTGGAGTGGAATGGAATGGGATGGCATGGAATGGGAGCTGAGATTTTACCAATGTGCTCTAGGCAGGGTGACTGGGTGTCATCCTCTCAAAAGAAAGGAATGGAATGGAACGCAGTGGAATGGAATGGAACAGAGTGGACATTAGTGGAGTGGAATGTGGAGGAATGGAATGAAATGGAACGTAATGGCATGAAATGGAGTGGTGTGGGGTGGAATGGATTATAGTGGAATGGGGTGGAAAGGAATGGGATGGAGTGGAATGAAGTGGAGTGCAGTGGAGTGGAACGGAGTTGAATGGCATAGAATTGAGTGGACAGTAGTGGAATGTTTTGGAATGCAATGGAATCCATTGTAATAGAATGGAATACAACGGAAAGTTGACATGGAGTGTGAGCTGAGATTGTGCCACTGCACTCCAGACTGGGTGACACGTTATATCCTGTGGATAGAAAGGAATGGAATGCAATAGAGTGAAATGGAATGGAGTGGAATGGAATTGAATGGAATGGAGTGGAGTGGAGTGGAGTCGAATGGAGACGAATGGAATGGGACGGAGTGGAATGGAACGGAGTGGAGTGGAGTATCGTGGAGTGAAATAGAATGGAATGCACTGGGTTGGAATGGAATGCAATGGACTGCTGAAAGGAAATGTGAGCTGTTATTGTTCCACTGCACTCCAGCCTTTGTGACGGAATGAAATCCTGTGGAAAAAAAGGAATGGAATGGAATGGAATGGAATGGAATGGAATGGAATGGAATGGAATGGAATGGAATGGAGTGGAGTGGAGTGGTGTGGAGAGGAGTGTAGTGGAGTGGAGTGAAATGGAGTGGAGTGTCGTGGAGGAGAGTGGAATGGAGTGGAATGGAATGGAGAGGAAAGGAACGGAGTGGAGTGGAATGGAACGGAGTGGAGTGGAATGGAATCCAATGGAATGAAATGGAATTGAATCGAATGGAATGAAGAAATATGTGCAGTGATTTGGCCACTGCGCTGGAGCCTGTGTGAGAGAGGGAGATCCTGTCGATAAAACAGTGTGGAATGGAAGGGATTGGAATGGAATGGAATGGAACGTATTGGAGTGGAGTGGAGTGGAATTGAGTGGAGTGGAGTGCACTGGAATTGAATGGAATGCAATGGAATGTAATGGAATGATGAAATGATATGTGAGCTGAGATTGTGCCTCTGCACTCCACGCTGGGTGACAGAGTGAGATACTCTTGAAAGAAAGAAATGGAATGGAAATAATTTTTAATTAGGTGGATTCGAGTGGACTGAAGTAGAGTGCAGTGGAATAGAGAGGAATGGAATGGAATGGAATCGGATGTAAAGGAATGGAATGATGTGGAGTGGAGTGGTGAGGAGTGTAGTGCTGTGGAATGGAGCAGAAAGTAACGGGATGGTGTGGAGTGGAGTGCAGTGCAGTGGAGTGGAGAGGAGTGCAATGGCGTGGAATGGAATCGGATGTAAAGGAACGTACTGGAGTGGAGCGGAGTGGAAAGGAGTGGAATGGAATGGAATTGAATGTAATGGAAAGCAAAGGAATGGAATGGGATGCAATGGAATTTAATGCAATAGAATGCAGTTCAATAGAGAGTTGACATGTAATGTGAGCTGAGATTGTGCCTAAGCTCTCCAGGCTGTTTGACACAGTGATATCGTGTGGAAAGAATGGAATGGAATGCAGTGGTGTGAAATGGAATGGAATGTAGTGGACAGGAGTAGAATGGAGTGGAGTGAAGAGGAACAGAGTGGAATGGAATGGGATGCAGTGGAATGGAATGCAGTGGAGTGGAGTGAAATAGAAATGGAATGGGATGGAATGGAATGCAATGGAATGGAGAAGAGAAATGTGAGCTGAGATTGTGTGACTACACTCCAGCCTTAGTGACCGAGAGAGATTCTGTGGAAGGAAAGAACTGATTTCAAAGGAGTGGAATGGAAGGGAATGTAGTACAGTGGAGTAGAGTGGAATGGAGTGAAACAGAATAGAATGGAGTGGAAGGCAATGGAATGGAATGGAATGGAGTGGAGTGGAATAGAGAGGAGTGCACTGCAATGGAGTGGAGTGGAGTGGAAGGGAGTGGAATGCAATGGAATGTAGTGGAGTGCAGTGGAGTGGAATGGAATGGAGTGGACAGGAGTGGAAGGAGTAGAGTGGACTGGAATGGAATAGAATGGAACAGAATGCAGTGGAGTGGAGGGGAGTGGAGGTGAGTAGAGTGGCATGGAGTGGAATGGAATGGAATGGAGTGAAATGGAATCCAATGGATTGGAATGGAGTGGAGTGGAGTGGAGTGGAATGGAGAGGAGTCGAATGGAATGGAAGGGAATGCAACGGAACGCAGTGGTGTGGATTGGAATGCAGTGAAATGGAGTACTATGGAATCTAAAGGAGTGGAGTGGAGTCTAGTGGAGTGGAATGGAATGGAACAAAATGGAATGGAATGGCACGGAATGGAGTGGAGTAGAGTGGAGTGGGAAGGAAGGGAGATGAGTGGAATGGAGAGGAATGGAATGCAGTGGAGTGGATTGGATTGGAATGAACTGGAATGGAGAGGAATGGAATGAAGTGGAACGGAATGGACTGCAATGGAATTGAATGGAGTGAAGTGGAAAGTAGTGGAGTGGAGTGGAATGGAGTGGAAATGAATGGAATGGAGTGGAATGGAAGGGAATGGAGACAAGTGGATAGGAATTGACTGAAGCAGATTGGAGTGGAGTGGAGTGGAGTGGCATGGAATGGAATGAAGTGGATGGGAATGCAATGGAGTGGAATGAAATGGAATAAAATGGAATGGAGTGGAATGGAGAGGAATGGAGTGGAAGTGGAGTGGAATGGAGGGGAGTAAGAGGAAGAGAATGGAACGGAATCGAAAGGAGGGAAGTGCAATTGTGTGGAGTGGAGTGGAGATGAAAGGAGTGGAGTGATGTGGAGTCGAGAGGAAAGGAATGGAATGGAATGGAATGGAGTTAAGTGGAGTGGAATGGAGTGGAAGGTAATGGAGTGGAATTAAAAGGAGTGGATTGGAATGGAGTGGAATGGAATGGAGTGGAACGGAGTGGAGTAGAATGGAGTGGGTTGCAGAGGAGTGGAATGGAGTGGAATGGAAGGGAACGGAAAGGAATGTAGTGGAAAGGAATGGAATGGAGTGGATTGAAATTGAATGGAAAGGATTGGAGTGCAGTGTACTGGAGGGGAGTGGAATAAAATGGAGTATAGTGCAGTGGAATGGAGTGGACTGGAGTGGAGATGAGTGGAGTGGACTGGAATGGAATGGAGTGGAGTGGAATGGTGTGGAGTGGGGTGGAAAGGAATGGAACAGAATGGAATGGAGAGGAATGGAGTGGCATGTAGTGGAGTGGAGTGAAGTGGAAAGGAATGGCATGGAATGGAGTGGAGTGGAATGGAGGGGTATGGAATGGAATGGAATGGAATTGAGTGGAATGGAGTGGAATGGAGTGGAGTGGAGAGGAATGGAATGGAGTGGAAAGGTCTGAAAGGAGTGGAATGGAGTGGAGTGGAATGTAATGGAGTAGATTGGAATGAAGTGGAAAGGAATAGAATGGAGAGAAGTAGAGTAGAATGGAGTGGATTGGAATGGAGGGGAGCAGAGTGGAGTTAACAGCGGTGGATTGGAATACAGTGGATGGGGTAGAGTGGAAGGGAGTGGAATTATATGGAATGGAATGGATTGGAGTGGAGTGGAAGGGAGTGGAGTGGAGTTGAAAGTAGAGGAATCGAAAGAAGTGGAAAGGAGTGGAGTAGAGTGGATTAGAGTGGATTGGAATGGAATGGAGTGGAGTGGAATGGTGTGGAAACGAATGGAAGGGAGGGGAGTGGAATGGAACGAAATGGAATGGAATGTAGTGGAATGGAGAGGAGTGGAGTGGACTGGAGTGGAATGTAATCGAATGGAGTGTACTGGAGTGGAATGTATTTGAGAGGCGGGTAATGGAGAGGAATTGAGTGGAGTGGAGTGGAGTGAAATACATCGGAATGGCACGGAATTGAATGGAATGGAGGGGAGTGGAATGCAGTGGAGTGGAGTCGATTGGAGTGGTGAGGAATAGAACGGAGTGGCATGGAATGGAGCACAGTGGAATGCAATGGAGTGGAGTGGATTGGAAAGGGGTGGAGTGGAGTGACGATGGGTGAAGTGGAATGTAATGGAGTGGAGTGCAGAGGAGTCTCATGGAATGGAATGGAATGGAACGCAATGGAAGCTGAGATTGTACCACTGCGCTCCAGGATGGGTGACACAGTGTGATACTCTCAAAAGAAAGGAATGGAATGGAATGCAGTGGAATGGAATGGAATGCAATGGGGTGCATTGGAGTGGAGTGGAGTGAAGTGAAGTGGATTGGAGTGGAATGGAGAGGAATGGAACGGAATGGAATGGAATGAAGTAGACTGGAGTGGGGTGGAGTTGAGTGCAATGGAATGGAGCGAAATGGAATCAGATGCAGAGAAATGGAGTAGAGAGGAATGCAGTAGAGTGGAAAGGAGTGCAATGGAGTGGAATGGAATCGGAAGTAACGGAAAGTAGTGGAGTGGATGGAACGGAAAGGAAAGGAGTGGAGCGGAGTGGAATGGAACGGAGCGGGAGGTGGGTTGGGGCCACTGCACTCCAGGCTGGCTGGCTGACTGAGGTATTCTCGCAATAAAGGAATGGAATGGAATGCCGTAGAGTGGAATGGAACGGAGTGGAGTGGAGTGGAATGGAGTGAGTTGGAGCAGAGTGGAATGAAGAATGCAATGGGATGGAAGGGAATTGAATGAAATGCAGTGGAGTGCAGTGGATTGCATTGCAGTGGAATGGAGCAGAATGGAATGGAAAGGAGTGGAATGGACAGGAGTGGAGTGCACTGGAGAGGAGAGGATAGGAATGCAGTGGAATGGAATTGGATGTAATGGAACGTAGAGGAGTGGAGTGGAATGGAGTGGGCCAGAGTGGAATGGAATGGAATGCAATGGAAAGGAATGGAGTGGAATAGAATGGAATGGAATGGAATGGAATGGAGTGGGATGACTTGTAGTGGGGTGGAGTGAAATGGAGTATAATGGAATGGAGTGGAGTGGAGTGGAATGTGATAGAATGGAGAGGAGGGGAATGGAGCAGAATGGAATGGAGTGCAGCGGAATGGAGTGGAGTGGAATGGAATCAAATGGAGTGGAATGGAACAGAGTGGAATGGAATGGAGTGCAATAGACTAGAATTGAGTGTAGTGTAGTGGAATTTAGTGGAATGGACTGGAATGGAGTGGAATGGAATGGAATTGAGGTGAATGGAATGGAATGGAAAGGAATGGAAAGCAATGGAAAGGAATAGAATTGAATGCAACGGAATTAAAAGAATGCAATGGAATGCAATGGAATAGAATGCAATGGAATGTATAGTTGACATGTAATATGAGCTGAGATTGTGACACTGCACTCCAGCCAGGGTGACATGGTGATATCCTGTCGTAAGAAGTGAATGGAATGCAATGGAGTGAAATGGAATGGAATGAAATGGAATGGAGCGGAGTGGAAGGGAATGGAGTGGAATGAAATAGAATGCAGTGGACTGTAATGGCATGGAGTGGAAAGAAGTAGAGTGGAATGGAGTGGAATGGAATGGACTGGCATAGAATGGAGTGGAATTGAATGCAATGGAGTGGATTGGAAAGGAATGCAAAGGAGTAGAGTGGAGTAGAGTGGTGTGGAGTGGAGTGGAATGGAGCTGAATGTACTTCAATGGAGTACAATGGAATGGAACGGAGTGGAATGGAATGGAATGATATGAGGTGGATTGGAGTGGAATGTAGTGGAGTGGAATGGAATGGAATAGAATGGAATGGAGTAGAGTGTAATGGAATGCAGTGGCGATAAGTGGAGTGGAATGGAATGCATTGGAGTAGAGTGGAGTGGAATGGAATGGAATGGAGTGGAGTGGAGGGGAGTGGAGTGGAATGGAATTGAGTGAAGTGGAGTGCAGTTGAATGGAATATCGTGGTGTGGAGTGGAGTGGAAGTGAATGGAGTGAATAGGAGTGGAATGGAGTGGAAGGTAACGGAGTGGAATGGAGTCGAATGGAGTGGAATGGAGTAGAGTGGATTAGAGTGGAATGGTGTCGAACGGACTGGAATGGAATGGAATGGAGTGGAATGGAATTGAATCAAATGGAATGGAGTGGAGTGGAGTGGAGTGGAATGAAATGAAATGGAAGGGAGTGGAGAGAAACGCAGTTGATTGGAGTGGAGTGGAGTGGAAAGGAATGGAAAGGAGTGGGATGGAGACGTATGGATTGGAGTGGAATGGAGTGGAATGGAATGAAGTGGAAAGGAGTGGAACGGAGTGAAATTGAATTTAGTGGACTGGAGTGGAATGGAGTTAAATGGATTGGAATGGAATGGAGTGGAATGGAATGGAATGGAGTGGAGTGGAATGGAATAGAATGGCATGGAATGGAATAGAATGGGATGGAGTGGAGTGGAGAGGAGTGGAATGGATTGGAGTGAAGTGGAGTGGAATGGAATTGAGTGGAGCGGAGAGGAAAGGAATGGAATGGAGTGGAGTGGAATGGCATGGAATGGAGTGGAATGGAATGGATAGTAGTGGAGTGGAGTGGAGTGGATTGGAGTGTAGTGGAAGGGAATGGAGTGCAGTGTAATGGACTGGAATGGAGCAGAGCAGAATGGAGTGGACTGGACTGGAGTGGAATGGAATGGGATGGCATGGAATGGGAGCTGAGATTTTACCAATGTGCTCTAGGCAGGGTGACTGGGTGTCATCCTCTCAAAAGAAAGGAATGGAATGGAACGCAGTGGAATGGAATGGAACAGAGTGGACATTAGTGGAGTGGAATGTGGAGGAATGGAATGAAATGGAACGTAATGGCATGAAATGGAGTGGTGTGGGGTGGAATGGATTATAGTGGAATGGGGTGGAAAGGAATGGGATGGAGTGGAATGAAGTGGAGTGCAGTGGAGTGGAACGGAGTTGAATGGCATAGAATTGAGTGGACAGTAGTGGAATGTTTTGGAATGCAATGGAATCCATTGTAATAGAATGGAATACAACGGAAAGTTGACATGGAGTGTGAGCTGAGATTGTGCCACTGCACTCCAGACTGGGTGACACGTTATATCCTGTGGATAGAAAGGAATGGAATGCAATAGAGTGAAATGGAATGGAGTGGAATGGAATTGAATGGAATGGAGTGGAGTGGAGTGGAGTCGAATGGAGACGAATGGAATGGGACGGAGTGGAATGGAACGGAGTGGAGTGGAGTATCGTGGAGTGAAATAGAATGGAATGCACTGGGTTGGAATGGAATGCAATGGACTGCTGAAAGGAAATGTGAGCTGTTATTGTTCCACTGCACTCCAGCCTTTGTGACGGAATGAAATCCTGTGGAAAAAAAGGAATGGAATGGAATGGAATGGAATGGAATGGAATGGAATGGAGTGGAGTGGAGTGGTGTGGAGAGGAGTGTAGTGGAGTGGAGTGAAATGGAGTGGAGTGTCGTGGAGGAGAGTGGAATGGAGTGGAATGGAATGGAGAGGAAAGGAACGGAGTGGAGTGGAATGGAACGGAGTGGAGTGGAATGGAATCCAATGGAATGAAATGGAATTGAATCGAATGGAATGAAGAAATATGTGCAGTGATTTGGCCACTGCGCTGGAGCCTGTGTGAGAGAGGGAGATCCTGTCGATAAAACAGTGTGGAATGGAAGGGATTGGAATGGAATGGAATGGAACGTATTGGAGTGGAGTGGAGTGGAATTGAGTGGAGTGGAGTGCACTGGAATGGAATGGAATGCAATGGAATGTAATGGAATGATGAAATGATATGTGAGCTGAGATTGTGCCACTGCACTCCACGCTGGGTGACAGAGTGAGATACTCTTGAAAGAAAGAAATGGAATGGAAAGAATTTTTAATTGGGTGGATTCGAGTGGACTGAAGTAGAGTGCAGTGGAATAGAGAGGAATGGAATGGAATGGAATCGGATGTAAAGGAATGGAATGATGTGGAGTGGAGTGGTGAGGAGTGTAGTGCTGTGGAATGGAGCAGAAAGTAACGGGATGGTGTGGAGTGGAGTGCAGTGCAGTGGAGTGGAGAGGAGTGCAATGGCGTGGAATGGAATCGGATGTAAAGGAACGTACTGGAGTGGAGCGGAGTGGAAAGGAGTGGAATGGAATGGAATTGAATGTAATGGAAAGCAAAGGAATGGAATGGGATGCAATGGAATTTAATGCAATAGAATGCAGTTCAATAGAGAGTTGACATGTAATGTGAGCTGAGATTGTGCCTAAGCTCTCCAGGCTGTTTGACACAGTGATATCTTGTGGAAAGAATGGAATGGAATGCAGTGGTGTGAAATGGAATGGAATGTAGTGGACAGGAGTAGAATGGAGTGGAGTGAAGAGGAACAGAGTGGAATGGAATGGGATGCAGTGGAATGGAATGCAGTGGAGTGGAGTGAAATAGAAATGGAATGGGATGGAATGGAATGCAATGGAATGGAGAAGAGAAATGTGAGCTGAGATTGTGTGACTACACTCCAGCCTTAGTGACCGAGAGAGATACTGTGGAAGGAAAGAACTGATTTCAAAGGAGTGGAATGGAAGGGAATGTAGTACAGTGGAGTAGAGTGGAATGGAGTGAAACAGAATAGAATGGAGTGGAAGGCAATGGAATGGAATGGAATGGAGTGGAGTGGAATAGAGAGGAGTGCACTGCAATGGAGTGGAGTGGAGTGGAAGGGAGTGGAATGCAATGGAATGTAGTGGAGTGCAGTGGAGTGGAATGGAATGGAGTGGACAGGAGTGGAAGGAGTAGAGTGGACTGGAATGGAATAGAATGGAACAGAATGCAGTGGAGTGGAGGGGAGTGGAGGTGAGTGGAGTGGCATGGAGTGGAATGGAATGGAATGGAGTGAAATGGAATCCAAAGGATTGGAATGGAGTGGAGTGGAGTGGAGTGGAATGGAGAGGAGTCGAATGGAATGGAAGGGAATGCAACGGAACGCAGTGGTGTGGATTGGAATGCAGTGAAATGGAGTACTATGGAATCTAAAGGAGTGGAGTGGAGTCTAGTGGAGTGGAATGGAATGGAACAAAATGGAATGGAATGGCACGGAATGGAGTGGAGTAGAGTGGAGTGGGAAGGAAGGGAGATGAGTGGAATGGAGAGGAATGGAATGCAGTGGAGTGGACTGGATTGGAATGAACTGGAAAGGAGAGGAATGGAATGAAGTGGAACGGAATGGACTGCAATGGAATTGAATGGAGTGAAGTGGAAAGTAGTGGAGTGGAGTGGAATGGAGTGGAAATGAATGGAATGGAGTGGAATGGAAGGGAATGGAGACAAGTGGATAGGAATTGACTGAAGCAGATTGGAGTGGAGTGGAGTGGAGTGGCATGGAATGGAATGAAGTGGATGGGAATGCAATGGAGTGGAATGAAATGGAATAAAATGGAATGGAGTGGAATGGAGAGGAATGGAGTGGAAGTGGAGTGGAATGGAGGGGAGTAAGAGGAAGAGAATGGAATGGAATCGAAAGGAGGGAAGTGCAATTGTGTGGAGTGGAGTGGAGATGAAAGGAGTGGAGTGATGTGGAGTCGAGAGGAAAGGAATGGAATGGAATGGAATGGAGTTAAGTGGAGTGGAATGGAGTGGAAGGTAATGGAGTGGAATGAAAAGGAGTGGATTGGAATGGAGTGGAATGGAATGGAGTGGAACGGAGTGGAGTAGAATGGAGTGGGTTGCAGAGGAGTGGAATGGAGTGGAATGGAAGGGAACGGAAAGGAATGTAGTGGAAAGGAATGGAATGGAGTGGATTGAAATTGAATGGAAAGGATTGGAGTGCAGTGGACTGGAGGGGAGTGGAATAAAATGGAGTATAGTGCAGTGGAATGGAGTGGACTGGAGTGGAGATGAGTGGAGTGGACTGGAATGGAATGGAGTGGAGTGGAATGGTGTGGAGTGGGGTGGAAAGGAATGGAACAGAATGGAATGGAGAGGAATGGAGTGGCATGTAGTGGAGTGGAGTGAAGTGGAAAGTAATGGCATGGAATGGAGTGGAGTGGAATGGAGGGGTATGGAATGGAATGGAATGGAATTGAGTGGAATGGAGTGGAATGGAGTGGAGTGGAGAGGAATGGAATGGAGTGGAAAGGTCTGAAAGGAGTGGAATGGAGTGGAGTGGAATGCAATGGAGTAGATTGGAATGAAGTGGAAAGGAATAGAATGGAGAGAAGTAGAGTAGAATGGAGTGGATTGGAATGGAGGGGAGCAGAGTGGAGTTAACAGCAGTGGATTGGAATACAGTGGATGGGGTAGAGTGGAAGGGAGTGGAATTATATGGAATGGAATGGATTGGAGTGGAGTGGAAGGGAGTGGAGTGGAGTTGAAAGTAGAGGAATCGAAAGAAGTGGAAAGGAGTGGAGTAGAGTGGATTAGAGTTGATTGGAATGGAATGGAGTGGAGTGGAATGGTGTGGAAACGAATGGAAGGGAGGGGAGTGGAATGGAACGAAATGGAATGGAATGTAGTGGAATGGAGAGGAGTGGAGTGGACTGGAGTGGAATGAAATCGAATGGAGTGTACTGGAGTGGAATGTATTTGAGAGGCGGGTAATGGAGAGGAATTGAGTGGAGTGGAGTGGAGTGAAATACATCGGAATGGCACGGAATTGAATGGAATGGAGGGGAGTGGAATGCAGTGGAGTGGAGTCGATTGGAGTGGTGAGGAATAGAACGGAGTGGCATGGAATGGAGCACAGTGGAATGCAATGGAGTGGAGTGGATTGGAAAGGGGTGGAGTGGAGTGACGATGGGTGAAGTGGAATGTAATGGAGTGGAGTGCAGAGGAGTCTCATGGAATGGAATGGAATGGAATGCAATGGAAGCTGAGATTGTACCACTGCGCTCCAGGATGGGTGACACAGTGTGATACTCTCAAAAGAAAGGAATGGAATGGAATGCAGTGGAATGGAATGGAATGCAATGGGGTGCATTGGAGTGGAGTGGAGTGAAGTGAAGTGGATTGGAGTGGAATGGAGAGGAATGGAACGGAATGGAATGGAATGAAGTAGACTGGAGTGGGGTGGAGTTGAGTGCAATGGAATGGAGCGAAATGGAATCAGATGCAGAGAAATGGAGTAGAGAGGAGTGCAGTAGAGTGGAAAGGAGTGCAATGGAGTGGAATGGAATCGGAAGTAACGGAAAGTAGTGGAGTGGATGGAACGGAAAGGAAAGGAGTGGAGCGGAGTGGAATGGAACGGAGCGGGAGGTGGGTTGGGGCCACTGCACTCCAGGCTGGCTGGCTGACTGAGGTATTCTCGCAATAAAGGAATGGAATGGAATGCCGTAGAGTGGAATGGAACGGAGTGGAGTGGAGTGGAATGGAGTGAGTTGGAGCAGAGTGGAATGAAGAATGCAATGGGATGGAAGGGAATTGAATGAAATGCAGTGGAGTGCAGTGGATTGCATTGCAGTGGAATGGAGCAGAATGGAATGGAAAGGAGTGGAATGGACAGGAGTGGAGTGCACTGGAGAGGAGAGGATAGGAATGCAGTGGAATGGAATTGGATGTAATGGAACGTAGAGGAGTGGAGTGGAATGGAGTGGGCCAGAGTGGAATGGAATGGAATGCAATGGAAAGGAATGGAGTGGAATAGAATGGAATGGAATGGAATGGAATGGAGTGGGATGACTTGTAGTGGGGTGGAGTGAAATGGAGTATAATGGAATGGAGTGGAGTGGAGTGGAATGTGATAGAATGGAGAGGAGGGGAATGGAGCAGAATGGAATGGAGTGCAGCGGAATGGAGTGGAGTGGAATGGAATCAAATGGAGTGGAATGGAACAGAGTGGAATGGAATGGAGTGCAATAGACTAGAATTGAGTGTAGTGTAGTGGAATTTAGTGGAATGGACTGGAATGGAGTGGAATGGAATGGAATTGAGGGGAATGGAATGGAATGGAAAGGAATGGAAAGCAATGGAAAGGAATAGAATTGAATGCAACGGAATTAAAAGAATGCAATGGAATGCAATGGAATAGAATGCAATGGAATGTATAGTTGACATGTAATATGAGCTGAGATTGTGACACTGCACTCCAGCCAGGGTGACATGGTGATATCCTATCGTAAGAAGTGAATGGAATGCAATGGAGTGAAATGGAATGGAATGAAATGGAATGGAGCGGAGTGGAAGGGAATGGAGTGGAATGAAATAGAATGCAGTGGACTGTAATGGCATGGAGTGGAAAGAAGTAGAGTGGAATGGAGTGGAATGGAATGGACTGGCATAGAATGGAGTGGAATTGAATGCAATGGAGTGGATTGGAAAGGAATGCAAAGGAGTAGAGTGGAGTAGAGTGGTGTGGAGTGGAGTGGAATGGAGCTGAATGTACTTCAATGGAGTACAATGGAATGGAACGGAGTGGAATGGAATGGAATGATATGAGGTGGATTGGAGTGGAATGTAGTGGAGTGGAATGGAATGGAATAGAATGGAATGGAGTAGAGTGTAATGGAATGCAGTGGCGATAAGTGGAGTGGAATGGAATGCATTGGAGTAGAGTGGAGTGGAATGGAATGGAATGGAGTGGAGTGGAGGGGAGTGGGGTGGAATGGAATTGAGTGAAGTGGAGTGCAGTTGAATGGAATATCGTGGTGTGGAGTGGAGTGGAAGTGAATGGAGTGAATAGGAGTGGAATGGAGTGGAAGGTAACGGAGTGGAATAGAGTCGAATGGAGTGGAATGGAGTAGAGTGGATTAGAGTGGAATGGTGTCGAACGGACTGGAATGGAATGGAATGGAGTGGAATGGAATTGAATCAAATGGAATGGAGTGGATTGGAATGGAGTGGAGTGGAGTGGAGTGGAATGAAATGAAATGGAAGGGAGTGGAGAGAAACGCAGTTGATTGGAGTGGAGTGGAGTGGAAAGGAATGGAAAGGAGTGGGATGGAGACGTATGGATTGGAGTGGAATGGAGTGGAATGGAATGAAGTGGAAAGGAGTGGAACGGAGTGAAATTGAATTTAGTGGACTGGAGTGGAATGGAGTTAAATGGAATGGAATGGAATGGAGTGGAATGGAATGGAATGGAGTGGAGTGGAATGGAAGAGAATGGCATGGAATGGAATAGAATGGGATGGAGTGGAGTGGAGAGGAGTGGAATGGATTGGAGTGAAGTGGAGTGGAATGGAATTGAGTGGAGCGGAGAGGAAAGGAATGGAATGGAGTGGAGTGGAATGGCATGGAATGGAGTGGAATGGAATGGATAGTAGTGGAGTGGAGTGGAGTGGATTGGAGTGTAGTGGAAGGGAATGGAGTGCAGTGTAATGGACTGGAATGGAGCAGAGCAGAATGGAGTGGACTGGACTGGAGTGGAATGGAATGGGATGGCATGGAATGGGAGCTGAGATTTTACCAATGTGCTCTAGGCAGGGTGACTGGGTGTCATCCTCTCAAAAGAAAGGAATGGAATGGAACGCAGTGGAATGGAATGGAACAGAGTGGACATTAGTGGAGTGGAATGTGGAGGAATGGAATGAAATGGAACGTAATGGCATGAAATGGAGTGGTGTGGGGTGGAATGGATTATAGTGGAATGGGGTGGAAAGGAATGGGATGGAGTGGAATGAAGTGGAGTGCAGTGGAGTGGAACGGAGTTGAATGGCATAGAATTGAGTGGACAGTAGTGGAATGTTTTGGAATGCAATGGAATCCATTGTAATAGAATGGAATACAACGGAAAGTTGACATGGAGTGTGAGCTGAGATTGTGCCACTGCACTCCAGACTGGGTGACACGTTATATCCTGTGGATAGAAAGGAATGGAATGCAATAGAGTGAAATGGAATGGAGTGGAATGGAATTGAATGGAATGGAGTGGAGTGGAGTGGAGTCGAATGGAGACGAATGGAATGGGACGGAGTGGAATGGAACGGAGTGGAGTGGAGTATCGTGGAGTGAAATAGAATGGAATGCACTGGGTTGGAATGGAATGCAATGGACTGCTGAAAGGAAATGTGAGCTGTTATTGTTCCACTGCACTCCAGCCTTTGTGACGGAATGAAATCCTGTGGAAAAAAAGGAATGGAATGGAATGGAATGGAATGGAATGGAATGGAATGGAATGGAATGGAATGGAGTGGAGTGGAGTGGTGTGGAGAGGAGTGTAGTGGAGTGGAGTGAAATGGAGTGGAGTGTCGTGGAGGAGAGTGGAATGGAGTGGAATGGAATGGAGAGGAAAGGAACGGAGTGGAGTGGAATGGAACGGAGTGGAGTGGAATGGAATCCAATGGAATGAAATGGAATTGAATCGAATGGAATGAAGAAATATGTGCAGTGATTTGGCCACTGCGCTGGAGCCTGTGTGAGAGAGGGAGATCCTGTCGATAAAACAGTGTGGAATGGAAGGGATTGGAATGGAATGGAATGGAACGTATTGGAGTGGAGTGGAGTGGAATTGAGTGGAGTGGAGTGCACTGGAATTGAATGGAATGCAATGGAATGTAATGGAATGATGAAATGATATGTGAGCTGAGATTGTGCCACTGCACTCCACGCTGGGTGACAGAGTGAGATACTCTTGAAAGAAAGAAATGGAATGGAAATAATTTTTAATTAGGTGGATTCGAGTGGACTGAAGTAGAGTGCAGTGGAATAGAGAGGAATGGAATGGAATGGAATCGGATGTAAAGGAATGGAATGATGTGGAGTGGAGTGGTGAGGAGTGTAGTGCTGTGGAATGGAGCAGAAAGTAACGGGATGGTGTGGAGTGGAGTGCAGTGCAGTGGAGTGGAGAGGAGTGCAATGGCGTGGAATGGAATCGGATGTAAAGGAACGTACTGGAGTGGAGCGGAGTGGAAAGGAGTGGAATGGAATGGAATTGAATGTAATGGAAAGCAAAGGAATGGAATGGGATGCAATGGAATTTAATGCAATAGAATGCAGTTCAATAGAGAGTTGACATGTAATGTGAGCTGAGATTGTGCCTAAGCTCTCCAGGCTGTTTGACACAGTGATATCGTGTGGAAAGAATGGAATGGAATGCAGTGGTGTGAAATGGAATGGAATGTAGTGGACAGGAGTAGAATGGAGTGGAGTGAAGAGGAACAGAGTGGAATGGAATGGGATGCAGTGGAATGGAATGCAGTGGAGTGGAGTGAAATAGAAATGGAATGGGATGGAATGGAATGCAATGGAATGGAGAAGAGAAATGTGAGCTGAGATTGTGTGACTACACTCCAGCCTTAGTGACCGAGAGAGATTCTGTGGAAGGAAAGAACTGATTTCAAAGGAGTGGAATGGAAGGGAATGTAGTACAGTGGAGTAGAGTGGAATGGAGTGAAACAGAATAGAATGGAGTGGAAGGCAATGGAATGGAATGGAATGGAGTGGAGTGGAATAGAGAGGAGTGCACTGCAATGGAGTGGAGTGGAGTGGAAGGGAGTGGAATGCAATGGAATGTAGTGGAGTGCAGTGGAGTGGAATGGAATGGAGTGGACAGGAGTGGAAGGAGTAGAGTGGACTGGAATGGAATAGAATGGAACAGAATGCAGTGGAGTGGAGGGGAGTGGAGGTGAGTAGAGTGGCATGGAGTGGAATGGAATGGAATGGAGTGAAATGGAATCCAATGGATTGGAATGGAGTGGAGTGGAGTGGAGTGGAATGGAGAGGAGTCGAATGGAATGGAAGGGAATGCAACGGAACGCAGTGGTGTGGATTGGAATGCAGTGAAATGGAGTACTATGGAATCTAAAGGAGTGGAGTGGAGTCTAGTGGAGTGGAATGGAATGGAACAAAATGGAATGGAATGGCACGGAATGGAGTGGAGTAGAGTGGAGTGGGAAGGAAGGGAGATGAGTGGAATGGAGAGGAATGGAATGCAGTGGAGTGGATTGGATTGGAATGAACTGGAATGGAGAGGAATGGAATGAAGTGGAACGGAATGGACTGCAATGGAATTGAATGGAGTGAAGTGGAAAGTAGTGGAGTGGAGTGGAATGGAGTGGAAATGAATGGAATGGAGTGGAATGGAAGGGAATGGAGACAAGTGGATAGGAATTGACTGAAGCAGATTGGAGTGGAGTGGAGTGGAGTGGCATGGAATGGAATGAAGTGGATGGGAATGCAATGGAGTGGAATGAAATGGAATAAAATGGAATGGAGTGGAATGGAGAGGAATGGAGTGGAAGTGGAGTGGAATGGAGGGGAGTAAGAGGAAGAGAATGGAACGGAATCGAAAGGAGGGAAGTGCAATTGTGTGGAGTGGAGTGGAGATGAAAGGAGTGGAGTGATGTGGAGTCGAGAGGAAAGGAATGGAATGGAATGGAATGGAGTTAAGTGGAGTGGAATGGAGTGGAAGGTAATGGAGTGGAATTAAAAGGAGTGGATTGGAATGGAGTGGAATGGAATGGAGTGGAACGGAGTGGAGTAGAATGGAGTGGGTTGCAGAGGAGTGGAATGGAGTGGAATGGAAGGGAACGGAAAGGAATGTAGTGGAAAGGAATGGAATGGAGTGGATTGAAATTGAATGGAAAGGATTGGAGTGCAGTGGACTGGAGGGGAGTGGAATAAAATGGAGTATAGTGCAGTGGAATGGAGTGGACTGGAGTGGAGATGAGTGGAGTGGACTGGAATGGAATGGAGTGGAGTGGAATGGTGTGGAGTGGGGTGGAAAGGAATGGAACAGAATGGAATGGAGAGGAATGGAGTGGCATGTAGTGGAGTGGAGTGAAGTGGAAAGGAATGGCATGGAATGGAGTGGAGTGGAATGGAGGGGTATGGAATGGAATGGAATGGAATTGAGTGGAATGGAGTGGAATGGAGTGGAGTGGAGAGGAATGGAATGGAGTGGAAAGGTCTGAAAGGAGTGGAATGGAGTGGAGTGGAATGCAATGGAGTAGATTGGAATGAAGTGGAAAGGAATAGAATGGAGAGAAGTAGAGTAGAATGGAGTGGATTGGAATGGAGGGGAGCAGAGTGGAGTTAACAGCGGTGGATTGGAATACAGTGGATGGGGTAGAGTGGAAGGGAGTGGAATTATATGGAATGGAATGGATTGGAGTGGAGTGGAAGGGAGTGGAGTGGAGTTGAAAGTAGAGGAATCGAAAGAAGTGGAAAGGAGTGGAGTAGAGTGGATTAGAGTGGATTGGAATGGAATGGAGTGGAGTGGAATGGTGTGGAAACGAATGGAAGGGAGGGGAGTGGAATGGAACGAAATGGAATGGAATGTAGTGGAATGGAGAGGAGTGGAGTGGACTGGAGTGGAATGTAATCGAATGGAGTGTACTGGAGTGGAATGTATTTGAGAGGCGGGTAATGGAGAGGAATTGAGTGGAGTGGAGTGGAGTGAAATACATCGGAATGGCACGGAATTGAATGGAATGGAGGGGAGTGGAATGCAGTGGAGTGGAGTCGATTGGAGTGGTGAGGAATAGAACGGAGTGGCATGGAATGGAGCACAGTGGAATGCAATGGAGTGGAGTGGATTGGAAAGGGGTGGAGTGGAGTGACGATGGGTGAAGTGGAATGTAATGGAGTGGAGTGCAGAGGAGTCTCATGGAATGGAATGGAATGGAACGCAATGGAAGCTGAGATTGTACCACTGCGCTCCAGGATGGGTGACACAGTGTGATACTCTCAAAAGAAAGGAATGGAATGGAATGCAGTGGAATGGAATGGAATGCAATGGGGTGCATTGGAGTGGAGTGGAGTGAAGTGAAGTGGATTGGAGTGGAATGGAGAGGAATGGAACGGAATGGAATGGAATGAAGTAGACTGGAGTGGGGTGGAGTTGAGTGCAATGGAATGGAGCGAAATGGAATCAGATGCAGAGAAATGGAGTAGAGAGGAGTGCAGTAGAGTGGAAAGGAGTGCAATGGAGTGGAATGGAATCGGAAGTAACGGAAAGTAGTGGAGTGGATGGAACGGAAAGGAAAGGAGTGGAGCGGAGTGGAATGGAACGGAGCGGGAGGTGGGTTGGGGCCACTGCACTCCAGGCTGGCTGGCTGACTGAGGTATTCTCGCAATAAAGGAATGGAATGGAATGCCGTAGAGTGGAATGGAACGGAGTGGAGTGGAGTGGAATGGAGTGAGTTGGAGCAGAGTGGAATGAAGAATGCAATGGGATGGAAGGGAATTGAATGAAATGCAGTGGAGTGCAGTGGAGTGCATTGCAGTGGAATGGAGCAGAATGGAATGGAAAGGAGTGGAATGGACAGGAGTGGAGTGCACTGGAGAGGAGAGGATAGGAATGCAGTGGAATGGAATTGGATGTAATGGAACGTAGAGGAGTGGAGTGGAATGGAGTGGGCCAGAGTGGAATGGAATGGAATGCAATGGAAAGGAATGGAGTGGAATAGAATGGAATGGAATGGAATGGAATGGAGTGGGATGACTTGTAGTGGGGTGGAGTGAAATGGAGTATAATGGAATGGAGTGGAGTGGAGTGGAATGTGATAGAATGGAGAGGAGGGGAATGGAGCAGAATGGAATGGAGTGCAGCGGAATGGAGTGGAGTGGAATGGAATCAAATGGAGTGGAATGGAACAGAGTGGAATGGAATGGAGTGCAATAGACTAGAATTGAGTGTAGTGTAGTGGAATTTAGTGGAATGGACTGGAATGGAGTGGAATGGAATGGAATTGAGGGGAATGGAATGGAATGGAAAGGAATGGAAAGCAATGGAAAGGAATAGAATTGAATGCAACGGAATTAAAAGAATGCAATGGAATGCAATGGAATAGAATGCAATGGAATGTATAGTTGACATGTAATATGAGCTGAGATTGTGACACTGCACTCCAGCCAGGGTGACATGGTGATATCCTGTCGTAAGAAGTGAATGGAATGCAATGGAGTGAAATGGAATGGAATGAAATGGAATGGAGCGGAGTGGAAGGGAATGGAGTGGAATGAAATAGAATGCAGTGGACTGTAATGGCATGGAGTGGAAAGAAGTAGAGTGGAATGGAGTGGAATGGAATGGACTGGCATAGAATGGAGTGGAATTGAATGCAATGGAGTGGATTGGAAAGGAATGCAAAGGAGTAGAGTGGAGTAGAGTGGTGTGGAGTGGAGTGGAATGGAGCTGAATGTACTTCAATGGAGTACAATGGAATGGAACGGAGTGGAATGGAATGGAATGATATGAGGTGGATTGGAGTGGAATGTAGTGGAGTGGAATGGAATGGAATAGAATGGAATGGAGTAGAGTGTAATGGAATGCAGTGGCGATAAGTGGAGTGGAATGGAATGCATTGGAGTAGAGTGGAGTGGAATGGAATGGAATGGAGTGGAGTGGAGGGGAGTGGAGTGGAATGGAATTGAGTGAAGTGGAGTGCAGTTGAATGGAATATCGTGGTGTGGAGTGGAGTGGAAGTGAATGGAGTGAATAGGAGTGGAATGGAGTGGAAGGTAACGGAGTGGAATGGAGTCGAATGGAGTGGAATGGAGTAGAGTGGATTAGAGTGGAATGGTGTCGAACGGACTGGAATGGAATGGAATGGAGTGGAATGGAATTGAATCAAATGGAATGGAGTGGAGTGGAGTGGAGTGGAATGAAATGAAATGGAAGGGAGTGGAGAGAAACGCAGTTGATTGGAGTGGAGTGGAGTGGAAAGGAATGGAAAGGAGTGGGATGGAGACGTATGGATTGGAGTGGAATGGAGTGGAATGGAATGAAGTGGAAAGGAGTGGAACGGAGTGAAATTGAATTTAGTGGACTGGAGTGGAATGGAGTTAAATGGATTGGAATGGAATGGAGTGGAATGGAATGGAATGGAGTGGAGTGGAATGGAATAGAATGGCATGGAATGGAATAGAATGGGATGGAGTGGAGTGGAGAGGAGTGGAATGGATTGGAGTGAAGTGGAGTGGAATGGAATTGAGTGGAGCGGAGAGGAAAGGAATGGAATGGAGTGGAGTGGAATGGCATGGAATGGAGTGGAATGGAATGGATAGTAGTGGAGTGGAGTGGAGTGGATTGGAGTGTAGTGGAAGGGAATGGAGTGCAGTGTAATGGACTGGAATGGAGCAGAGCAGAATGGAGTGGACTGGACTGGAGTGGAATGGAATGGGATGGCATGGAATGGGAGCTGAGATTTTACCAATGTGCTCTAGGCAGGGTGACTGGGTGTCATACTCTCAAAAGAAAGGAATGGAATGGAACGCAGTGGAATGGAATGGAACAGAGTGGACATTAGTGGAGTGGAATGTGGAGGAATGGAATGAAATGGAACGTAATGGCATGAAATGGAGTGGTGTGGGGTGGAATGGATTATAGTGGAATGGGGTGGAAAGGAATGGGATGGAGTGGAATGAAGTGGAGTGCAGTGGAGTGGAACGGAGTTGAATGGCATAGAATTGAGTGGACAGTAGTGGAATGTTTTGGAATGCAATGGAATCCATTGTAATAGAATGGAATACAACGGAAAGTTGACATGGAGTGTGAGCTGAGATTGTGCCACTGCACTCCAGACTGGGTGACACGTTATATCCTGTGGATAGAAAGGAATGGAATGCAATAGAGTGAAATGGAATGGAGTGGAATGGAATTGAATGGAATGGAGTGGAGTGGAGTGGAGTCGAATGGAGACGAATGGAATGGGACGGAGTGGAATGGAACGGAGTGGAGTGGAGTATCGTGGAGTGAAATAGAATGGAATGCACTGGGTTGGAATGGAATGCAATGGACTGCTGAAAGGAAATGTGAGCTGTTATTGTTCCACTGCACTCCAGCCTTTGTGACGGAATGAAATCCTGTGGAAAAAAAGGAATGGAATGGAATGGAATGGAATGGAATGGAATGGAATGGAGTGGAGTGGAGTGGTGTGGAGAGGAGTGTAGTGGAGTGGAGTGAAATGGAGTGGAGTGTCGTGGAGGAGAGTGGAATGGAGTGGAATGGAATGGAGAGGAAAGGAACGGAGTGGAGTGGAATGGAACGGAGTGGAGTGGAATGGAATCCAATGGAATGAAATGGAATTGAATCGAATGGAATGAAGAAATATGTGCAGTGATTTGGCCACTGCGCTGGAGCCTGTGTGAGAGAGGGAGATCCTGTCGATAAAACAGTGTGGAATGGAAGGGATTGGAATGGAATGGAATGGAACGTATTGGAGTGGAGTGGAGTGGAATTGAGTGGAGTGGAGTGCACTGGAATGGAATGAAATGCAATGGAATGTAATGGAATGATGAAATGATATGTGAGCTGAGATTGTGCCACTGCACTCCACGCTGGGTGACAGAGTGAGATACTCTTGAAAGAAAGAAATGGAATGGAAAGAATTTTTAATTGGGTGGATTCGAGTAGACTGAAGTAGAGTGCAGTGGAATAGAGAGGAATGGAATGGAATGGAATCGGATGTAAAGGAATGGAATGATGTGGAGTGGAGTGGTGAGGAGTGTAGTGCTGTGGAATGGAGCAGAAAGTAACGGGATGGTGTGGAGTGGAGTGCAGTGCAGTGGAGTGGAGAGGAGTGCAATGGCGTGGAATGGAATCGGATGTAAAGGAACGTACTGGAGTGGAGCGGAGTGGAAAGGAGTGGAATGGAATGGAATTGAATGTAATGGAAAGCAAAGGAATGGAATGGGATGCAATGGAATTTAATGCAATAGAATGCAGTTCAATAGAGAGTTGACATGTAATGTGAGCTGAGATTGTGCCTAAGCTCTCCAGGCTGTTTGACACAGTGATATCGTGTCGAAAGAATGGAATGGAATGCAGTGGTGTGAAATGGAATGGAATGTAGTGGACAGGAGTAGAATGGAGTGGAGTGAAGAGGAACAGAGTGGAATGGAATGGGATGCAGTGGAATGGAATGCAGTGGAGTGGAGTGAAATAGAAAGAAATGGAATGGGATGGAATGGAATGCAATGGAATGGAGAAGAGAAATGTGAGCTGAGATTGTGTGACTACACTCCAGCCTTAGTGACCGAGAGAGATTCTGTGGAAGGAAAGAACTGATTTCAAAGGAGTGGAATGGAAGGGAATGTAGTACAGTGGAGTAGAGTGGAATGGAGTGAAACAGAATAGAATGGAGTGGAAGGCAATGGAATGGAATGGAATGGAGTGGAGTGGAATAGAGAGGAGTGCACTGCAATGGAGTGGAGTGGAGTGGAAGGGAGTGGAATGCAATGGAATGTAGTGGAGTGCAGTGGAGTGGAATGGAATGGAGTGGACAGGAGTGGAAGGAGTAGAGTGGACTGGAATGGAATAGAATGGAACAGAATGCAGTGGAGTGGAGGGGAGTGGAGGTGAGTGGAGTGGCATGGAGTGGAATGGAATGGAATGGAGTGAAATGGAATCCAATGGATTGGAATGGAGTGGAGTGGAGTGGAGTGGAATGGAGAGGAGTCGAATGGAATGGAAGGGAATGCAACGGAACGCAGTGGTGTGGATTGGAATGCAGTGAAATGGAGTACTATGGAATCTAAAGGAGTGGAGTGGAGTCTAGTGGAGTGGAATGGAATGGAACAAAATGGAATGGAATGGCAAGGAATGGAGTGGAGTAGAGTGGAGTGGGAAGGAAGGGAGATGAGTGGAATGGAGAGGAATGGAATGCAGTGGAGTGGATTGGATTGGAATGAACTGGAATGGAGAGGAATGGAATGAAGTGGAACGGAATGGACTGCAATGGAATTGAATGGAGTGAAGTGGAAAGTAGTGGAGTGGAGTGGAATGGAGTGGAAATGAATGGAATGGAGTGGAATGGAAGGGAATGGAGACAAGTGGATAGGAATTGACTGAAGCAGATTGGAGTGGAGTGGAGTGGAGTGGCACGGAATGGAATGAAGTGGATGGGAATGCAATGGAGTGGAATGAAATGGAATAAAATGGAATGGAGTGGAATGGAGAGGAATGGAGTGGAGTGGAGTGGAATGGAGGGGAGTAAGAGGAAGAGAATGGAATGGAATCGAAAGGAGGGAAGTGCAATTGTGTGGAGTGGAGTGGAGATGAAAGGAGTGGAGTGATGTGGAGTCGAGAGGAAAGGAATGGAATGGAATGGAATGGAGTTAAGTGGAGTGGAATGGAGTGGAAGGTAATGGAGTGGAATGAAAAGGAGTGGATTGGAATGGAGTGGAATGGAATGGAGTGGAACGGAGTGGAGTAGAATGGAGTGGGTTGCAGAGGAGTGGAATGGAGTGGAATGGAAGGGAACGGAAAGGAATGTAGTGGAAAGGAATGGAATGGAGTGGATTGAAATTGAATGGAAAGGATTGGAGTGCAGTGGACTGGAGGGGAGTGGAATAAAATGGAGTATAGTGCAGTGGAATGGAGTGGACTGGAGTGGAGATGAGTGGAGTGGACTGGAATGGAATGGAGTGGAGTGGAATGGTGTGGAGTGGGGTGGAAAGGAATGGAACAGAATGGAATGGAGAGGAATGGAGTGGCATGTAGTGGAGTGGAGTGAAGTGGAAAGGAATGGCATGGAATGGAGTGGAGTGGAATGGAGGGGTATGGAATGGAATGGAATGGAATTGAGTGGAATGGAGTGGAATGGAGTGGAGTGGAGAGGAATGGAATGGAGTGGAAAGGTCTGAAAGGAGTGGAATGGAGTGGAGTGGAATGCAATGGAGTAGATTGGAATGAAGTGGAAAGGAATAGAATGGAGAGAAGTAGAGTAGAATGGAGTGGATTGGAATGGAGGGGAGCAGAGTGGAGTTAACAGCGGTGGATTGGAATACAGTGGATGGGGTAGAGTGGAAGGGAGTGGAATTATATGGAATGGAATGGATTGGAGTGGAGTGGAAGGGAGTGGAGTGGAGTTGAAAGTAGAGGAATCGAAAGAAGTGGAAAGGAGTGGAGTAGAGTGGATTAGAGTGGATTGGAATGGAATGGAGTGGAGTGGAATGGTGTGGAAACGAATGGAAGGGAGGGGAGTGGAATGGAACGAAATGGAATGGAATGTAGTGGAATGGAGAGGAGTGGAGTGGACTGGAGTGGAATGTAATCGAATGGAGTGTACTGGAGTGGAATGTATTTGAGAGGCGGGTAATGGAGAGGAATTGAGTGGAGTGGAGTGGAGTGAAATACATCGGAATGGCACGGAATTGAATGGAATGGAGGGGAGTGGAATGCAGTGGAGTGGAGTCGATTGGAGTGGTGAGGAATAGAACGGAGTGGCATGGAATGGAGCACAGTGGAATGCAATGGAGTGGAGTGGATTGGAAAGGGGTGGAGTGGAGTGACGATGGGTGAAGTGGAATGTAATGGAGTGGAGTGCAGAGGAGTCTCATGGAATGGAATGGAATGGAACGCAATGGAAGCTGAGATTGTACCACTGCGCTCCAGGATGGGTGACACAGTGTGATACTCTCAAAAGAAAGGAATGGAATGGAATGCAGTGGAATGGAATGGAATGCAATGGGGTGCATTGGAGTGGAGTGGAGTGAAGTGAAGTGGATTGGAGTGGAATGGAGAGGAATGGAACGGAATGGAATGGAATGAAGTAGACTGGAGTGGGGTGGAGTTGAGTGCAATGGAATGGAGCGAAATGGAATCAGATGCAGAGAAATGGAGTAGAGAGGAGTGCAGTAGAGTGGAAAGGAGTGCAATGGAGTGGAATGGAATCGGAAGTAACGGAAAGTAGTGGAGTGGATGGAACGGAAAGGAAAGGAGTGGAGCGGAGTGGAATGGAACGGAGCGGGAGGTGGGTTGGGGCCACTGCACTCCAGGCTGGCTGGCTGACTGAGGTATTCTCGCAATAAAGGAATGGAATGGAATGCCGTAGAGTGGAATGGAACGGAGTGGAGTGGAGTGGAATGGAGTGAGTTGGAGCAGAGTGGAATGAAGAATGCAATGGGATGGAAGGGAATTGAATGAAATGCAGTGGAGTGCAGTGGAGTGCATTGCAGTGGAATGGAGCAGAATGGAATGGAAAGGAGTGGAATGGACAGGAGTGGAGTGCACTGGAGAGGAGAGGATAGGAATGCAGTGGAATGGAATTGGATGTAATGGAACGTAGAGGAGTGGAGTGGAATGGAGTGGGCCAGAGTGGAATGGAATGGAATGCAATGGAAAGGAATGGAGTGGAATAGAATGGAATGGAATGGAATGGAATGGAGTGGGATGACTTGTAGTGGGGTGGAGTGAAATGGAGTATAATGGAATGGAGTGGAGTGGAGTGGAATGTGATAGAATGGAGAGGAGGGGAATGGAGCAGAATGGAATGGAGTGCAGCGGAATGGAGTGGAGTGGAATGGAATCAAATGGAGTGGAATGGAACAGAGTGGAATGGAATGGAGTGCAATAGACTAGAATTGAGTGTAGTGTAGTGGAATTTAGTGGAATGGACTGGAATGGAGTGGAATGGAATGGAATTGAGGGGAATGGAATGGAATGGAAAGGAATGGAAAGCAATGGAAAGGAATAGAATTGAATGCAACGGAATTAAAAGAATGCAATGGAATGCAATGGAATAGAATGCAATGGAATGTATAGTTGACATGTAATATGAGCTGAGATTGTGACACTGCACTCCAGCCAGGGTGACATGGTGATATCCTGTCGTAAGAAGTGAATGGAATGCAATGGAGTGAAATGGAATGGAATGAAATGGAAAGGAGCGGAGTGGAAGGGAATGGAGTGGAATGATATAGAATGCAGTGGACTGTAATGGCATGGAGTGGAAAGAAGTAGAGTGGAATGGAGTGGAATGGAATGGACTGGCATAGAATGGAGTGGAATTGAATGCAATGGAGTGGATTGGAAAGGAATGCAAAGGAGTAGAGTGGAGTAGAGTGGTGTGGAGTGGAGTGGAATGGAGCTGAATGTACTTCAATGGAGTACAATGGAATGGAACGGAGTGGAATGGAATGGAATGATATGAGGTGGATTGGAGTGGAATGTAGTGGAGTGGAATGGAATGGAATAGAATGGAATGGAGTAGAGTGTAATGGAATGCAGTGGCGATAAGTGGAGTGGAATGGAATGCATTGGAGTAGAGTGGAGTGGAATGGAATGGAATGGAGTGGAGTGGAGGGGAGAGGAGTGGAATGGAATTGAGTGAAGTGGAGTGCAGTTGAATGGAATATCGTGGTGTGGAGTGGAGTGGAAGTGAATGGAGTGAATAGGAGTGGAATGGAGTGGAAGGCAACGGAGTGGAATGGAGTCGAATGGAGTGGAATGGAGTAGAGTGGATTAGAGTGGAATGGTGTCGAACGGACTGGAATGGAATGGAATGGAGTGGAATGGAATTGAATCAAATGGAATGGAGTGGAGTGGAGTGGAGTGGAATGAAATGAAATGGAAGGGAGTGGAGAGAAACGCAGTTGATTGGAGTGGAGTGGAGTGGAAAGGAATGGAAAAGAGTGGGATGGAGACGTATGGATTGGAGTGGAATGGAGTGGAATGGAATGAAGTGGAAAGGAGTGGAACGGAGTGAAATTGAATTTAGTGGACTGGAGTGGAATGGAGTTAAATGGAATGGAATGGAATGGAGTGGAATGGAATGGAATGGAGTGGAGTGGAATGGAATAGAATGGCATGGAATGGAATAGAATGGGATGGAGTGGAGTGGAGAGGAGTGGAATGGATTGGAGTGAAGTGGAGTGGAATGGAATTGAGTGGAGCGGAGAGGAAAGGAATGGAATGGAGTGGAGTGGAATGGCATGGAATGGAGTGGAATGGAATGGATAGTAGTGGAGTGGAGTGGAGTGGATTGGAGTGTAGTGGAAGGGAATGGAGTGCAGTGTAATGGACTGGAATGGAGCAGAGCAGAATGGAGTGGACTGGACTGGAGTGGAATGGAATGGGATGGCATGGAATGGGAGCTGAGATTTTACCAATGTGCTCTAGGCAGGGTGACTGGGTGTCATACTCTCAAAAGAAAGGAATGGAATGGAACGCAGTGGAATGGAATGGAACAGAGTGGACATTAGTGGAGTGGAATGTGGAGGAATGGAATGAAATGGAACGTAATGGCATGAAATGGAGTGGTGTGGGGTGGAATGGATTATAGTGGAATGGGGTGGAAAGGAATGGGATGGAGTGGAATGAAGTGGAGTGCAGTGGAGTGGAACGGAGTTGAATGGTATAGAATTGAGTGGACAGTAGTGGAATGTTTTGGAATGCAATGGAATCCATTGTAATAGAATGGAATACAACGGAAAGTTGACATGGAGTGTGAGCTGAGATTGTGCCACTGCACTCCAGACTGGGTGACACGTTATATCCTGTGGATAGAAAGGAATGGAATGCAATAGAGTGAAATGGAATGGAGTGGAATGGAATTGAATGGAATGGAGTGGAGTGGAGTGGAGTCGAATGGAGACGAATGGAATGGGACGGAGTGGAATGGAACGGAGTGGAGTGGAGTATCGTGGAGTGAAATAGAATGGAATGCACTGGGTTGGAATGGAATGCAATGGACTGCTGAAAGGAAATGTGAGCTGTTATTGTTCCACTGCACTCCAGCCTTTGTGACGGAATGAAATCCTGTGGAAAAAAAGGAATGGAATGGAATGGAATGGAATGGAATGGAATGGAATGGAATGGAATGGAGTGGAGTGGAGTGGTGTGGAGAGGAGTGTAGTGGAGTGGAGTGAAATGGAGTGGAGTGTCGTGGAGGAGAGTGGAATGGAGTGGAATGGAATGGAGAGGAAAGGAACGGAGTGGAGTGGAATGGAACGGAGTGGAGTGGAATGGAATCCAATGGAATGAAATGGAATTGAATCGAATGGAATGAAGAAATATGTGCAGTGATTTGGCCACTGCGCTGGAGCCTGTGTGAGAGAGGGAGATCCTGTCGATAAAACAGTGTGGAATGGAAGGGATTGGAATGGAATGGAATGGAACGTATTGGAGTGGAGTGGAGTGGAATTGAGTGGAGTGGAGTGCACTGGAATTGAATGGAATGCAATGGAATGTAATGGAATGATGAAATGATATGTGAGCTGAGATTGTGCCACTGCACTCCACGCTGGGTGACAGAGTGAGATACTCTTGAAAGAAAGAAATGGAATGGAAATAATTTTTAATTAGGTGGATTCGAGTGGACTGAAGTAGAGTGCAGTGGAATAGAGAGGAATGGAATGGAATGGAATCGGATGTAAAGGAATGGAATGATGTGGAGTGGAGTGGTGAGGAGTGTAGTGCTGTGGAATGGAGCAGAAAGTAACGGGATGGTGTGGAGTGGAGTGCAGTGCAGTGGAGTGGAGAGGAGTGCAATGGCGTGGAATGGAATCGGATGTAAAGGAACGTACTGGAGTGGAGCGGAGTGGAAAGGAGTGGAATGGAATGGAATTGAATGTAATGGAAAGCAAAGGAATGGAATGGGATGCAATGGAATTTAATGCAATAGAATGCAGTTCAATAGAGAGTTGACATGTAATGTGAGCTGAGATTGTGCCTAAGCTCTCCAGGCTGTTTGACACAGTGATATCGTGTGGAAAGAATGGAATGGAATGCAGTGGTGTGAAATGGAATGGAATGTAGTGGACAGGAGTAGAATGGAGTGGAGTGAAGAGGAACAGAGTGGAATGGAATGGGATGCAGTGGAATGGAATGCAGTGGAGTGGAGTGAAATAGAAATGGAATGGGATGGAATGGAATGCAATGGAATGGAGAAGAGAAATGTGAGCTGAGATTGTGTGACTACACTCCAGCCTTAGTGACCGAGAGAGATTCTGTGGAAGGAAAGAACTGATTTCAAAGGAGTGGAATGGAAGGGAATGTAGTACAGTGGAGTAGAGTGGAATGGAGTGAAACAGAATAGAATGGAGTGGAAGGCAATGGAATGGAATGGAATGGAGTGGAGTGGAATAGAGAGGAGTGCACTGCAATGGAGTGGAGTGGAGTGGAAGGGAGTGGAATGCAATGGAATGTAGTGGAGTGCAGTGGAGTGGAATGGAATGGAGTGGACAGGAGTGGAAGGAGTAGAGTGGACTGGAATGGAATAGAATGGAACAGAATGCAGTGGAGTGGAGGGGAGTGGAGGTGAGTAGAGTGGCATGGAGTGGAATGGAATGGAATGGAGTGAAATGGAATCCAATGGATTGGAATGGAGTGGAGTGGAGTGGAGTGGAATGGAGAGGAGTCGAATGGAATGGAAGGGAATGCAACGGAACGCAGTGGTGTGGATTGGAATGCAGTGAAATGGAGTACTATGGAATCTAAAGGAGTGGAGTGGAGTCTAGTGGAGTGGAATGGAATGGAACAAAATGGAATGGAATGGCACGGAATGGAGTGGAGTAGAGTGGAGTGGGAAGGAAGGGAGATGAGTGGAATGGAGAGGAATGGAATGCAGTGGAGTGGATTGGATTGGAATGAACTGGAATGGAGAGGAATGGAATGAAGTGGAACGGAATGGACTGCAATGGAATTGAATGGAGTGAAGTGGAAAGTAGTGGAGTGGAGTGGAATGGAGTGGAAATGAATGGAATGGAGTGGAATGGAAGGGAATGGAGACAAGTGGATAGGAATTGACTGAAGCAGATTGGAGTGGAGTGGAGTGGAGTGGCATGGAATGGAATGAAGTGGATGGGAATGCAATGGAGTGGAATGAAATGGAATAAAATGGAATGGAGTGGAATGGAGAGGAATGGAGTGGAAGTGGAGTGGAATGGAGGGGAGTAAGAGGAAGAGAATGGAACGGAATCGAAAGGAGGGAAGTGCAATTGTGTGGAGTGGAGTGGAGATGAAAGGAGTGGAGTGATGTGGAGTCGAGAGGAAAGGAATGGAATGGAATGGAATGGAGTTAAGTGGAGTGGAATGGAGTGGAAGGTAATGGAGTGGAATTAAAAGGAGTGGATTGGAATGGAGTGGAATGGAATGGAGTGGAACGGAGTGGAGTAGAATGGAGTGGGTTGCAGAGGAGTGGAATGGAGTGGAATGGAAGGGAACGGAAAGGAATGTAGTGGAAAGGAATGGAATGGAGTGGATTGAAATTGAATGGAAAGGATTGGAGTGCAGTGGACTGGAGGGGAGTGGAATAAAATGGAGTATAGTGCAGTGGAATGGAGTGGACTGGAGTGGAGATGAGTGGAGTGGACTGGAATGGAATGGAGTGGAGTGGAATGGTGTGGAGTGGGGTGGAAAGGAATGGAACAGAATGGAATGGAGAGGAATGGAGTGGCATGTAGTGGAGTGGAGTGAAGTGGAAAGGAATGGCATGGAATGGAGTGGAGTGGAATGGAGGGGTATGGAATGGAATGGAATGGAATTGAGTGGAATGGAGTGGAATGGAGTGGAGTGGAGAGGAATGGAATGGAGTGGAAAGGTCTGAAAGGAGTGGAATGGAGTGGAGTGGAATGTAGTGGAGTAGATTGGAATGAAGTGGAAAGGAATAGAATGGAGAGAAGTAGAGTAGAATGGAGTGGATTGGAATGGAGGGGAGCAGAGTGGAGTTAACAGCGGTGGATTGGAATACAGTGGATGGGGTAGAGTGGAAGGGAGTGGAATTATATGGAATGGAATGGATTGGAGTGGAGTGGAAGGGAGTGGAGTGGAGTTGAAAGTAGAGGAATCGAAAGAAGTGGAAAGGAGTGGAGTAGAGTGGATTAGAGTGGATTGGAATGGAATGGAGTGGAGTGGAATGGTGTGGAAACGAATGGAAGGGAGGGGAGTGGAATGGAACGAAATGGAATGGAATGTAGTGGAATGGAGAGGAGTGGAGTGGACTGGAGTGGAATGTAATCGAATGGAGTGTACTGGAGTGGAATGTATTTGAGAGGCGGGTAATGGAGAGGAATTGAGTGGAGTGGAGTGGAGTGAAATACATCGGAATGGCACGGAATTGAATGGAATGGAGGGGAGTGGAATGCAGTGGAGTGGAGTCGATTGGAGTGGTGAGGAATAGAACGGAGTGGCATGGAATGGAGCACAGTGGAATGCAATGGAGTGGAGTGGATTGGAAAGGGGTGGAGTGGAGTGACGATGGGTGAAGTGGAATGTAATGGAGTGGAGTGCAGAGGAGTCTCATGGAATGGAATGGAATGGAACGCAATGGAAGCTGAGATTGTACCACTGCGCTCCAGGATGGGTGACACAGTGTGATACTCTCAAAAGAAAGGAATGGAATGGAATGCAGTGGAATGGAATGGAATGCAATGGGGTGCATTGGAGTGGAGTGGAGTGAAGTGAAGTGGATTGGAGTGGAATGGAGAGGAATGGAACGGAATGGAATGGAATGAAGTAGACTGGAGTGGGGTGGAGTTGAGTGCAATGGAATGGAGCGAAATGGAATCAGATGCAGAGAAATGGAGTAGAGAGGAGTGCAGTAGAGTGGAAAGGAGTGCAATGGAGTGGAATGGAATCGGAAGTAACGGAAAGTAGTGGAGTGGATGGAACGGAAAGGAAAGGAGTGGAGCGGAGTGGAATGGAACGGAGCGGGAGGTGGGTTGGGGCCACTGCACTCCAGGCTGGCTGGCTGACTGAGGTATTCTCGCAATAAAGGAATGGAATGGAATGCCGTAGAGTGGAATGGAACGGAGTGGAGTGGAGTGGAATGGAGTGAGTTGGAGCAGAGTGGAATGAAGAATGCAATGGGATGGAAGGGAATTGAATGAAATGCAGTGGAGTGCAGTGGAGTGCATTGCAGTGGAATGGAGCAGAATGGAATGGAAAGGAGTGGAATGGACAGGAGTGGAGTGCACTGGAGAGGAGAGGATAGGAATGCAGTGGAATGGAATTGGATGTAATGGAACGTAGAGGAGTGGAGTGGAATGGAGTGGGCCAGAGTGGAATGGAATGGAATGCAATGGAAAGGAATGGAGTGGAATACAATGGAATGGAATGGAATGGAATGGAGTGGGATGACTTGTAGTGGGGTGGAGTGAAATGGAGTATAATGGAATGGAGTGGAGTGGAGTGGAATGTGATAGAATGGAGAGGAGGGGAATGGAGCAGAATGGAATGGAGTGCAGCGGAATGGAGTGGAGTGGAATGGAATCAAATGGAGTGGAATGGAACAGAGTGGAATGGAATGGAGTGCAATAGACTAGAATTGAGTGTAGTGTAGTGGAATTTAGTGGAATGGACTGGAATGGAGTGGAATGGAATGGAATTGAGGGGAATGGAATGGAATGGAAAGGAATGGAAAGCAATGGAAAGGAATAGAATTGAATGCAACGGAATTAAAAGAATGCAATGGAATGCAATGGAATAGAATGCAATGGAATGTATAGTTGACATGTAATATGAGCTGAGATTGTGACACTGCACTCCAGCCAGGGTGACATGGTGATATCCTGTCGTAAGAAGTGAATGGAATGCAATGGAGTGAAATGGAATGGAATGAAATGGAATGGAGCGGAGTGGAAGGGAATGGAGTGGAATGAAATAGAATGCAGTGGACTGTAATGGCATGGAGTGGAAAGAAGTAGAGTGGAATGGAGTGGAATGGAATGGACTGGCATAGAATGGAGTGGAATTGAATGCAATGGAGTGGATTGGAAAGGAATGCAAAGGAGTAGAGTGGAGTAGAGTGGTGTGGAGTGGAGTGGAATGGAGCTGAATGTACTTCAATGGAGTACAATGGAATGGAACGGAGTGGAATGGAATGGAATGATATGAGGTGGATTGGAGTGGAATGTAGTGGAGTGGAATGGAATGGAATAGAATGGAATGGAGTAGAGTGTAATGGAATGCAGTGGCGATAAGTGGAGTGGAATGGAATGCATTGGAGTAGAGTGGAGTGGAATGGAATGGAATGGAGTGGAGTGGAGGGGAGTGGAGTGGAATGGAATTGAGTGAAGTGGAGTGCAGTTGAATGGAATATCGTGGTGTGGAGTGGAGTGGAAGTGAATGGAGTGAATAGGAGTGGAATGGAGTGGAAGGTAACGGAGTGGAATGGAGTCGAATGGAGTGGAATGGAGTAGAGTGGATTAGAGTGGAATGGTGTCGAACGGACTGGAATGGAATGGAATGGAGTGGAATGGAATTGAATCAAATGGAATGGAGTGGAGTGGAGTGGAGTGGAATGAAATGAAATGGAAGGGAGTGGAGAGAAACGCAGTTGATTGGAGTGGAGTGGAGTGGAAAGGAATGGAAAGGAGTGGGATGGAGACGTATGGATTGGAGTGGAATGGAGTGGAATGGAATGAAGTGGAAAGGAGTGGAACGGAGTGAAATTGAATTTAGTGGACTGGAGTGGAATGGAGTTAAATGGATTGGAATGGAATGGAGTGGAATGGAATGGAATGGAGTGGAGTGGAATGGAATAGAATGGCATGGAATGGAATAGAATGGGATGGAGTGGAGTGGAGAGGAGTGGAATGGATTGGAGTGAAGTGGAGTGGAATGGAATTGAGTGGAGCGGAGAGGAAAGGAATGGAATGGAGTGGAGTGGAATGGCATGGAATGGAGTGGAATGGAATGGATAGTAGTGGAGTGGAGTGGAGTGGATTGGAGTGTAGTGGAAGGGAATGGAGTGCAGTGTAATGGACTGGAATGGAGCAGAGCAGAATGGAGTGGACTGGACTGGAGTGGAATGGAATGGGATGGCATGGAATGGGAGCTGAGATTTTACCAATGTGCTCTAGGCAGGGTGACTGGGTGTCATACTCTCAAAAGAAAGGAATGGAATGGAACGCAGTGGAATGGAATGGAACAGAGTGGACATTAGTGGAGTGGAATGTGGAGGAATGGAATGAAATGGAACGTAATGGCATGAAATGGAGTGGTGTGGGGTGGAATGGATTATAGTGGAATGGGGTGGAAAGGAATGGGATGGAGTGGAATGAAGTGGAGTGCAGTGGAGTGGAACGGAGTTGAATGGCATAGAATTGAGTGGACAGTAGTGGAATGTTTTGGAATGCAATGGAATCCATTGTAATAGAATGGAATACAACGGAAAGTTGACATGGAGTGTGAGCTGAGATTGTGCCACTGCACTCCAGACTGGGTGACACGTTATATCCTGTGGATAGAAAGGAATGGAATGCAATAGAGTGAAATGGAATGGAGTGGAATGGAATTGAATGGAATGGAGTGGAGTGGAGTGGAGTCGAATGGAGACGAATGGAATGGGACGGAGTGGAATGGAACGGAGTGGAGTGGAGTATCGTGGAGTGAAATAGAATGGAATGCACTGGGTTGGAATGGAATGCAATGGACTGCTGAAAGGAAATGTGAGCTGTTATTGTTCCACTGCACTCCAGCCTTTGTGACGGAATGAAATCCTGTGGAAAAAAAGGAATGGAATGGAATGGAATGGAATGGAATGGAATGGAATGGAGTGGAGTGGAGTGGTGTGGAGAGGAGTGTAGTGGAGTGGAGTGAAATGGAGTGGAGTGTCGTGGAGGAGAGTGGAATGGAGTGGAATGGAATGGAGAGGAAAGGAACGGAGTGGAGTGGAATGGAACGGAGTGGAGTGGAATGGAATCCAATGGAATGAAATGGAATTGAATCGAATGGAATGAAGAAATATGTGCAGTGATTTGGCCACTGCGCTGGAGCCTGTGTGAGAGAGGGAGATCCTGTCGATAAAACAGTGTGGAATGGAAGGGATTGGAATGGAATGGAATGGAACGTATTGGAGTGGAGTGGAGTGGAATTGAGTGGAGTGGAGTGCACTGGAATGGAATGAAATGCAATGGAATGTAATGGAATGATGAAATGATATGTGAGCTGAGATTGTGCCACTGCACTCCACGCTGGGTGACAGAGTGAGATACTCTTGAAAGAAAGAAATGGAATGGAAAGAATTTTTAATTGGGTGGATTCGAGTAGACTGAAGTAGAGTGCAGTGGAATAGAGAGGAATGGAATGGAATGGAATCGGATGTAAAGGAATGGAATGATGTGGAGTGGAGTGGTGAGGAGTGTAGTGCTGTGGAATGGAGCAGAAAGTAACGGGATGGTGTGGAGTGGAGTGCAGTGCAGTGGAGTGGAGAGGAGTGCAATGGCGTGGAATGGAATCGGATGTAAAGGAACGTACTGGAGTGGAGCGGAGTGGAAAGGAGTGGAATGGAATGGAATTGAATGTAATGGAAAGCAAAGGAATGGAATGGGATGCAATGGAATTTAATGCAATAGAATGCAGTTCAATAGAGAGTTGACATGTAATGTGAGCTGAGATTGTGCCTAAGCTCTCCAGGCTGTTTGACACAGTGATATCGTGTGGAAAGAATGGAATGGAATGCAGTGGTGTGAAATGGAATGGAATGTAGTGGACAGGAGTAGAATGGAGTGGAGTGAAGAGGAACAGAGTGGAATGGAATGGGATGCAGTGGAATGGAATGCAGTGGAGTGGAGTGAAATAGAAAGAAATGGAATGGGATGGAATGGAATGCAATGGAATGGAGAAGAGAAATGTGAGCTGAGATTGTGTGACTACACTCCAGCCTTAGTGACCGAGAGAGATTCTGTGGAAGGAAAGAACTGATTTCAAAGGAGTGGAATGGAAGGGAATGTAGTACAGTGGAGTAGAGTGGAATGGAGTGAAACAGAATAGAATGGAGTGGAAGGCAATGGAATGGAATGGAATGGAGTGGAGTGGAATAGAGAGGAGTGCACTGCAATGGAGTGGAGTGGAGTGGAAGGGAGTGGAATGCAATGGAATGTAGTGGAGTGCAGTGGAGTGGAATGGAATGGAGTGGACAGGAGTGGAAGGAGTAGAGTGGACTGGAATGGAATAGAATGGAACAGAATGCAGTGGAGTGGAGGGGAGTGGAGGTGAGTGGAGTGGCATGGAGTGGAATGGAATGGAATGGAGTGAAATGGAATCCAATGGATTGGAATGGAGTGGAGTGGAGTGGAGTGGAATGGAGAGGAGTCGAATGGAATGGAAGGGAATGCAACGGAACGCAGTGGTGTGGATTGGAATGCAGTGAAATGGAGTACTATGGAATCTAAAGGAGTGGAGTGGAGTCTAGTGGAGTGGAATGGAATGGAACAAAATGGAATGGAATGGCAAGGAATGGAGTGGAGTAGAGTGGAGTGGGAAGGAAGGGAGATGAGTGGAATGGAGAGGAATGGAATGCAGTGGAGTGGATTGGATTGGAATGAACTGGAATGGAGAGGAATGGAATGAAGTGGAACGGAATGGACTGCAATGGAATTGAATGGAGTGAAGTGGAAAGTAGTGGAGTGGAGTGGAATGGAGTGGAAATGAATGGAATGGAGTGGAATGGAAGGGAATGGAGACAAGTGGATAGGAATTGACTGAAGCAGATTGGAGTGGAGTGGAGTGGAGTGGCACGGAATGGAATGAAGTGGATGGGAATGCAATGGAGTGGAATGAAATGGAATAAAATGGAATGGAGTGGAATGGAGAGGAATGGAGTGGAGTGGAGTGGAATGGAGGGGAGTAAGAGGAAGAGAATGGAATGGAATCGAAAGGAGGGAAGTGCAATTGTGTGGAGTGGAGTGGAGATGAAAGGAGTGGAGTGATGTGGAGTCGAGAGGAAAGGAATGGAATGGAATGGAATGGAGTTAAGTGGAGTGGAATGGAGTGGAAGGTAATGGAGTGGAATGAAAAGGAGTGGATTGGAATGGAGTGGAATGGAATGGAGTGGAACGGAGTGGAGTAGAATGGAGTGGGTTGCAGAGGAGTGGAATGGAGTGGAATGGAAGGGAACGGAAAGGAATGTAGTGGAAAGGAATGGAATGGAGTGGATTGAAATTGAATGGAAAGGATTGGAGTGCAGTGGACTGGAGGGGAGTGGAATAAAATGGAGTATAGTGCAGTGGAATGGAGTGGACTGGAGTGGAGATGAGTGGAGTGGACTGGAATGGAATGGAGTGGAGTGGAATGGTGTGGAGTGGGGTGGAAAGGAATGGAACAGAATGGAATGGAGAGGAATGGAGTGGCATGTAGTGGAGTGGAGTGAAGTGGAAAGGAATGGCATGGAATGGAGTGGAGTGGAATGGAGGGGTATGGAATGGAATGGAATGGAATTGAGTGGAATGGAGTGGAATGGAGTGGAGTGGAGAGGAATGGAATGGAGTGGAAAGGTCTGAAAGGAGTGGAATGGAGTGGAGTGGAATGCAATGGAGTAGATTGGAATGAAGTGGAAAGGAATAGAATGGAGAGAAGTAGAGTAGAATGGAGTGGATTGGAATGGAGGGGAGCAGAGTGGAGTTAACAGCGGTGGATTGGAATACAGTGGATGGGGTAGAGTGGAAGGGAGTGGAATTATATGGAATGGAATGGATTGGAGTGGAGTGGAAGGGAGTGGAGTGGAGTTGAAAGTAGAGGAATCGAAAGAAGTGGAAAGGAGTGGAGTAGAGTGGATTAGAGTGGATTGGAATGGAATGGAGTGGAGTGGAATGGTGTGGAAACGAATGGAAGGGAGGGGAGTGGAATGGAACGAAATGGAATGGAATGTAGTGGAATGGAGAGGAGTGGAGTGGACTGGAGTGGAATGTAATCGAATGGAGTGTACTGGAGTGGAATGTATTTGAGAGGCGGGTAATGGAGAGGAATTGAGTGGAGTGGAGTGGAGTGAAATACATCGGAATGGCACGGAATTGAATGGAATGGAGGGGAGTGGAATGCAGTGGAGTGGAGTCGATTGGAGTGGTGAGGAATAGAACGGAGTGGCATGGAATGGAGCACAGTGGAATGCAATGGAGTGGAGTGGATTGGAAAGGGGTGGAGTGGAGTGACGATGGGTGAAGTGGAATGTAATGGAGTGGAGTGCAGGGGAGTCTCATGGAATGGAATGGAATGGAACGCAATGGAAGCTGAGATTGTACCACTGCGCTCCAGGATGGGTGACACAGTGTGATACTCTCAAAAGAAAGGAATGGAATGGAATGCAGTGGAATGGAATGGAATGCAATGGGGTGCATTGGAGTGGAGTGGAGTGAAGTGAAGTGGATTGGAGTGGAATGGAGAGGAATGGAACGGAATGGAATGGAATGAAGTAGACTGGAGTGGGGTGGAGTTGAGTGCAATGGAATGGAGCGAAATGGAATCAGATGCAGAGAAATGGAGTAGAGAGGAGTGCAGTAGAGTGGAAAGGAGTGCAATGGAGTGGAATGGAATCGGAAGTAACGGAAAGTAGTGGAGTGGATGGAACGGAAAGGAAAGGAGTGGAGCGGAGTGGAATGGAACGGAGCGGGAGGTGGGTTGGGGCCACTGCACTCCAGGCTGGCTGGCTGACTGAGGTATTCTCGCAATAAAGGAATGGAATGGAATGCCGTAGAGTGGAATGGAACGGAGTGGAGTGGAGTGGAATGGAGTGAGTTGGAGCAGAGTGGAATGAAGAATGCAATGGGATGGAAGGGAATTGAATGAAATGCAGTGGAGTGCAGTGGAGTGCATTGCAGTGGAATGGAGCAGAATGGAATGGAAAGGAGTGGAATGGACAGGAGTGGAGTGCACTGGAGAGGAGAGGATAGGAATGCAGTGGAATGGAATTGGATGTAATGGAACGTAGAGGAGTGGAGTGGAATGGAGTGGGCCAGAGTGGAATGGAATGGAATGCAATGGAAAGGAATGGAGTGGAATAGAATGGAATGGAATGGAATGGAATGGAGTGGGATGACTTGTAGTGGGGTGGAGTGAAATGGAGTATAATGGAATGGAGTGGAGTGGAGTGGAATGTGATAGAATGGAGAGGAGGGGAATGGAGCAGAATGGAATGGAGTGCAGCGGAATGGAGTGGAGTGGAATGGAATCAAATGGAGTGGAATGGAACAGAGTGGAATGGAATGGAGTGCAATAGACTAGAATTGAGTGTAGTGTAGTGGAATTTAGTGGAATGGACTGGAATGGAGTGGAATGGAATGGAATTGAGGGGAATGGAATGGAATGGAAAGGAATGGAAAGCAATGGAAAGGAATAGAATTGAATGCAACGGAATTAAAAGAATGCAATGGAATGCAATGGAATAGAATGCAATGGAATGTATAGTTGACATGTAATATGAGCTGAGATTGTGACACTGCACTCCAGCCAGGGTGACATGGTGATATCCTGTCGTAAGAAGTGAATGGAATGCAATGGAGTGAAATGGAATGGAATGAAATGGAATGGAGCGGAGTGGAAGGGAATGGAGTGGAATGATATAGAATGCAGTGGACTGTAATGGCATGGAGTGGAAAGAAGTAGAGTGGAATGGAGTGGAATGGAATGGACTGGCATAGAATGGAGTGGAATTGAATGCAATGGAGTGGATTGGAAAGGAATGCAAAGGAGTAGAGTGGAGTAGAGTGGTGTGGAGTGGAGTGGAATGGAGCTGAATGTACTTCAATGGAGTACAATGGAATGGAACGGAGTGGAATGGAATGGAATGATATGAGGTGGATTGGAGTGGAATGTAGTGGAGTGGAATGGAATGGAATAGAATGGAATGGAGTAGAGTGTAATGGAATGCAGTGGCGATAAGTGGAGTGGAATGGAATGCATTGGAGTAGAGTGGAGTGGAATGGAATGGAATGGAGTGGAGTGGAGGGGAGTGGAGTGGAATGGAATTGAGTGAAGTGGAGTGCAGTTGAATGGAATATCGTGGTGTGGAGTGGAGTGGAAGTGAATGGAGTGAATAGGAGTGGAATGGAGTGGAAGGCAACGGAGTGGAATGGAGTCGAATGGAGTGGAATGGAGTAGAGTGGATTAGAGTGGAATGGTGTCGAACGGACTGGAATGGAATGGAATGGAGTGGAATGGAATTGAATCAAATGGAATGGAGTGGAGTGGAGTGGAGTGGAATGAAATGAAATGGAAGGGAGTGGAGAGAAACGCAGTTGATTGGAGTGGAGTGGAGTGGAAAGGAATGGAAAAGAGTGGGATGGAGACGTATGGATTGGAGTGGAATGGAGTGGAATGGAATGAAGTGGAAAGGAGTGGAACGGAGTGAAATTGAATTTAGTGGACTGGAGTGGAATGGAGTTAAATGGAATGGAATGGAATGGAGTGGAATGGAATGGAATGGAGTGGAGTGGAATGGAATAGAATGGCATGGAATGGAATAGAATGGGATGGAGTGGAGTGGAGAGGAGTGGAATGGATTGGAGTGAAGTGGAGTGGAATGGAATTGAGTGGAGCGGAGAGGAAAGGAATGGAATGGAGTGGAGTGGAATGGCATGGAATGGAGTGGAATGGAATGGATAGTAGTGGAGTGGAGTGGAGTGGATTGGAGTGTAGTGGAAGGGAATGGAGTGCAGTGTAATGGACTGGAATGGAGCAGAGCAGAATGGAGTGGACTGGACTCGAGTGGAATGGAATGGGATGGCATGGAATGGGAGCTGAGATTTTACCAATGTGCTCTAGGCAGGGTGACTGGGTGTCATACTCTCAAAAGAAAGGAATGGAATGGAACGCAGTGGAATGGAATGGAACAGAGTGGACATTAGTGGAGTGGAATGTGGAGGAATGGAATGAAATGGAACGTAATGGCATGAAATGGAGTGGTGTGGGGTGGAATGGATTATAGTGGAATGGGGTGGAAAGGAATGGGATGGAGTGGAATGAAGTGGAGTGCAGTGGAGTGGAACGGAGTTGAATGGCATAGAATTGAGTGGACAGTAGTGGAATGTTTTGGAATGCAATGGAATCCATTGTAATAGAATGGAATACAACGGAAAGTTGACATGGAGTGTGAGCTGAGATTGTGCCACTGCACTCCAGACTGGGTGACACGTTATATCCTGTGGATAGAAAGGAATGGAATGCAATAGAGTGAAATGGAATGGAGTGGAATGGAATTGAATGGAATGGAGTGGAGTGGAGTGGAGTCGAATGGAGACGAATGGAATGGGACGGAGTGGAATGGAACGGAGTGGAGTGGAGTATCGTGGAGTGAAATAGAATGGAATGCACTGGGTTGGAATGGAATGCAATGGACTGCTGAAAGGAAATGTGAGCTGTTATTGTTCCACTGCACTCCAGCCTTTGTGACGGAATGAAATCCTGTGGAAAAAAAGGAATGGAATGGAATGGAATGGAATGGAATGGAATGGAATGGAATGGAGTGGAGTGGAGTGTTGTGGAGAGGAGTGTAGTGGAGTGGAGTGAAATGGAGTGGAGTGTCGTGGAGGAGAGTGGAATGGAGTGGAATGGAATGGAGAGGAAAGGAACGGAGTGGAGTGGAATGGAACGGAGTGGAGTGGAATGGAATCCAATGGAATGAAATGGAATTGAATCGAATGGAATGAAGAAATATGTGCAGTGATTTGGCCACTGCGCTGGAGCCTGTGTGAGAGAGGGAGATCCTGTCGATAAAACAGTGTGGAATGGAAGGGATTGGAATGGAATGGAATGGAACGTATTGGAGTGGAGTGGAGTGGAATTGAGTGGAGTGGAGTGCACTGGAATGGAATGGAATGCAATGGAATGTAATGGAATGATGAAATGATATGTGAGCTGAGATTGTGCCACTGCACTCCACGCTGGGTGACAGAGTGAGATACTCTTGAAAGAAATAAATGGAATGGAAAGAATTTTTAATTGGGTGGATTCGAGTGGACTGAAGTAGAGTGCAGTGGAATAGAGAGGAATGGAATGGAATGGAATCGGATGTAAAGGAATGGAATGATGTGGAGTGGAGTGGTGAGGAGTGTAGTGCTGTGGAATGGAGCAGAAAGTAACGGGATGGTGTGGAGTGGAGTGCAGTGCAGTGGAGTGGAGAGGAGTGCAATGGCGTGGAATGGAATCGGATGTAAAGGAACGTACTGGAGTGGAGCGGAGTGGAAAGTAGTGGAATGGAATGGAATTGAATGTAATGGAAAGCAAAGGAATGGAATGGGATGCAATGGAATTTAATGCAATAGAATGCAGTTCAATAGAGAGTTGACATGTAGTGTGAGCTGAGATTGTGCCTAAGCTCTCCAGGCTGTTTGACATAGTGATATCGTGTCGAAAGAATGGAATGGAATGCAGTGGTGTGAAATGGAATGGAATGTAGTGGACAGGAGTAGAATGGAGTGGAGTGAAGAGGAACAGAGTGGAATGGAATGGGATGCAGTGGAATGGAATGCAGTGGAGTGGAGTGAAATAGAAAGAAATGGAATGGGATGGAATGGAATGCAATGGAATGGAGAAGAGAAATGTGAGCTGAGATTGTGTGACTACACTCCAGCCTTAGTGACCGAGAGAGATTCTGTGGAAGGAAAGAACTGATTTCAAAGGAGTGGAATGGAAGGGAATGTAGTACAGTGGAGTAGAGTGGAATGGAGTGAAACAGAATAGAATGGAGTGGAAGGCAATGGAATGGAATGGAATGGAGTGGAGTGGAATAGAGAGGAGTGCACTGCAATGGAGTGGAGTGGAGTGGAAGGGAGTGGAATGCAATGGAATGTAGTGGAGTGCAGTGGAGTGGAATGGAATGGAGTGGACAGGAGTGGAAGGAGTAGAGTGGACTGGAATGGAATAGAATGGAACAGAATGCAGTGGAGTGGAGGGGAGTGGAGGTGAGTGGAGTGGCATGGAGTGGAATGGAATGGAATGGAGTGAAATGGAATCCAATGGATTGGAATGGAGTGGAGTGGGGTGGAGTGGAACGGAGAGGAGTCGAATGGAATGGAAGGGAATGCAACGGAACGCAGTGGTGTGGATTGGAATGCAGTGAAATGGAGTACTATGGAATCTAAAGGAGTGGAGTGGAGTCTAGTGGAGTGGAATGGAATGGAATAAAATGGAATGGAATGGCACGGAATGGAGTGGAGTAGAGTGGATTGGGAAGGAAGGGAGATGAGTGGAATGGAGAGGAATGGAATGCAGTGGAGTGGATTGGATTGGAATGAACTGGAATGGAGAGGAATGGAATGAAGTGGAACGGAATGGACTGCAATGGAATTGAATGGAGTGAAGTGGAAAGTAGTGGAGTGGAGTGGAATGGAGTGGAAATGAATGGAATGGAGTGGAATGGAAGGGAATGGAGACAAGTGGATAGGAATTGACTGAAGCAGATTGGAGTGGAGTGGAGTGGAGTGGCATGGAATGGAATGAAGTGGATGGGAATGCAATGGAGTGGAATGAAATGGAATAAAATGGAATGGAGTGGAATGGAGAGGAATGGAGTGGAAGTGGAGTGGAATGGAGGGGAGTAAGAGGAAGAGAATGGAATGGAATCGAAAGGAGGGAAGTGCAATTGTGTGGAGTGGAGTGGAGATGAAAGGAGTGGAGTGATGTGGAGTCGAGAGGAAAGGAATGGAATGGAATGGAATGGAGTTAAGTGGAGTGGAATGGAGTGGAAGGTAATGGAGTGGAATGAAAAGGAGTGGACTGGAATGGAGTGGAATGGAATGGAGTGGAACGGAGTGGAGTAGAATGGAGTGGGTTGCAGAGGAGTGGAATGGAGTGGAATGGAAGGGAACGGAAAGGAATGTAGTGGAAAGGAATGGAATGGAGGGGATTGAAATTGAATGGAAAGGATTGGAGTGCAGTGGACTGGAGGGGAGTGGAATAAAATGGAGTATAGTGCAGTGGAATGGAGTGGACTGGAGTGGAGATGAGTGGAGTGGACTGGAATGGAATGGAGTGGAGTGGAATGGTGTGGAGTGGGGTGGAAAGGAATGGAACAGAATGGAATGGAGAGGAATGGAGTGGCATGTAGTGGAGTGGAGTGAAGTGGAAAGGAATGGCATGGAATGGAGTAGAGTGGAATGGAGGGGTATGGAATGGAATGGAATGGAATTGAGTGGAATGGAGTGGAATGGAGTGGAGTGGAGAGGAATGGAATGGAGTGGAAAGGTCTGAAAGGAGTGGAATGGAGTGGAGTGGAATGCAATGGAGTAGATTGGAATGAAGTGGAAAGGAACAGGATGGAGAGAAGTAGAGTAGAATGGAGTGGATTGGAATGGAGGGGAGCAGAGTGGAGTTAACAGCGGTGGAGTGGAATACAGTGGATGGGGTAGAGTGGAAGGGAGTGGAATTATATGGAATGGAATGGATTGGAGTGGAGTGGAAGGGAGTGGAGTGGAGTTGAAAGTAGAGGAATCGAAAGAAGTGGAAAGGAGTGGAGTAGAGTGGATTAGAGTGGATTGGAATGGAATGGAGTGGAGTGGAATGGTGTGGAAACGAATGGAAGGGAGGGGAGTGGAATGGAACGAAATGGAATGGAATGTAGTGGAATGGAGAGGAGTGGAGTGGACTGGAGTGGAATGTAATCGAATGGAGTGTACTGGAGTGGAATGTATTTGAGAGGCGGGTAATGAAGAGGAGTGGAATGTATTTGAGAGGCGGGTAGTGGAGTGGAGTGGAGTGAAATACATCGGAATGGCACGGAATTGAATGGAATGGAGGGGAGTGGAATGCAGTGGAGTGGAGTCGATTGGAGTGGTGAGGAATAGAACGGAGTGGCATGGAATGGAGCACAGTGGAATGCAATGGAGTGGAGTGGATTGGAAAGGGGTGGAGTGGAGTGACGATGGGTGAAGTGGAATGTAATGGAGTGGAGTGCAGAGGAGTCTCATGGAATGGAATGGAATGGAACGCAATGGAAGCTGAGATTGTACCACTGCGCTCCAGGATGGGTGACACAGTGTGATACTCTCAAAAGAAAGGAATGGAATGGAATGCAGTGGAATGGAATGGAATGCAATGGGGTGCATTGGAGTGGAGTGGAGTGAAGTGAAGTGGATTGGAGTGGAATGGAGAGGAATGGAACGGAATGGAATGGAATGAAGTAGACTGGAGTGGGGTGGAGTTGAGTGCAGTGGAATGGAGCGAAATGGAATCAGATGCAGAGAAATGGAGTAGAGAGGAGTGCAGTAGAGTGGAAAGGAGTGCAATGGAGTGGAATGGAATCGGAAGTAACGGAAAGTAGTGGAGTGGATGGAACGGAAAGGAAAGGAGTGGAGCGGAGTGGAATGGAACGGAGCGGGAGGTGGGTTGGGGCCACTGCACTCCAGGCTGGCTGGCTGACTGAGGTATTCTCGCAATAAAGGAATGGAATGGAATGCCGTAGAGTGGAATGGAACGGAGTGGAGTGGAGTGGAATGGAGTGAGTTGGAGCAGAGTGGAATGAAGAATGCAATGGGATGGAAGGGAATTGAATGAAATGCAGTGGAGTGCAGTGGAGTGCATTGCAGTGGAATGGAGCAGAATGGAATGGAAAGGAGTGGAATGGACAGGAGTGGAGTGCACTGGAGAGGAGAGGATAGGAATGCAGTGGAATGGAATTGGATGTAATGGAACGTAGAGGAGTGGAGTGGAATGGAGTGGGCCAGAGTGGAATGGAATGGAATGCAATGGAAAGGAATGGAGTGGAATAGAATGGAATGGAATGGAATGGAATGGAGTGGGATGACTTGTAGTGGGGTGGAGTGAAATGGAGTATAATGGAATGGAGTGGAGTGGAGTGGAATGTGATAGAATGGAGAGGAGGGGAATGGAGCAGAATGGAATGGAGTGCAGCGGAATGGAGTGGAGTGGAATGGAATCAAATGGAGTGGAATGGAACAGAGTGGAATGGAATGGAGTGCAATAGACTAGAATTGAGTGTAGTGTAGTGGAATTTAGTGGAATGGACTGGAATGGAGTGGAATGGAATGGAATTGAGGGGAATGGAATGGAATGGAAAGGAATGGAAAGCAATGGAAAGGAATAGAATTGAATGCAACGGAATTAAAAGAATGCAATGGAATGCAATGGAATAGAATGCAATGGAATGTATAGTTGACATGTAATATGAGCTGAGATTGTGACACTGCACTCCAGCCAGGGTGACATGGTGATATCCTGTCGTAAGAAGTGAATGGAATGCAATGGAGTGAAATGGAATGGAATGAAATGGAATGGAGCGGAGTGGAAGGGAATGGAGTGGAATGAAATAGAATGCAGTGGACTGTAATGGCATGGAGTGGAAAGAAGTAGAGTGGAATGGAGTGGAATGGAATGGACTGGCATAGAATGGAGTGGAATTGAATGCAATGGAGTGGATTGGAAAGGAATGCAAAGGAGTAGAGTGGAGTAGAGTGGTGTGGAGTGGAGTGGAATGGAGCTGAATGTACTTCAATGGAGTACAATGGAATGGAACGGAGTGGAATGGAATGGAATGATATGAGGTGGATTGGAGTGGAATGTAGTGGAGTGGAATGGAATGGAATAGAATGGAATGGAGTAGAGTGTAATGGAATGCAGTGGCGATAAGTGGAGTGGAATGGAATGCATTGGAGTAGAGTGGAGTGGAATGGAATGGAATGGAGTGGAGTGGAGGGGAGTGGAGTGGAATGGAATTGAGTGAAGTGGAGTGCAGTTGAATGGAATATCGTGGTGTGGAGTGGAGTGGAAGTGAATGGAGTGAATAGGAGTGGAATGGAGTGGAAGGTAACGGAGTGGAATGGAGTCGAATGGAGTGGAATGGAGTAGAGTGGATTAGAGTGGAATGGTGTCGAACGGACTGGAATGGAATGGAATGGAGTGGAATGGAATTGAATCAAATGGAATGGAGTGGAGTGGAGTGGAGTGGAATGAAATGAAATGGAAGGGAGTGGAGAGAAACGCAGTTGATTGGAGTGGAGTGGAGTGGAAAGGAATGGAAAGGAGTGGGATGGAGACGTATGGATTGGAGTGGAATGGAGTGGAATGGAATGAAGTGGAAAGGAGTGGAACGGAGTGAAATTGAATTTAGTGGACTGGAGTGGAATGGAGTTAAATGGAATGGAATGGAATGGAGTGGAATGGAATGGAATGGAGTGGAGTGGAATGGAATAGAATGGCATGGAATGGAATAGAATGGGATGGAGTGGAGTGGAGAGGAGTGGAATGGATTGGAGTGAAGTGGAGTGGAATGGAATTGAGTGGAGCGGAGAGGAAAGGAATGGAATGGAGTGGAGTGGAATGGCATGGAATGGAGTGGAATGGAATGGATAGTAGTGGAGTGGAGTGGAGTGGATTGGAGTGTAGTGGAAGGGAATGGAGTGCAGTGTAATGGACTGGAATGGAGCAGAGCAGAATGGAGTGGACTGGACTGGAGTGGAATGGAATGGGATGGCATGGAATGGGAGCTGAGATTTTACCAATGTGCTCTAGGCAGGGTGACTGAGTGTCATACTCTCAAAAGAAAGGAATGGAATGGAACGCAGTGGAATGGAATGGAACAGAGTGGACATTAGTGGAGTGGAATGTGGAGGAATGGAATGAAATGGAACGTAATGGCATGAAATGGAGTGGTGTGGGGTGGAATGGATTATAGTGGAATGGGGTGGAAAGGAATGGGATGGAGTGGAATGAAGTGGAGTGCAGTGGAGTGGAACGGAGTTGAATGGCATAGAATTGAGTGGACAGTAGTGGAATGTTTTGGAATGCAATGGAATCCATTGTAATAGAATGGAATACAACGGAAAGTTGACATGGAGTGTGAGCTGAGATTGTGCCACTGCACTCCAGACTGGGTGACACGTTATATCCTGTGGATAGAAAGGAATGGAATGCAATAGAGTGAAATGGAATGGAGTGGAATGGAATTGAATGGAATGGAGTGGAGTGGAGTGGAGTCGAATGGAGACGAATGGAATGGGACGGAGTGGAATGGAACGGAGTGGAGTGGAGTATCGTGGAGTGAAATAGAATGGAATGCACTGGGTTGGAATGGAATGCAATGGACTGCTGAAAGGAAATGTGAGCTGTTATTGTTCCACTGCACTCCAGCCTTTGTGACGGAATGAAATCCTGTGGAAAAAAAGGAATGGAATGGAATGGAATGGAATGGAATGGAATGGAATGGAATGGAATGGAATGGAGTGGAGTGGAGTGTTGTGGAGAGGAGTGTAGTGGAGTGGAGTGAAATGGAGTGGAGTGTCGTGGAGAAGAGTGGAATGGAGTGGAATGGAATGGAGAGGAAAGGAACGGAGTGGAGTGGAATGGAACGGAGTGGAGTGGAATGGAATCCAATGGAATGAAATGGAATTGAATCGTATGGAATGAAGAAATATGTGCAGTGATTTGGCCACTGCGCTGGAGCCTGTGTGAGAGAGGGAGATCCTGTCGATAAAACAGTGTGGAATGGAAGGGATTGGAATGGAATGGAATGGAACGTATTGGAGTGGAGTGGAGTGGAATTGAGTGGAGTGGAGTGCACTGGAATGGAATGGAATGCAATGGAATGTAATGGAATGATGAAATGATATGTGAGCTGAGATTGTGCCACTGCACTCCACGCTGGGTGACAGAGTGAGATACTCTTGAAAGAAAGAAATGGAATGGAAAGAATTTTTAATTGGGTGGATTCGAGTGGACTGAAGTAGAGTGCAGTGGAATAGAGAGGAATGGAATGGAATGGAATCGGATGTAAAGGAATGGAATGATGTGGAGTGGAGTGGTGAGGAGTGTAGTGCTGTGGAATGGAGCAGAAAGTAACGGGATGGTGTGGAGTGGAGTGCAGTGCAGTGGAGTGGAGAGGAGTGCAATGGCGTGGAATGGAATCGGATGTAAAGGAACGTACTGGAGTGGAGCGGAGTGGAAAGGAGTGGAATGGAATGGAATTGAATGTAATGGAAAGCAAAGGAATGGAATGGGATGCAATGGAATTTAATGCAATAGAATGCAGTTCAATAGAGAGTTGACATGTAATGTGAGCTGAGATTGTGCCTAAGCTCTCCAGGCTGTTTGACACAGTGATATCGTGTCGAAAGAATGGAATGGAATGCAGTGGTGTGAAATGGAATGGAATGTAGTGGACAGGAGTAGAATGGAGTGGAGTGAAGAGGAACAGAGTGGAATGGAATGGGATGCAGTGGAATGGAATGCAGTGGAGTGGAATGAAATAGAAAGAAATGGAATGGGATGGAATGGAATGCAATGGAATGGAGAAGAGAAATGTGAGCTGAGATTGTGTGACTACACTCCAGCCTTAGTGACCGAGAGAGATTCTGTGGAAGGAAAGAACTGATTTCAAAGGAGTGGAATGGAAGGGAATGTAGTACAGTGGAGTAGAGTGGAATGGAGTGAAACAGAATAGAATGGAGTGGAAGGCAATGGAATGGAATGGAATGGAGTGGAGTGGAATAGAGAGGAGTGCACTGCAATGGAGTGGAGTGGAGTGGAAGGGAGTGGAATGCAATGGAATGTAGTGGAGTGCAGTGGAGTGGAATGGAATGGAGTGGACAGGAGTGGAAGGAGTAGAGTGGACTGGAATGGAATAGAATGGAACAGAATGCAGTGGAGTGGAGGGGAGTGGAGGTGAGTGGAGTGGCATGGAGTGGAATGGAATGGAATGGAGTGAAATGGAATCCAATGGATTGGAATGGAGTGGAGTGGAGTGGAGTGGAATGGAGAGGAGTCGAATGGAATGGAAGGGAATGCAACGGAACGCAGTGGTGTGGATTGGAATGCAGTGAAATGGAGTACTATGGAATCTAAAGGAGTGGAGTGGAGTCTAGTGGAGTGGAATGGAATGGAACAAAATGGAATGGAATGGCACGGAATGGAGTGGAGTAGAGTGGAGTGGGAAGGAAGGGAGATGAGTGGAATGGAGAGGAATGGAATGCAGTGGAGTGGATTGGATTGGAATGAACTGGAATGGAGAGGAATGGAATGAAGTGGAACGGAATGGACCGCAATGGAATTGAATGGAGTGAAGTGGAAAGTAGTGGAGTGGAGTGGAATGGAGTGGAAATGAATGGAATGGAGTGGAATGGAAGGGAATGGAGGCAAGTGGATAGGAATTGACTGAAGCAGATTGGAGTGGAGTGGAGTGGAGTGGCATGGAATGGAATGAAGTGGATGGGAATGCAATGGAGTGGAATGAAATGGAATAAAATGGAATGGAGTGGAATGGAGAGGAATGGAGTGGAAGTGGAGTGGAATGGAGGGGAGTAAGAGGAAGAGAATGGAATGGAATCGAAAGGAGGGAAGTGCAATTGTGTGGAGTGGAGTGGAGATGAAAGGAGTGGAGTGATGTGGATTCGAGAGGAAAGGAATGGAATGGAATGGAATGGAGTTAAGTGGAGTGGAATGGAGTGGAAGGTAATGGAGTGGAATGAAAAGGAGTGGATTGGAATGGAGTGGAATGGAATGGAGTGGAACGGAGTGGAGTAGAATGGAGTGGGTTGCAGAGGAGTGGAATGGAGTGGAATGGAAGGGAACGGAAAGGAATGTAGTGGAAAGGAATGGAATGGAGTGGATTGAAATTGAATGGAAAGGATTGGAGTGCAGTGGACTGGAGGGGAGTGGAATAAAATGGAGTATAGTGCAGTGGAATGGAGTGGACTGGAGTGGAGATGAGTGGAGTGGACTGGAATGGAATGGAGTGGAGTGGAATGGTGTGGAGTGGGGTGGAAAGGAATGGAACAGAATGGAATGGAGAGGAATGGAGTGGCATGTAGTGGAGTGGAGTGAAGTGGAAAGGAATGGCATGGAATGGAGTAGAGTGGAATGGAGGGGTATGGAATGGAATGGAATGGAATTGAGTGGAATGGAGTGGAATGGAGTGGAGTGGAGAGGAATGGAATGGAGTGGAAAGGTCTGAAAGGAGTGGAATGGAGTGGAGTGGAATGCAATGGAGTAGATTGGAATGAAGTGGAAAGGAATAGAATGGAGAGAAGTAGAGTAGAATGGAGTGGATTGGAATGGAGGGGAGCAGAGTGGAGTTAACAGCGGTGGATTGGAATACAGTGGATGGGGTAGAGTGGAAGGGAGTGGAATTATATGGAATGGAATGGATTGGAGTGGAGTGGAAGGGAGTGGAGTGGAGTTGAAAGTAGAGGAATCGAAAGAAGTGGAAAGGAGTGGAGTAGAGTGGATTAGAGTGGATTGGAATGGAATGGAGTGGAGTGGAATGGTGTGGAAACGAATGGAAGGGAGGGGAGTGGAATGGAACGAAATGGAATGGAATGTAGTGGAATGGAGAGGAGTGGAGTGGACTGGAGTGGAATGTAATCGAATGGAGTGTACTGGAGTGGAATGTATTTGAGAGGCGGGTAATGGAGAGGAGTGGAATGTATTTGAGAGGCGGGTAGTGGAGTGGAGTGGAGTGAAATACATCGGAATGGCACGGAATTGAATGGAATGGAGGGGAGTGGAATGCAGTGGAGTGGAGTCGATTGGAGTGGTGAGGAATAGAACGGAGTGGCATGGAATGGAGCACAGTGGAATGCAATGGAGTGGAGTGGATTGGAAAGGGGTGGAGTGGAGTGACGATGGGTGAAGTGGAATGTAATGGAGTGGAGTGCAGAGGAGTCTCATGGAATGGAATGGAATGGAACGCAATGGAAGCTGAGATTGTACCACTGCGCTCCAGGATGGGTGACACAGTGTGATACTCTCAAAAGAAAGGAATGGAATGGAATGCAGTGGAATGGAATGGAATGCAATGGGGTGCATTGGAGTGGAGTGGAGTGAAGTGAAGTGGATTGGAGTGGAATGGAGAGGAATGGAACGGAATGGAATGGAATGAAGTAGACTGGAGTGGGGTGGAGTTGAGTGCAATGGAATGGAGCGAAATGGAATCAGATGCAGAGAAATGGAGTAGAGAGGAGTGCAGTAGAGTGGAAAGGAGTGCAATGGAGTGGAATGGAATCGGAAGTAACGGAAAGTAGTGGAGTGGATGGAACGGAAAGGAAAGGAGTGGAGCGGAGTGGAATGGAACGGAGCGGGAGGTGGGTTGGGGCCACTGCACTCCAGGCTGGCTGGCTGACTGAGGTATTCTCGCAATAAAGGAATGGAATGGAATGCCGTAGAGTGGAATGGAACGGAGTGGAGTGGAGTGGAATGGAGTGAGTTGGAGCAGAGTGGAATGAAGAATGCAATGGGATGGAAGGGAATTGAATGAAATGCAGTGGAGTGCAGTGGAGTGCATTGCAGTGGAATGGAGCAGAATGGAATGGAAAGGAGTGGAATGGACAGGAGTGGAGTGCACTGGAGAGGAGAGGATAGGAATGCAGTGGAATGGAATTGGATGTAATGGAACGTAGAGGAGTGGAGTGGAATGGAGTGGGCCAGAGTGGAATGGAATGGAATGCAATGGAAAGGAATGGAGTGGAATAGAATGGAATGGAATGGAATGGAATGGAGTGGGATGACTTGTAGTGGGGTGGAGTGAAATGGAGTATAATGGAATGGAGTGGAGTGGAGTGGAATGTGATAGAATGGAGAGGAGGGGAATGGAGCAGAATGGAATGGAGTGCAGCGGAATGGAGTGGAGTGGAATGGAATCAAATGGAGTGGAATGGAACAGAGTGGAATGGAATGGAGTGCAATAGACTAGAATTGAGTGTAGTGTAGTGGAATTTAGTGGAATGGACTGGAATGGAGTGGAATGGAATGGAATTGAGGGGAATGGAATGGAATGGAAAGGAATGGAAAGCAATGGAAAGGAATAGAATTGAATGCAACGGAATTAAAAGAATGCAATGGAATGCAATGGAATAGAATGCAATGGAATGTATAGTTGACATGTAATATGAGCTGAGATTGTGACACTGCACTCCAGCCAGGGTGACATGGTGATATCCTGTCGTAAGAAGTGAATGGAATGCAATGGAGTGAAATGGAATGGAATGAAATGGAATGGAGCGGAGTGGAAGGGAATGGAGTGGAATGATATAGAATGCAGTGGACTGTAATGGCATGGAGTGGAAAGAAGTAGAGTGGAATGGAGTGGAATGGAATGGACTGGCATAGAATGGAGTGGAATTGAATGCAATGGAGTGGATTGGAAAGGAATGCAAAGGAGTAGAGTGGAGTAGAGTGGTGTGGAGTGGAGTGGAATGGAGCTGAATGTACTTCAATGGAGTACAATGGAATGGAACGGAGTGGAATGGAATGGAATGATATGAGGTGGATTGGAGTGGAATGTAGTGGAGTGGAATGGAATGGAATAGAATGGAATGGAGTAGAGTGTAATGGAATGCAGTGGCGATAAGTGGAGTGGAATGGAATGCATTGGAGTAGAGTGGAGTGGAATGGAATGGAATGGAGTGGAGTGGAGGGGAGTGGAGTGGAATGGAATTGAGTGAAGTGGAGTGCAGTTGAATGGAATATCGTGGTGTGGAGTGGAGTCGAAGTGAATGGAGTGAATAGGAGTGGAATGGAGTGGAAGGCAACGGAGTGGAATGGAGTCGAATGGAGTGGAATGGAGTAGAGTGGATTAGAGTGGAATGGTGTCGAACGGACTGGAATGGAATGGAATGGAGTGGAATGGAATTGAATCAAATGGAATGGAGTGGAGTGGAGTGGAGTGGAATGAAATGAAATGGAAGGGAGTGGAGAGAAACGCAGTTGATTGGAGTGGAGTGGAGTGGAAAGGAATGGAAAAGAGTGGGATGGAGACGTATGGATTGGAGTGGAATGGAGTGGAATGGAATGAAGTGGAAAGGAGTGGAACGGAGTGAAATTGAATTTAGTGGACTGGAGTGGAATGGAGTTAAATGGAATGGAATGGAATGGAGTGGAATGGAATGGAATGGAGTGGAGTGGAATGGAATAGAATGGCATGGAATGGAATAGAATGGGATGGAGTGGAGTGGAGAGGAGTGGAATGGATTGGAGTGAAGTGGAGTGGAATGGAATTGAGTGGAGCGGAGAGGAAAGGAATGGAATGGAGTGGAGTGGAATGGCATGGAATGGAGTGGAATGGAATGGATAGTAGTGGAGTGGAGTGGAGTGGATTGGAGTGTAGTGGAAGGGAATGGAGTGCAGTGTAATGGACTGGAATGGAGCAGAGCAGAATGGAGTGGACTGGACTCGAGTGGAATGGAATGGGATGGCATGGAATGGGAGCTGAGATTTTACCAATGTGCTCTAGGCAGGGTGACTGGGTGTCATACTCTCAAAAGAAAGGAATGGAATGGAGCGCAGTGGAATGGAATGGAACAGAGTGGACATTAGTGGAGTGGAATGTGGAGGAATGGAATGAAATGGAACGTAATGGCATGAAATGGAGTGGTGTGGGGTGGAATGGATTATAGTGGAATGGGGTGGAAAGGAATGGGATGGAGTGGAATGAAGTGGAGTGCAGTGGAGTGGAACGGAGTTGAATGGCATAGAATTGAGTGGACAGTAGTGGAATGTTTTGGAATGCAATGGAATCCATTGTAATAGAATGGAATACAACGGAAAGTTGACATGGAGTGTGAGCTGAGATTGTGCCACTGCACTCCAGACTGGGTGACACGTTATATCCTGTGGATAGAAAGGAATGGAATGCAATAGAGTGAAATGGAATGGAGTGGAATGGAATTGAATGGAATGGAGTGGAGTGGAGTGGAGTCGAATGGAGACGAATGGAATGGGACGGAGTGGAATGGAACGGAGTGGAGTGGAGTATCGTGGAGTGAAATAGAATGGAATGCACTGGGTTGGAATGGAATGCAATGGACTGCTGAAAGGAAATGTGAGCTGTTATTGTTCCACTGCACTCCAGCCTTTGTGACGGAATGAAATCCTGTGGAAAAAAAGGAATGGAATGGAATGGAATGGAATGGAATGGAATGGAATGGAATGGAGTGGAGTGGAGTGTTGTGGAGAGGAGTGTAGTGGAGTGGAGTGAAATGGAGTGGAGTGTCGTGGAGGAGAGTGGAATGGAGTGGAATGGAATGGAGAGGAAAGGAACGGAGTGGAGTGGAATGGAACGGAGTGGAGTGGAATGGAATCCAATGGAATGAAATGGAATTGAATCGAATGGAATGAAGAAATATGTGCAGTGATTTGGCCACTGCGCTGGAGCCTGTGTGAGAGAGGGAGATCCTGTCGATAAAACAGTGTGGAATGGAAGGGATTGGAATGGAATGGAATGGAACGTATTGGAGTGGAGTGGAGTGGAATTGAGTGGAGTGGAGTGCACTGGAATGGAATGGAATGCAATGGAATGTAATGGAATGATGAAATGATATGTGAGCTGAGATTGTGCCACTGCACTCCACGCTGGGTGACAGAGTGAGATACTCTTGAAAGAAATAAATGGAATGGAAAGAATTTTTAATTGGGTGGATTCGAGTGGACTGAAGTAGAGTGCAGTGGAATAGAGAGGAATGGAATGGAATGGAATCGGATGTAAAGGAATGGAATGATGTGGAGTGGAGTGGTGAGGAGTGTAGTGCTGTGGAATGGAGCAGAAAGTAACGGGATGGTGTGGAGTGGAGTGCAGTGCAGTGGAGTGGAGAGGAGTGCAATGGCGTGGAATGGAATCGGATGTAAAGGAACGTACTGGAGTGGAGCGGAGTGGAAAGTAGTGGAATGGAATGGAATTGAATGTAATGGAAAGCAAAGGAATGGAATGGGATGCAATGGAATTTAATGCAATAGAATGCAGTTCAATAGAGAGTTGACATGTAGTGTGAGCTGAGATTGTGCCTAAGCTCTCCAGGCTGTTTGACATAGTGATATCGTGTCGAAAGAATGGAATGGAATGCAGTGGTGTGAAATGGAATGGAATGTAGTGGACAGGAGTAGAATGGAGTGGAGTGAAGAGGAACAGAGTGGAATGGAATGGGATGCAGTGGAATGGAATGCAGTGGAGTGGAGTGAAATAGAAAGAAATGGAATGGGATGGAATGGAATGCAATGGAATGGAGAAGAGAAATGTGAGCTGAGATTGTGTGACTACACTCCAGCCTTAGTGACCGAGAGAGATTCTGTGGAAGGAAAGAACTGATTTCAAAGGAGTGGAATGGAAGGGAATGTAGTACAGTGGAGTAGAGTGGAATGGAGTGAAACAGAATAGAATGGAGTGGAAGGCAATGGAATGGAATGGAATGGAGTGGAGTGGAATAGAGAGGAGTGCACTGCAATGGAGTGGAGTGGAGTGGAAGGGAGTGGAATGCAATGGAATGTAGTGGAGTGCAGTGGAGTGGAATGGAATGGAGTGGACAGGAGTGGAAGGAGTAGAGTGGACTGGAATGGAATAGAATGGAACAGAATGCAGTGGAGTGGAGGGGAGTGGAGGTGAGTGGAGTGGCATGGAGTGGAATGGAATGGAATGGAGTGAAATGGAATCCAATGGATTGGAATGGAGTGGAGTGGGGTGGAGTGGAACGGAGAGGAGTCGAATGGAATGGAAGGGAATGCAACGGAACGCAGTGGTGTGGATTGGAATGCAGTGAAATGGAGTACTATGGAATCTAAAGGAGTGGAGTGGAGTCTAGTGGAGTGGAATGGAATGGAATAAAATGGAATGGAATGGCACGGAATGGAGTGGAGTAGAGTGGAGTGGGAAGGAAGGGAGATGAGTGGAATGGAGAGGAATGGAATGCAGTGGAGTGGATTGGATTGGAATGAACTGGAATGGAGAGGAATGGAATGAAGTGGAACGGAATGGACTGCAATGGAATTGAATGGAGTGAAGTGGAAAGTAGTGGAGTGGAGTGGAATGGAGTGGAAATGAATGGAATGGAGTGGAATGGAAGGGAATGGAGACAAGTGGATAGGAATTGACTGAAGCAGATTGGAGTGGAGTGGAGTGGAGTGGCATGGAATGGAATGAAGTGGATGGGAATGCAATGGAGTGGAATGAAATGGAATAAAATGGAATGGAGTGGAATGGAGAGGAATGGAGTGGAAGTGGAGTGGAATGGAGGGGAGTAAGAGGAAGAGAATGGAATGGAATCGAAAGGAGGGAAGTGCAATTGTGTGGAGTGGAGTGGAGATGAAAGGAGTGGAGTGATGTGGAGTCGAGAGGAAAGGAATGGAATGGAATGGAATGGAGTTAAGTGGAGTGGAATGGAGTGGAAGGTAATGGAGTGGAATGAAAAGGAGTGGACTGGAATGGAGTGGAATGGAATGGAGTGGAACGGAGTGGAGTAGAATGGAGTGGGTTGCAGAGGAGTGGAATGGAGTGGAATGGAAGGGAACGGAAAGGAATGTAGTGGAAAGGAATGGAATGGAGGGGATTGAAATTGAATGGAAAGGAATGGAGTGCAGTGGACTGGAGGGGAGTGGAATAAAATGGAGTATAGTGCAGTGGAATGGAGTGGACTGGAGTGGAGATGAGTGGAGTGGACTGGAATGGAATGGAGTGGAGTGGAATGGTGTGGAGTGGGGTGGAAAGGAATGGAACAGAATGGAATGGAGAGGAATGGAGTGGCATGTAGTGGAGTGGAGTGAAGTGGAAAGGAATGGCATGGAATGGAGTAGAGTGGAATGGAGGGGTATGGAATGGAATGGAATGGAATTGAGTGGAATGGAGTGGAATGGAGTGGAGTGGAGAGGAATGGAATGGAGTGGAAAGGTCTGAAAGGAGTGGAATGGAGTGGAGTGGAATGCAATGGAGTAGATTGGAATGAAGTGGAAAGGAATAGGATGGAGAGAAGTAGAGTAGAATGGAGTGGATTGGAATGGAGGGGAGCAGAGTGGAGTTAACAGCGGTGGAGTGGAATACAGTGGATGGGGTAGAGTGGAAGGGAGTGGAATTATATGGAATGGAATGGATTGGAGTGGAGTGGAAGGGAGTGGAGTGGAGTTGAAAGTAGAGGAATCGAAAGAAGTGGAAAGGAGTGGAGTAGAGTGGATTAGAGTGGATTGGAATGGAATGGAGTGGAGTGGAATGGTGTGGAAACGAATGGAAGGGAGGGGAGTGGAATGGAACGAAATGGAATGGAATGTAGTGGAATGGAGAGGAGTGGAGTGGACTGGAGTGGAATGTAATCGAATGGAGTGTACTGGAGTGGAATGTATTTGAGAGGCGGGTAATGAAGAGGAGTGGAATGTATTTGAGAGGCGGGTAGTGGAGTGGAGTGGAGTGAAATACATCGGAATGGCACGGAATTGAATGGAATGGAGGGGAGTGGAATGCAGTGGAGTGGAGTCGATTGGAGTGGTGAGGAATAGAACGGAGTGGCATGGAATGGAGCACAGTGGAATGCAATGGAGTGGAGTGGATTGGAAAGGGGTGGAGTGGAGTGACGATGGGTGAAGTGGAATGTAATGGAGTGGAGTGCAGAGGAGTCTCATGGAATGGAATGGAATGGAACGCAATGGAAGCTGAGATTGTACCACTGCGCTCCAGGATGGGTGACACAGTGTGATACTCTCAAAAGAAAGGAATGGAATGGAATGCAGTGGAATGGAATGGAATGCAATGGGGTGCATTGGAGTGGAGTGGAGTGAAGTGAAGTGGATTGGAGTGGAATGGAGAGGAATGGAACGGAATGGAATGGAGTGAAGTAGACTGGAGTGGGGTGGAGTTGAGTGCAATGGAATGGAGTGAAATGGAATCAGATGCAGAGAAATGGAGTAGAGAGGAGTGCAGTAGAGTGGAAAGGAGTGCAATGGAGTGGAATGGAATCGGAAGTAACGGAAAGTAGTGGAGTGGATGGAACGGAAAGGAAAGGAGTGGAGCGGAGTGGAATGGAACGGAGCGGGAGGTGGGTTGGGGCCACTGCACTCCAGGCTGGCTGGCTGACTGAGGTATTCTCGCAATAAAGGAATGGAATGGAATGCCGTAGAGTGGAATGGAACGGAGTGGAGTGGAGTGGAATGGAGTGAGTTGGAGCAGAGTGGAATGAAGAATGCAATGGGATGGAAGGGAATTGAATGAAATGCAGTGGAGTGCAGTGGAGTGCATTGCAGTGGAATGGAGCAGAATGGAATGGAAAGGAGTGGAATGGACAGGAGTGGAGTGCACTGGAGAGGAGAGGATAGGAATGCAGTGGAATGGAATTGGATGTAATGGAACGTAGAGGAGTGGAGTGGAATGGAGTGGGCCAGAGTGGAATGGAATGGAATGCAATGGAAAGGAATGGAGTGGAATAGAATGGAATGGAATGGAATGGAATGGAGTGGGATGACTTGTAGTGGGGTGGAGTGAAATGGAGTATAATGGAATGGAGTGGAGTGGAGTGGAATGTGATAGAATGGAGAGGAGGGGAATGGAGCAGAATGGAATGGAGTGCAGCGGAATGGAGTGGAGTGGAATGGAATCAAATGGAGTGGAATGGAACAGAGTGGAATGGAATGGAGTGCAATAGACTAGAATTGAGTGTAGTGTAGTGGAATTTAGTGGAATGGACTGGAATGGAGTGGAATGGAATGGAATTGAGGGGAATGGAATGGAATGGAAAGGAATGGAAAGCAATGGAAAGGAATAGAATTGAATGCAACGGAATTAAAAGAATGCAATGGAATGCAATGGAATAGAATGCAATGGAATGTATAGTTGACATGTAATATGAGCTGAGATTGTGACACTGCACTCCAGCCAGGGTGACATGGTGATATCCTGTCGTAAGAAGTGAATGGAATGCAATGGAGTGAAATGGAATGGAATGAAATGGAATGGAGCGGAGTGGAAGGGAATGGAGTGGAATGAAATAGAATGCAGTGGACTGTAATGGCATGGAGTGGAAAGAAGTAGAGTGGAATGGAGTGGAATGGAATGGACTGGCATAGAATGGAGTGGAATTGAATGCAATGGAGTGGATTGGAAAGGAATGCAAAGGAGTAGAGTGGAGTAGAGTGGTGTGGAGTGGAGTGGAATGGAGCTGAATGTACTTCAATGGAGTACAATGGAATGGAACGGAGTGGAATGGAATGGAATGATATGAGGTGGATTGGAGTGGAATGTAGTGGAGTGGAATGGAATGGAATAGAATGGAATGGAGTAGAGTGTAATGGAATGCAGTGGCGATAAGTGGAGTGGAATGGAATGCATTGGAGTAGAGTGGAGTGGAATGGAATGGAATGGAGTGGAGTGGAGGGGAGTGGAGTGGAATGGAATTGAGTGAAGTGGAGTGCAGTTGAATGGAATATCGTGGTGTGGAGTGGAGTGGAAGTGAATGGAGTGAATAGGAGTGGAATGGAGTGGAAGGTAACGGAGTGGAATGGAGTCGAATGGAGTGGAATGGAGTAGAGTGGATTAGAGTGGAATGGTGTCGAACGGACTGGAATGGAATGGAATGGAGTGGAATGGAATTGAATCAAATGGAATGGAGTGGAGTGGAGTGGAGTGGAATGAAATGAAATGGAAGGGAGTGGAGAGAAACGCAGTTGATTGGAGTGGAGTGGAGTGGAAAGGAATGGAAAGGAGTGGGATGGAGACGTATGGATTGGAGTGGAATGGAGTGGAATGGAATGAAGTGGAAAGGAGTGGAACGGAGTGAAATTGAATTTAGTGGACTGGAGTGGAATGGAGTTAAATGGAATGGAATGGAATGGAGTGGAATGGAATGGAATGGAGTGGAGTGGAATGGAATAGAATGGCATGGAATGGAATAGAATGGGATGGAGTGGAGTGGAGAGGAGTGGAATGGATTGGAGTGAAGTGGAGTGGAATGGAATTGAGTGGAGCGGAGAGGAAAGGAATGGAATGGAGTGGAGTGGAATGGCATGGAATGGAGTGGAATGGAATGGATAGTAGTGGAGTGGAGTGGAGTGGATTGGAGTGTAGTGGAAGGGAATGGAGTGCAGTGTAATGGACTGGAATGGAGCAGAGCAGAATGGAGTGGACTGGACTGGAGTGGAATGGAATGGGATGGCATGGAATGGGAGCTGAGATTTTACCAATGTGCTCTAGGCAGGGTGACTGAGTGTCATACTCTCAAAAGAAAGGAATGGAATGGAACGCAGTGGAATGGAATGGAACAGAGTGGACATTAGTGGAGTGGAATGTGGAGGAATGGAATGAAATGGAACGTAATGGCATGAAATGGAGTGGTGTGGGGTGGAATGGATTATAGTGGAATGGGGTGGAAAGGAATGGGATGGAGTGGAATGAAGTGGAGTGCAGTGGAGTGGAACGGAGTTGAATGGCATAGAATTGAGTGGACAGTAGTGGAATGTTTTGGAATGCAATGGAATCCATTGTAATAGAATGGAATACAACGGAAAGTTGACATGGAGTGTGAGCTGAGATTGTGCCACTGCACTCCAGACTGGGTGACACGTTATATCCTGTGGATAGAAAGGAATGGAATGCAATAGAGTGAAATGGAATGGAGTGGAATGGAATTGAATGGAATGGAGTGGAGTGGAGTGGAGTCGAATGGAGACGAATGGAATGGGACGGAGTGGAATGGAACGGAGTGGAGTGGAGTATCGTGGAGTGAAATAGAATGGAATGCACTGGGTTGGAATGGAATGCAATGGACTGCTGAAAGGAAATGTGAGCTGTTATTGTTCCACTGCACTCCAGCCTTTGTGACGGAATGAAATCCTGTGGAAAAAAAGGAATGGAATGGAATGGAATGGAATGGAATGGAATGGAATGGAATGGAATGGAGTGGAGTGGAGTGTTGTGGAGAGGAGTGTAGTGGAGTGGAGTGAAATGGAGTGGAGTGTCGTGGAGAAGAGTGGAATGGAGTGGAATGGAATGGAGAGGAAAGGAACGGAGTGGAGTGGAATGGAACGGAGTGGAGTGGAATGGAATCCAATGGAATGAAATGGAATTGAATCGAATGGAATGAAGAAATATGTGCAGTGATTTGGCCACTGCGCTGGAGCCTGTGTGAGAGAGGGAGATCCTGTCGATAAAACAGTGTGGAATGGAAGGGATTGGAATGGAATGGAATGGAACGTATTGGAGTGGAGTGGAGTGGAATTGAGTGGAGTGGAGTGCACTGGAATGGAATGGAATGCAATGGAATGTAATGGAATGATGAAATGATATGTGAGCTGAGATTGTGCCACTGCACTCCACGCTGGGTGACAGAGTGAGATACTCTTGAAAGAAAGAAATGGAATGGAAAGAATTTTTAATTGGGTGGATTCGAGTGGACTGAAGTAGAGTGCAGTGGAATAGAGAGGAATGGAATGGAATGGAATCGGATGTAAAGGAATGGAATGATGTGGAGTGGAGTGGTGAGGAGTGTAGTGCTGTGGAATGGAGCAGAAAGTAACGGGATGGTGTGGAGTGGAGTGCAGTGCAGTGGAGTGGAGAGGAGTGCAATGGCGTGGAATGGAATCGGATGTAAAGGAACGTACTGGAGTGGAGCGGAGTGGAAAGGAGTGGAATGGAATGGAATTGAATGTAATGGAAAGCAAAGGAATGGAATGGGATGCAATGGAATTTAATGCAATAGAATGCAGTTCAATAGAGAGTTGACATGTAATGTGAGCTGAGATTGTGCCTAAGCTCTCCAGGCTGTTTGACACAGTGATATCGTGTCGAAAGAATGGAATGGAATGCAGTGGTGTGAAATGGAATGGAATGTAGTGGACAGGAGTAGAATGGAGTGGAGTGAAGAGGAACAGAGTGGAATGGAATGGGATGCAGTGGAATGGAATGCAGTGGAGTGGAATGAAATAGAAAGAAATGGAATGGGATGGAATGGAATGCAATGGAATGGAGAAGAGAAATGTGAGCTGAGATTGTGTGACTACACTCCAGCCTTAGTGACCGAGAGAGATTCTGTGGAAGGAAAGAACTGATTTCAAAGGAGTGGAATGGAAGGGAATGTAGTACAGTGGAGTAGAGTGGAATGGAGTGAAACAGAATAGAATGGAGTGGAAGGCAATGGAATGGAATGGAATGGAGTGGAGTGGAATAGAGAGGAGTGCACTGCAATGGAGTGGAGTGGAGTGGAAGGGAGTGGAATGCAATGGAATGTAGTGGAGTGCAGTGGAGTGGAATGGAATGGAGTGGACAGGAGTGGAAGGAGTAGAGTGGACTGGAATGGAATAGAATGGAACAGAATGCAGTGGAGTGGAGGGGAGTGGAGGTGAGTGGAGTGGCATGGAGTGGAATGGAATGGAATGGAGTGAAATGGAATCCAATGGATTGGAATGGAGTGGAGTGGAGTGGAGTGGAATGGAGAGGAGTCGAATGGAATGGAAGGGAATGCAACGGAACGCAGTGGTGTGGATTGGAATGCAGTGAAATGGAGTACTATGGAATCTAAAGGAGTGGAGTGGAGTCTAGTGGAGTGGAATGGAATGGAACAAAATGGAATGGAATGGCACGGAATGGAGTGGAGTAGAGTGGAGTGGGAAGGAAGGGAGATGAGTGGAATGGAGAGGAATGGAATGCAGTGGAGTGGATTGGATTGGAATGAACTGGAATGGAGAGGAATGGAATGAAGTGGAACGGAATGGACCGCAATGGAATTGAATGGAGTGAAGTGGAAAGTAGTGGAGTGGAGTGGAATGGAGTGGAAATGAATGGAATGGAGTGGAATGGAAGGGAATGGAGGCAAGTGGATAGGAATTGACTGAAGCAGATTGGAGTGGAGTGGAGTGGAGTGGCATGGAATGGAATGAAGTGGATGGGAATGCAATGGAGTGGAATGAAATGGAATAAAATGGAATGGAGTGGAATGGAGAGGAATGGAGTGGAAGTGGAGTGGAATGGAGGGGAGTAAGAGGAAGAGAATGGAATGGAATCGAAAGGAGGGAAGTGCAATTGTGTGGAGTGGAGTGGAGATGAAAGGAGTGGAGTGATGTGGATTCGAGAGGAAAGGAATGGAATGGAATGGAATGGAGTTAAGTGGAGTGGAATGGAGTGGAAGGTAATGGAGTGGAATGAAAAGGAGTGGATTGGAATGGAGTGGAATGGAATGGAGTGGAACGGAGTGGAGTAGAATGGAGTGGGTTGCAGAGGAGTGGAATGGAGTGGAATGGAAGGGAACGGAAAGGAATGTAGTGGAAAGGAATGGAATGGAGTGGATTGAAATTGAATGGAAAGGATTGGAGTGCAGTGGACTGGAGGGGAGTGGAATAAAATGGAGTATAGTGCAGTGGAATGGAGTGGACTGGAGTGGAGATGAGTGGAGTGGACTGGAATGGAATGGAGTGGAGTGGAATGGTGTGGAGTGGGGTGGAAAGGAATGGAACAGAATGGAATGGAGAGGAATGGAGTGGCATGTAGTGGAGTGGAGTGAAGTGGAAAGGAATGGCATGGAATGGAGTAGAGTGGAATGGAGGGGTATGGAATGGAATGGAATGGAATTGAGTGGAATGGAGTGGAATGGAGTGGAGTGGAGAGGAATGGAATGGAGTGGAAAGGTCTGAAAGGAGTGGAATGGAGTGGAGTGGAATGCAATGGAGTAGATTGGAATGAAGTGGAAAGGAATAGAATGGAGAGAAGTAGAGTAGAATGGAGTGGATTGGAATGGAGGGGAGCAGAGTGGAGTTAACAGCGGTGGATTGGAATACAGTGGATGGGGTAGAGTGGAAGGGAGTGGAATTATATGGAATGGAATGGATTGGAGTGGAGTGGAAGGGAGTGGAGTGGAGTTGAAAGTAGAGGAATCGAAAGAAGTGGAAAGGAGTGGAGTAGAGTGGATTAGAGTGGATTGGAATGGAATGGAGTGGAGTGGAATGGTGTGGAAACGAATGGAAGGGAGGGGAGTGGAATGGAACGAAATGGAATGGAATGTAGTGGAATGGAGAGGAGTGGAGTGGACTGGAGTGGAATGTAATCGAATGGAGTGTACTGGAGTGGAATGTATTTGAGAGGCGGGTAATGGAGAGGAGTGGAATGTATTTGAGAGGCGGGTAGTGGAGTGGAGTGGAGTGAAATACATCGGAATGGCACGGAATTGAATGGAATGGAGGGGAGTGGAATGCAGTGGAGTGGAGTCGATTGGAGTGGTGAGGAATAGAACGGAGTGGCATGGAATGGAGCACAGTGGAATGCAATGGAGTGGAGTGGATTGGAAAGGGGTGGAGTGGAGTGACGATGGGTGAAGTGGAATGTAATGGAGTGGAGTGCAGAGGAGTCTCATGGAATGGAATGGAATGGAACGCAATGGAAGCTGAGATTGTACCACTGCGCTCCAGGATGGGTGACACAGTGTGATACTCTCAAAAGAAAGGAATGGAATGGAATGCAGTGGAATGGAATGGAATGCAATGGGGTGCATTGGAGTGGAGTGGAGTGAAGTGAAGTGGATTGGAGTGGAATGGAGAGGAATGGAACGGAATGGAATGGAATGAAGTAGACTGGAGTGGGGTGGAGTTGAGTGCAATGGAATGGAGCGAAATGGAATCAGATGCAGAGAAATGGAGTAGAGAGGAGTGCAGTAGAGTGGAAAGGAGTGCAATGGAGTGGAATGGAATCGGAAGTAACGGAAAGTAGTGGAGTGGATGGAACGGAAAGGAAAGGAGTGGAGCGGAGTGGAATGGAACGGAGCGGGAGGTGGGTTGGGGCCACTGCACTCCAGGCTGGCTGGCTGACTGAGGTATTCTCGCAATAAAGGAATGGAATGGAATGCCGTAGAGTGGAATGGAACGGAGTGGAGTGGAGTGGAATGGAGTGAGTTGGAGCAGAGTGGAATGAAGAATGCAATGGGATGGAAGGGAATTGAATGAAATGCAGTGGAGTGCAGTGGAGTGCATTGCAGTGGAATGGAGCAGAATGGAATGGAAAGGAGTGGAATGGACAGGAGTGGAGTGCACTGGAGAGGAGAGGATAGGAATGCAGTGGAATGGAATTGGATGTAATGGAACGTAGAGGAGTGGAGTGGAATGGAGTGGGCCAGAGTGGAATGGAATGGAATGCAATGGAAAGGAATGGAGTGGAATAGAATGGAATGGAATGGAATGGAATGGAGTGGGATGACTTGTAGTGGGGTGGAGTGAAATGGAGTATAATGGAATGGAGTGGAGTGGAGTGGAATGTGATAGAATGGAGAGGAGGGGAATGGAGCAGAATGGAATGGAGTGCAGCGGAATGGAGTGGAGTGGAATGGAATCAAATGGAGTGGAATGGAACAGAGTGGAATGGAATGGAGTGCAATAGACTAGAATTGAGTGTAGTGTAGTGGAATTTAGTGGAATGGACTGGAATGGAGTGGAATGGAATGGAATTGAGGGGAATGGAATGGAATGGAAAGGAATGGAAAGCAATGGAAAGGAATAGAATTGAATGCAACGGAATTAAAAGAATGCAATGGAATGCAATGGAATAGAATGCAATGGAATGTATAGTTGACATGTAATATGAGCTGAGATTGTGACACTGCACTCCAGCCAGGGTGACATGGTGATATCCTGTCGTAAGAAGTGAATGGAATGCAATGGAGTGAAATGGAATGGAATGAAATGGAATGGAGCGGAGTGGAAGGGAATGGAGTGGAATGATATAGAATGCAGTGGACTGTAATGGCATGGAGTGGAAAGAAGTAGAGTGGAATGGAGTGGAATGGAATGGACTGGCATAGAATGGAGTGGAATTGAATGCAATGGAGTGGATTGGAAAGGAATGCAAAGGAGTAGAGTGGAGTAGAGTGGTGTGGAGTGGAGTGGAATGGAGCTGAATGTACTTCAATGGAGTACAATGGAATGGAACGGAGTGGAATGGAATGGAATGATATGAGGTGGATTGGAGTGGAATGTAGTGGAGTGGAATGGAATGGAATAGAATGGAATGGAGTAGAGTGTAATGGAATGCAGTGGCGATAAGTGGAGTGGAATGGAATGCATTGGAGTAGAGTGGAGTGGAATGGAATGGAATGGAGTGGAGTGGAGGGGAGTGGAGTGGAATGGAATTGAGTGAAGTGGAGTGCAGTTGAATGGAATATCGTGGTGTGGAGTGGAGTCGAAGTGAATGGAGTGAATAGGAGTGGAATGGAGTGGAAGGCAACGGAGTGGAATGGAGTCGAATGGAGTGGAATGGAGTAGAGTGGATTAGAGTGGAATGGTGTCGAACGGACTGGAATGGAATGGAATGGAGTGGAATGGAATTGAATCAAATGGAATGGAGTGGAGTGGAGTGGAGTGGAATGAAATGAAATGGAAGGGAGTGGAGAGAAACGCAGTTGATTGGAGTGGAGTGGAGTGGAAAGGAATGGAAAAGAGTGGGATGGAGACGTATGGATTGGAGTGGAATGGAGTGGAATGGAATGAAGTGGAAAGGAGTGGAACGGAGTGAAATTGAATTTAGTGGACTGGAGTGGAATGGAGTTAAATGGAATGGAATGGAATGGAGTGGAATGGAATGGAATGGAGTGGAGTGGAATGGAATAGAATGGCATGGAATGGAATAGAATGGGATGGAGTGGAGTGGAGAGGAGTGGAATGGATTGGAGTGAAGTGGAGTGGAATGGAATTGAGTGGAGCGGAGAGGAAAGGAATGGAATGGAGTGGAGTGGAATGGCATGGAATGGAGTGGAATGGAATGGATAGTAGTGGAGTGGAGTGGAGTGGATTGGAGTGTAGTGGAAGGGAATGGAGTGCAGTGTAATGGACTGGAATGGAGCAGAGCAGAATGGAGTGGACTGGACTCGAGTGGAATGGAATGGGATGGCATGGAATGGGAGCTGAGATTTTACCAATGTGCTCTAGGCAGGGTGACTGGGTGTCATACTCTCAAAAGAAAGGAATGGAATGGAGCGCAGTGGAATGGAATGGAACAGAGTGGACATTAGTGGAGTGGAATGTGGAGGAATGGAATGAAATGGAACGTAATGGCATGAAATGGAGTGGTGTGGGGTGGAATGGATTATAGTGGAATGGGGTGGAAAGGAATGGGATGGAGTGGAATGAAGTGGAGTGCAGTGGAGTGGAACGGAGTTGAATGGCATAGAATTGAGTGGACAGTAGTGGAATGTTTTGGAATGCAATGGAATCCATTGTAATAGAATGGAATACAACGGAAAGTTGACATGGAGTGTGAGCTGAGATTGTGCCACTGCACTCCAGACTGGGTGACACGTTATATCCTGTGGATAGAAAGGAATGGAATGCAATAGAGTGAAATGGAATGGAGTGGAATGGAATTGAATGGAATGGAGTGGAGTGGAGTGGAGTCGAATGGAGACGAATGGAATGGGACGGAGTGGAATGGAACGGAGTGGAGTGGAGTATCGTGGAGTGAAATAGAATGGAATGCACTGGGTTGGAATGGAATGCAATGGACTGCTGAAAGGAAATGTGAGCTGTTATTGTTCCACTGCACTCCAGCCTTTGTGACGGAATGAAATCCTGTGGAAAAAAAGGAATGGAATGGAATGGAATGGAATGGAATGGAATGGAATGGAATGGAGTGGAGTGGAGTGTTGTGGAGAGGAGTGTAGTGGAGTGGAGTGAAATGGAGTGGAGTGTCGTGGAGGAGAGTGGAATGGAGTGGAATGGAATGGAGAGGAAAGGAACGGAGTGGAGTGGAATGGAACGGAGTGGAGTGGAATGGAATCCAATGGAATGAAATGGAATTGAATCGAATGGAATGAAGAAATATGTGCAGTGATTTGGCCACTGCGCTGGAGCCTGTGTGAGAGAGGGAGATCCTGTCGATAAAACAGTGTGGAATGGAAGGGATTGGAATGGAATGGAATGGAACGTATTGGAGTGGAGTGGAGTGGAATTGAGTGGAGTGGAGTGCACTGGAATGGAATGGAATGCAATGGAATGTAATGGAATGATGAAATGATATGTGAGCTGAGATTGTGCCACTGCACTCCACGCTGGGTGACAGAGTGAGATACTCTTGAAAGAAATAAATGGAATGGAAAGAATTTTTAATTGGGTGGATTCGAGTGGACTGAAGTAGAGTGCAGTGGAATAGAGAGGAATGGAATGGAATGGAATCGGATGTAAAGGAATGGAATGATGTGGAGTGGAGTGGTGAGGAGTGTAGTGCTGTGGAATGGAGCAGAAAGTAACGGGATGGTGTGGAGTGGAGTGCAGTGCAGTGGAGTGGAGAGGAGTGCAATGGCGTGGAATGGAATCGGATGTAAAGGAACGTACTGGAGTGGAGCGGAGTGGAAAGTAGTGGAATGGAATGGAATTGAATGTAATGGAAAGCAAAGGAATGGAATGGGATGCAATGGAATTTAATGCAATAGAATGCAGTTCAATAGAGAGTTGACATGTAGTGTGAGCTGAGATTGTGCCTAAGCTCTCCAGGCTGTTTGACATAGTGATATCGTGTCGAAAGAATGGAATGGAATGCAGTGGTGTGAAATGGAATGGAATGTAGTGGACAGGAGTAGAATGGAGTGGAGTGAAGAGGAACAGAGTGGAATGGAATGGGATGCAGTGGAATGGAATGCAGTGGAGTGGAGTGAAATAGAAAGAAATGGAATGGGATGGAATGGAATGCAATGGAATGGAGAAGAGAAATGTGAGCTGAGATTGTGTGACTACACTCCAGCCTTAGTGACCGAGAGAGATTCTGTGGAAGGAAAGAACTGATTTCAAAGGAGTGGAATGGAAGGGAATGTAGTACAGTGGAGTAGAGTGGAATGGAGTGAAACAGAATAGAATGGAGTGGAAGGCAATGGAATGGAATGGAATGGAGTGGAGTGGAATAGAGAGGAGTGCACTGCAATGGAGTGGAGTGGAGTGGAAGGGAGTGGAATGCAATGGAATGTAGTGGAGTGCAGTGGAGTGGAATGGAATGGAGTGGACAGGAGTGGAAGGAGTAGAGTGGACTGGAATGGAATAGAATGGAACAGAATGCAGTGGAGTGGAGGGGAGTGGAGGTGAGTGGAGTGGCATGGAGTGGAATGGAATGGAATGGAGTGAAATGGAATCCAATGGATTGGAATGGAGTGGAGTGGGGTGGAGTGGAACGGAGAGGAGTCGAATGGAATGGAAGGGAATGCAACGGAACGCAGTGGTGTGGATTGGAATGCAGTGAAATGGAGTACTATGGAATCTAAAGGAGTGGAGTGGAGTCTAGTGGAGTGGAATGGAATGGAATAAAATGGAATGGAATGGCACGGAATGGAGTGGAGTAGAGTGGAGTGGGAAGGAAGGGAGATGAGTGGAATGGAGAGGAATGGAATGCAGTGGAGTGGATTGGATTGGAATGAACTGGAATGGAGAGGAATGGAATGAAGTGGAACGGAATGGACTGCAATGGAATTGAATGGAGTGAAGTGGAAAGTAGTGGAGTGGAGTGGAATGGAGTGGAAATGAATGGAATGGAGTGGAATGGAAGGGAATGGAGACAAGTGGATAGGAATTGACTGAAGCAGATTGGAGTGGAGTGGAGTGGAGTGGCATGGAATGGAATGAAGTGGATGGGAATGCAATGGAGTGGAATGAAATGGAATAAAATGGAATGGAGTGGAATGGAGAGGAATGGAGTGGAAGTGGAGTGGAATGGAGGGGAGTAAGAGGAAGAGAATGGAATGGAATCGAAAGGAGGGAAGTGCAATTGTGTGGAGTGGAGTGGAGATGAAAGGAGTGGAGTGATGTGGAGTCGAGAGGAAAGGAATGGAATGGAATGGAATGGAGTTAAGTGGAGTGGAATGGAGTGGAAGGTAATGGAGTGGAATGAAAAGGAGTGGACTGGAATGGAGTGGAATGGAATGGAGTGGAACGGAGTGGAGTAGAATGGAGTGGGTTGCAGAGGAGTGGAATGGAGTGGAATGGAAGGGAACGGAAAGGAATGTAGTGGAAAGGAATGGAATGGAGGGGATTGAAATTGAATGGAAAGGAATGGAGTGCAGTGGACTGGAGGGGAGTGGAATAAAATGGAGTATAGTGCAGTGGAATGGAGTGGACTGGAGTGGAGATGAGTGGAGTGGACTGGAATGGAATGGAGTGGAGTGGAATGGTGTGGAGTGGGGTGGAAAGGAATGGAACAGAATGGAATGGAGAGGAATGGAGTGGCATGTAGTGGAGTGGAGTGAAGTGGAAAGGAATGGCATGGAATGGAGTAGAGTGGAATGGAGGGGTATGGAATGGAATGGAATGGAATTGAGTGGAATGGAGTGGAATGGAGTGGAGTGGAGAGGAATGGAATGGAGTGGAAAGGTCTGAAAGGAGTGGAATGGAGTGGAGTGGAATGCAATGGAGTAGATTGGAATGAAGTGGAAAGGAATAGGATGGAGAGAAGTAGAGTAGAATGGAGTGGATTGGAATGGAGGGGAGCAGAGTGGAGTTAACAGCGGTGGAGTGGAATACAGTGGATGGGGTAGAGTGGAAGGGAGTGGAATTATATGGAATGGAATGGATTGGAGTGGAGTGGAAGGGAGTGGAGTGGAGTTGAAAGTAGAGGAATCGAAAGAAGTGGAAAGGAGTGGAGTAGAGTGGATTAGAGTGGATTGGAATGGAATGGAGTGGAGTGGAATGGTGTGGAAACGAATGGAAGGGAGGGGAGTGGAATGGAACGAAATGGAATGGAATGTAGTGGAATGGAGAGGAGTGGAGTGGACTGGAGTGGAATGTAATCGAATGGAGTGTACTGGAGTGGAATGTATTTGAGAGGCGGGTAATGAAGAGGAGTGGAATGTATTTGAGAGGCGGGTAGTGGAGTGGAGTGGAGTGAAATACATCGGAATGGCACGGAATTGAATGGAATGGAGGGGAGTGGAATGCAGTGGAGTGGAGTCGATTGGAGTGGTGAGGAATAGAACGGAGTGGCATGGAATGGAGCACAGTGGAATGCAATGGAGTGGAGTGGATTGGAAAGGGGTGGAGTGGAGTGACGATGGGTGAAGTGGAATGTAATGGAGTGGAGTGCAGAGGAGTCTCATGGAATGGAATGGAATGGAACGCAATGGAAGCTGAGATTGTACCACTGCGCTCCAGGATGGGTGACACAGTGTGATACTCTCAAAAGAAAGGAATGGAATGGAATGCAGTGGAATGGAATGGAATGCAATGGGGTGCATTGGAGTGGAGTGGAGTGAAGTGAAGTGGATTGGAGTGGAATGGAGAGGAATGGAACGGAATGGAATGGAGTGAAGTAGACTGGAGTGGGGTGGAGTTGAGTGCAATGGAATGGAGTGAAATGGAATCAGATGCAGAGAAATGGAGTAGAGAGGAGTGCAGTAGAGTGGAAAGGAGTGCAATGGAGTGGAATGGAATCGGAAGTAACGGAAAGTAGTGGAGTGGATGGAACGGAAAGGAAAGGAGTGGAGCGGAGTGGAATGGAACGGAGCGGGAGGTGGGTTGGGGCCACTGCACTCCAGGCTGGCTGGCTGACTGAGGTATTCTCGCAATAAAGGAATGGAATGGAATGCCGTAGAGTGGAATGGAACGGAGTGGAGTGGAGTGGAATGGAGTGAGTTGGAGCAGAGTGGAATGAAGAATGCAATGGGATGGAAGGGAATTGAATGAAATGCAGTGGAGTGCAGTGGAGTGCATTGCAGTGGAATGGAGCAGAATGGAATGGAAAGGAGTGGAATGGACAGGAGTGGAGTGCACTGGAGAGGAGAGGATAGGAATGCAGTGGAATGGAATTGGATGTAATGGAACGTAGAGGAGTGGAGTGGAATGGAGTGGGCCAGAGTGGAATGGAATGGAATGCAATGGAAAGGAATGGAGTGGAATAGAATGGAATGGAATGGAATGGAATGGAGTGGGATGACTTGTAGTGGGGTGGAGTGAAATGGAGTATAATGGAATGGAGTGGAGTGGAGTGGAATGTGATAGAATGGAGAGGAGGGGAATGGAGCAGAATGGAATGGAGTGCAGCGGAATGGAGTGGAGTGGAATGGAATCAAATGGAGTGGAATGGAACAGAGTGGAATGGAATGGAGTGCAATAGACTAGAATTGAGTGTAGTGTAGTGGAATTTAGTGGAATGGACTGGAATGGAGTGGAATGGAATGGAATTGAGGGGAATGGAATGGAATGGAAAGGAATGGAAAGCAATGGAAAGGAATAGAATTGAATGCAACGGAATTAAAAGAATGCAATGGAATGCAATGGAATAGAATGCAATGGAATGTATAGTTGACATGTAATATGAGCTGAGATTGTGACACTGCACTCCAGCCAGGGTGACATGGTGATATCCTGTCGTAAGAAGTGAATGGAATGCAATGGAGTGAAATGGAATGGAATGAAATGGAATGGAGCGGAGTGGAAGGGAATGGAGTGGAATGAAATAGAATGCAGTGGACTGTAATGGCATGGAGTGGAAAGAAGTAGAGTGGAATGGAGTGGAATGGAATGGACTGGCATAGAATGGAGTGGAATTGAATGCAATGGAGTGGATTGGAAAGGAATGCAAAGGAGTAGAGTGGAGTAGAGTGGTGTGGAGTGGAGTGGAATGGAGCTGAATGTACTTCAATGGAGTACAATGGAATGGAACGGAGTGGAATGGAATGGAATGATATGAGGTGGATTGGAGTGGAATGTAGTGGAGTGGAATGGAATGGAATAGAATGGAATGGAGTAGAGTGTAATGGAATGCAGTGGCGATAAGTGGAGTGGAATGGAATGCATTGGAGTAGAGTGGAGTGGAATGGAATGGAATGGAGTGGAGTGGAGGGGAGTGGAGTGGAATGGAATTGAGTGAAGTGGAGTGCAGTTGAATGGAATATCGTGGTGTGGAGTGGAGTGGAAGTGAATGGAGTGAATAGGAGTGGAATGGAGTGGAAGGTAACGGAGTGGAATGGAGTCGAATGGAGTGGAATGGAGTAGAGTGGATTAGAGTGGAATGGTGTCGAACGGACTGGAATGGAATGGAATGGAGTGGAATGGAATTGAATCAAATGGAATGGAGTGGAGTGGAGTGGAGTGGAATGAAATGAAATGGAAGGGAGTGGAGAGAAACGCAGTTGATTGGAGTGGAGTGGAGTGGAAAGGAATGGAAAGGAGTGGGATGGAGACGTATGGATTGGAGTGGAATGGAGTGGAATGGAATGAAGTGGAAAGGAGTGGAACGGAGTGAAATTGAATTTAGTGGACTGGAGTGGAATGGAGTTAAATGGAATGGAATGGAATGGAGTGGAATGGAATGGAATGGAGTGGAGTGGAATGGAATAGAATGGCATGGAATGGAATAGAATGGGATGGAGTGGAGTGGAGAGGAGTGGAATGGATTGGAGTGAAGTGGAGTGGAATGGAATTGAGTGGAGCGGAGAGGAAAGGAATGGAATGGAGTGGAGTGGAATGGCATGGAATGGAGTGGAATGGAATGGATAGTAGTGGAGTGGAGTGGAGTGGATTGGAGTGTAGTGGAAGGGAATGGAGTGCAGTGTAATGGACTGGAATGGAGCAGAGCAGAATGGAGTGGACTGGACTGGAGTGGAATGGAATGGGATGGCATGGAATGGGAGCTGAGATTTTACCAATGTGCTCTAGGCAGGGTGACTGAGTGTCATACTCTCAAAAGAAAGGAATGGAATGGAACGCAGTGGAATGGAATGGAACAGAGTGGACATTAGTGGAGTGGAATGTGGAGGAATGGAATGAAATGGAACGTAATGGCATGAAATGGAGTGGTGTGGGGTGGAATGGATTATAGTGGAATGGGGTGGAAAGGAATGGGATGGAGTGGAATGAAGTGGAGTGCAGTGGAGTGGAACGGAGTTGAATGGCATAGAATTGAGTGGACAGTAGTGGAATGTTTTGGAATGCAATGGAATCCATTGTAATAGAATGGAATACAACGGAAAGTTGACATGGAGTGTGAGCTGAGATTGTGCCACTGCACTCCAGACTGGGTGACACGTTATATCCTGTGGATAGAAAGGAATGGAATGCAATAGAGTGAAATGGAATGGAGTGGAATGGAATTGAATGGAATGGAGTGGAGTGGAGTGGAGTCGAATGGAGACGAATGGAATGGGACGGAGTGGAATGGAACGGAGTGGAGTGGAGTATCGTGGAGTGAAATAGAATGGAATGCACTGGGTTGGAATGGAATGCAATGGACTGCTGAAAGGAAATGTGAGCTGTTATTGTTCCACTGCACTCCAGCCTTTGTGACGGAATGAAATCCTGTGGAAAAAAAGGAATGGAATGGAATGGAATGGAATGGAATGGAATGGAATGGAATGGAATGGAGTGGAGTGGAGTGTTGTGGAGAGGAGTGTAGTGGAGTGGAGTGAAATGGAGTGGAGTGTCGTGGAGAAGAGTGGAATGGAGTGGAATGGAATGGAGAGGAAAGGAACGGAGTGGAGTGGAATGGAACGGAGTGGAGTGGAATGGAATCCAATGGAATGAAATGGAATTGAATCGAATGGAATGAAGAAATATGTGCAGTGATTTGGCCACTGCGCTGGAGCCTGTGTGAGAGAGGGAGATCCTGTCGATAAAACAGTGTGGAATGGAAGGGATTGGAATGGAATGGAATGGAACGTATTGGAGTGGAGTGGAGTGGAATTGAGTGGAGTGGAGTGCACTGGAATGGAATGGAATGCAATGGAATGTAATGGAATGATGAAATGATATGTGAGCTGAGATTGTGCCACTGCACTCCACGCTGGGTGACAGAGTGAGATACTCTTGAAAGAAAGAAATGGAATGGAAAGAATTTTTAATTGGGTGGATTCGAGTGGACTGAAGTAGAGTGCAGTGGAATAGAGAGGAATGGAATGGAATGGAATCGGATGTAAAGGAATGGAATGATGTGGAGTGGAGTGGTGAGGAGTGTAGTGCTGTGGAATGGAGCAGAAAGTAACGGGATGGTGTGGAGTGGAGTGCAGTGCAGTGGAGTGGAGAGGAGTGCAATGGCGTGGAATGGAATCGGATGTAAAGGAACGTACTGGAGTGGAGCGGAGTGGAAAGGAGTGGAATGGAATGGAATTGAATGTAATGGAAAGCAAAGGAATGGAATGGGATGCAATGGAATTTAATGCAATAGAATGCAGTTCAATAGAGAGTTGACATGTAATGTGAGCTGAGATTGTGCCTAAGCTCTCCAGGCTGTTTGACACAGTGATATCGTGTCGAAAGAATGGAATGGAATGCAGTGGTGTGAAATGGAATGGAATGTAGTGGACAGGAGTAGAATGGAGTGGAGTGAAGAGGAACAGAGTGGAATGGAATGGGATGCAGTGGAATGGAATGCAGTGGAGTGGAATGAAATAGAAAGAAATGGAATGGGATGGAATGGAATGCAATGGAATGGAGAAGAGAAATGTGAGCTGAGATTGTGTGACTACACTCCAGCCTTAGTGACCGAGAGAGATTCTGTGGAAGGAAAGAACTGATTTCAAAGGAGTGGAATGGAAGGGAATGTAGTACAGTGGAGTAGAGTGGAATGGAGTGAAACAGAATAGAATGGAGTGGAAGGCAATGGAATGGAATGGAATGGAGTGGAGTGGAATAGAGAGGAGTGCACTGCAATGGAGTGGAGTGGAGTGGAAGGGAGTGGAATGCAATGGAATGTAGTGGAGTGCAGTGGAGTGGAATGGAATGGAGTGGACAGGAGTGGAAGGAGTAGAGTGGACTGGAATGGAATAGAATGGAACAGAATGCAGTGGAGTGGAGGGGAGTGGAGGTGAGTGGAGTGGCATGGAGTGGAATGGAATGGAATGGAGTGAAATGGAATCCAATGGATTGGAATGGAGTGGAGTGGAGTGGAGTGGAATGGAGAGGAGTCGAATGGAATGGAAGGGAATGCAACGGAACGCAGTGGTGTGGATTGGAATGCAGTGAAATGGAGTACTATGGAATCTAAAGGAGTGGAGTGGAGTCTAGTGGAGTGGAATGGAATGGAACAAAATGGAATGGAATGGCACGGAATGGAGTGGAGTAGAGTGGAGTGGGAAGGAAGGGAGATGAGTGGAATGGAGAGGAATGGAATGCAGTGGAGTGGATTGGATTGGAATGAACTGGAATGGAGAGGAATGGAATGAAGTGGAACGGAATGGACCGCAATGGAATTGAATGGAGTGAAGTGGAAAGTAGTGGAGTGGAGTGGAATGGAGTGGAAATCAATGGAATGGAGTGGAATGGAAGGGAATGGAGGCAAGTGGATAGGAATTGACTGAAGCAGATTGGAGTGGAGTGGAGTGGAGTGGCATGGAATGGAATGAAGTGGATGGGAATGCAATGGAGTGGAATGAAATGGAATAAAATGGAATGGAGTGGAATGGAGAGGAATGGAGTGGAAGTGGAGTGGAATGGAGGGGAGTAAGAGGAAGAGAATGGAACGGAATCGAAAGGAGGGAAGTGCAATTGTGTGGAGTGGAGTGGAGATGAAAGGAGTGGAGTGATGTGGAATCGAGAGGAAAGGAATGGAATGGAATGGAATGGAGTTAAGTGGAGTGGAATGGAGTGGAAGGTAATGGAGTGGAATGAAAAGGAGTGGATTGGAATGGAGTGGAATGGAATGGAGTGGAACGGAGTGGAGTAGAATGGAGTGGGTTGCAGAGGAGTGGAATGGAGTGGAATGGAAGGGAACGGAAAGGAATGTAGTGGAAAGGAATGGAATGGAGTGGATTGAAATTGAATGGAAAGGATTGGAGTGCAGTGGACTGGAGGGGAGTGGAATAAAATTGAGTATAGTGCAGTGGAATGGAGTGGACTGGAGTGGAGATGAGTGGAGTGGACTGGAATGGAATGGAGTGGAGTGGAATGGTGTGGAGTGGGGTGGAAAGGAATGGAACAGAATGGAATGGAGAGGAATGGAGTGGCATGTAGTGGAGTGGAGTGAAGTGGAAAGGAATGGCATGGAATGGAGTAGAGTGGAATGGAGGGGTATGGAATGGAATGGAATGGAATTGAGTGGAATGGAGTGGAATGGAGTGGAGTGGAGAGGAATGGAATGGAGTGGAAAGGTCTGAAAGGAGTGGAATGGAGTGGAGTGGAATGCAATGGAGTAGATTGGAATGAAGTGGAAAGGAATAGAATGGAGAGAAGTAGAGTAGAATGGAGTGGATTGGAATGGAGGGGAGCAGAGTGGAGTTAACAGCGGTGGATTGGAATACAGTGGATGGGGTAGAGTGGAAGGGAGTGGAATTATATGGAATGGAATGGATTGGAGTGGAGTGGAAGGGAGTGGAGTGGAGTTGAAAGTAGAGGAATCGAAAGAAGTGGAAAGGAGTGGAGTAGAGTGGATTAGAGTGGATTGGAATGGAATGGAGTGGAGTGGAATGGTGTGGAAACGAATGGAAGGGAGGGGAGTGGAATGGAACGAAATGGAATGGAATGTAGTGGAATGGAGAGGAGTGGAGTGGACTGGAGTGGAATGTAATCGAATGGAGTGTACTGGAGTGGAATGTATTTGAGAGGCGTGTAATGGAGAGGAGTGGAATGTATTTGAGAGGCGGGTAGTGGAGTGGAGTGGAGTGAAATACATCGGAATGGCACGGAATTGAATGGAATGGAGGGGAGTGGAATGCAGTGGAGTGGAGTCGATTGGAGTGGTGAGGAATAGAACGGAGTGGCATGGAATGGAGCACAGTGGAATGCAATGGAGTGGAGTGGATTGGAAAGGGGTGGAGTGGAGTGACGATGGGTGAAGTGGAATGTAATGGAGTGGAGTGCAGAGGAGTCTCATGGAATGGAATGGAATGGAACGCAATGGAAGCTGAGATTGTACCACTGCGCTCCAGGATGGGTGACACAGTGTGATACTCTCAAAAGAAAGGAATGGAATGGAATGCAGTGGAATGGAATGGAATGCAATGGGGTGCATTGGAGTGGAGTGGAGTGAAGTGAAGTGGATTGGAGTGGAATGGAGAGGAATGGAACGGAATGGAATGGAATGAAGTAGACTGGAGTGGGGTGGAGTTGAGTGCAATGGAATGGAGCGAAATGGAATCAGATGCAGAGAAATGGAGTAGAGAGGAGTGCAGTAGAGTGGAAAGGAGTGCAATGGAGTGGAATGGAATCAGAAGTAACGGAAAGTAGTGGAGTGGATGGAACGGAAAGGAAAGGAGTGGAGCGGAGTGGAATGGAACGGAGCGGGAGGTGGGTTGGGGCCACTGCACTCCAGGCTGGCTGGCTGACTGAGGTATTCTCGCAATAAAGGAATGGAATGGAATGCCGTAGAGTGGAATGGAACGGAGTGGAGTGGAGTGGAATGGAGTGAGTTGGAGCAGAGTGGAATGAAGAATGCAATGGGATGGAAGGGAATTGAATGAAATGCAGTGGAGTGCAGTGGAGTGCATTGCAGTGGAATGGAGCAGAATGGAATGGAAAGGAGTGGAATGGACAGGAGTGGAGTGCACTGGAGAGGAGAGGATAGGAATGCAGTGGAATGGAATTGGATGTAATGGAACGTAGAGGAGTGGAGTGGAATGGAGTGGGCCAGAGTGGAATGGAATGGAATGCAATGGAAAGGAATGGAGTGGAATACAATGGAATGGAATGGAATGGAATGGCGTGGGATGACTTGTAGTGGGGTGGAGTGAAATGGAGTATAATGGAATGGAGTGGAGTGGAGTGGAATGTGATAGAATGGAGAGGAGGGGAATGGAGCAGAATGGAATGGAGTGCAGCGGAATGGAGTGGAGTGGAATGGAATCAAATGGAGTGGAATGGAACAGAGTGGAATGGAATGGAGTGCAATAGACTAGAATTGAGTGTAGTGTAGTGGAATTTAGTGGAATGGACTGGAATGGAGTGGAATGGAATGGAATTGAGGGGAATGGAATGGAATGGAAAGGAATGGAAAGCAATGGAAAGGAATAGAATTGAATGCAACGGAATTAAAAGAATGCAATGGAATGCAATGGAATAGAATGCAATGGAATGTATAGTTGACATGTAATATGAGCTGAGATTGTGACACTGCACTCCAGCCAGGGTGACATGGTGATATCCTGTCGTAAGAAGTGAATGGAATGCAATGGAGTGAAATGGAATGGAATGAAATGGAATGGAGCGGAATGGAAGGGAATGGAGTGGAATGAAATAGAATGCAGTGGACTGTAATGGCATGGAGTGGAAAGAAGTAGAGTGGAATGGAGTGGAATGGAATGGACTGGCATAGAATGGAGTGGAATTGAATGCAATGGAGTGGATTGGAAAGGAATGCAAAGGAGTAGAGTGGAGTAGAGTGGTGTGGAGTGGAGTGGAATGGAGCTGAATGTACTTCAATGGAGTACAATGGAATGGAACGGAGTGGAATGGAATGGAATGATATGAGGTGGATTGGAGTGCAATGTACTGGAGTGGAATGGAATGGAATAGAATGGAATGGAGTAGAGTGTAATGGAATGCAGTGGCGATAAGTGGAGTGGAATGGAATGCATTGGAGTAGAGTGGAGTGGAATGGAATGGAATGGAGTGGAGTGGAGGGGAGTGGAGTGGAATGGAATTGAGTGAAGTGGAGTGCAGTTGAATGGAATATCGTGGTGTGGAGTGGAGTGGAAGTGAATGGAGTGAATAGGAGTGGAATGGAGTGGAAGGTAACGGAGTGGAATGGAGTCGAATGGAGTGGAATGGAGTAGAGTGGATTAGAGTGGAATGGTGTCGAACGGACTGGAATGGAATGGAATGGAGTGGAATGGAATTGAATCAAATGGAATGGAGTGGAGTGGAGTGGAGTGGAATGAAATGAAATGGAAGGGAGTGGAGAGAAACGCAGTTGATTGGAGTGGAGTGGAGTGGAAAGGAATGGAAAGGAGTGGGATGGAGACGTATGGATTGGAGTGGAATGGAATGAAGTGGAAAGGAGTGGAACGGAGTGAAATTGAATTTAGTGGACTGGAGTGGAATGGAGTTAAATGGAATGGAATGGAATGGAGTGGAATGGAATGGAATGGAGTGGAGTGGAATGGAATAGAATGGCATGGAATGGAATAGAATGGGATAGAGTGGAGTGGAGAGGAGTGGAATGGATTGGAGTGAAGTGGAGTGGAATGGAATTGAGTGGAGCGGAGAGGAAAGGAATGGAATGGAGTGGAGTGGAATGGCATGGAATGGAGTGGAATGGAATGGATAGTAGTGGAGTGGAGTGGAGTGGATTGGAGTGGAGTGGAAGGGAATGGAGTGCAGTGTAATGGACTGGAATGGAGCAGAGCAGAATGGAGTGGACTGGACTGGAGTGGAATGGAATGGGATGGCATGGAATGGGAGCTGAGATTTTACCAATGTGCTCTAGGCAGGGTGACTGGGTGTCATACTCTCAAAAGAAAGGAATGGAATGGAACGCAGTGGAATGGAATGGAACAGAGTGGACATTAGTGGAGTGGAATGTGGAGGAATGGAATGAAATGGAACGTAATGGCATGAAATGGAGTGGTGTGGGGTGGAATGGATTATAGTGGAATGGGGTGGAAAGGAATGGGATGGAGTGGAATGAAGTGGAGTGCAGTGGAGTGGAACGGAGTTGAATGGCATAGAATTGAGTGGACAGTAGTGGAATGTTTTGGAATGCAATGGAATCCATTGTAATAGAATGGAATACAACGGAAAGTTGACATGGAGTGTGAGCTGAGATTGTGCCACTGCACTCCAGACTGGGTGACACGTTATATCCTGAGGATAGAAAGGAATGGAATGCAATAGAGTGAAATGGAATGGAGTGGAATGGAATTGAATGGAATGGAGTGGAGTGGAGTGGAGTCGAATGGAGACGAATGGAATGGGACGGAGTGGAATGGAACGGAGTGGAGTGGAGTATCGTCTAGTGAAATAGAATGGAATGCACTGGGTTGGAATGGAATGCTATGGACTGCTGAAAGGAAATGTGAGCTGTTATTGTTCCACTGCACTCCAGCCTTTGTGACGGAATGAAATCCTGTGGAAAAAAAGGAATGGAATGGAATGGAATGGAATGGAATGGAATGGAATGGAATGGAATGGAATGGAGTGGAGTGGAGTGGTGTGGAGAGGAGTGTAGTGGAGTGGAGTGAAATGGAGTGGAGTGTCGTGGAGGAGAGTGGAATGGAGTGGAATGGAATGGAGAGGAAAGGAACGGAGTGGAGTGGAATGGAACGGAGTGGAGTGGAATGGAATCCAATGGAATGAAATGGAATTGAATCGAATGGAATGAAGAAATATGTGCAGTGATTTGGCCACTGCGCTGGAGCCTGTGTGAGAGAGGGAGATCCTGTCGATAAAACAGTGTGGAATGGAAGGGATTGGAATGGAATGGAATGGAACGTATTGGAGTGGAGTGGAGTGGAATTGAGTGGAGTGGAGTGCACTGGAATGGAATGGAATGCAATGGAATGTAATGGAATGATGAAATGATATGTGAGCTGAGATTGTGCCACTGCACTCCACGCTGGGTGACAGAGTGAGATACTCTTGAAAGAAAGAAATGGAATGGAAAGAATTTTTAATTGGGTGGATTCGAGTGGACTGAAGTAGAGTGCAGTGGAATAGAGAGGAATGGAATGGAATGGAATCGGATGTAAAGGAACGGAATGATGTGGAGTGGAGTGGTGAGGAGTGTAGTGCTGTGGAATGGAGCAGAAAGTAACGGGATGGTGTGGAGTGGAGTGCAGTGCAGTGGAGTGGAGAGGAGTGCAATGGCGTGGAATGGAATCGGATGTAAAGGAACGTACTGGAGTGGAGCGGAGTGGAAAGGAGTGGAATGGAATGGAATTGAATGTAATGGAAAGCAAAGGAATGGAATGGGATGCAATGGAATTTAATGCAATAGAATGCAGTTCAATAGAGAGTTGACATGTAATGTGAGCTGAGATTGTGCCTAAGCTCTCCAGGCTGTTTGACACAGTGATATCGTGTCGAAAGAATGGAATGGAATGCAGTGGTGTGAAATGGAATGGAATGTAGTGGACAGGAGTAGAATGGAGTGGAGTGAAGAGGAACAGAGTGGAATGGAATGGGATGCAGTGGAATGGAATGCAGTGGAGTGGAGTGAAATAGAAAGAAATGGAATGGGATGGAATGGAATGCAATGGAATGGAGAAGAGAAATGTGAGCTGAGATTGTGTGACTACACTCCAGCCTTAGTGACCGAGAGAGATTCTGTGGAAGGAAAGAACTGATTTCAAAGGAGTGGAATGGAAGGGAATGTAGTACAGTGGAGTAGAGTGGAATGGAGTGAAACAGAATAGAATGGAGTGGAAGGCAATGGAATGGAATGGAATGGAGTGGAGTGGAATAGAGAGGAGTGCACTGCAATGGAGTGGAGTGGAGTGGAAGGGAGTGGAATGCAATGGAATGTAGTGGAGTGCAGTGGAGTGGAATGGAATGGAGTGGACAGGAGTGGAAGGAGTAGAGTGGACTGGAATGGAATAGAATGGAACAGAATGCAGTGGAGTGGAGGGGAGTGGAGGTGAGTGGAGTGGCATGGAGTGGAATGGAATGGAATGGAGTGAAATGGAATCCAATGGATTGGAATGGAGTGGAGTGGAGTGGAGTGGAATGGAGAGGAGTCGAATGGAATGGAAGGGAATGCAACGGAACGCAGTGGTGTGGATTGGAATGCAGTGAAATGGAGTACTATGGAATCTAAAGGAGTGGAGTGGAGTCTAGTGGAGTGGAATGGAATGGAACAAAATGGAATGGAATGGCACGGAATGGAGTGGAGTAGAGTGGAGTGGGAAGGAAGGGAGATGAGTGGAATGGAGAGGAATGGAATGCAGTGGAGTGGATTGGATTGGAATGAACTGGAATGGAGAGGAATGGAATGAAGTGGAACGGAATGGACCGCAATGGAATTGAATGGAGTGAAGTGGAAAGTAGTGGAGTGGAGTGGAATGGAGTGGAAATCAATGGAATGGAGTGGAATGGAAGGGAATGGAGGCAAGTGGATAGGAATTGACTGAAGCAGATTGGAGTGGAGTGGAGTGGAGTGGCATGGAATGGAATGAAGTGGATGGGAATGCAATGGAGTGGAATGAAATGGAATAAAATGGAATGGAGTGGAATGGAGAGGAATGGAGTGGAAGTGGAGTGGAATGGAGGGGAGTAAGAGGAAGAGAATGGAACGGAATCGAAAGGAGGGAAGTGCAATTGTGTGGAGTGGAGTGGAGATGAAAGGAGTGGAGTGATGTGGAGTCGAGAGGAAAGGAATGGAATGGAATGGAATGGAGTTAAGTGGAGTGGAATGGAGTGGAAGGTAATGGAGTGGAATGAAAAGGAGTGGATTGGAATGGAGTGGAATGGAATGGAGTGGAACGGAGTGGAGTAGAATGGAGTGGGTTGCAGAGGAGTGGAATGGAGTGGAATGGAAGGGAACGGAAAGGAATGTAGTGGAAAGGAATGGAATGGAGTGGATTGAAATTGAATGGAAAGGATTGGAGTGCAGTGGACTGGAGGGGAGTGGAATAAAATTGAGTATAGTGCAGTGGAATGGAGTGGACTGGAGTGGAGATGAGTGGAGTGGACTGGAATGGAATGGAGTGGAGTGGAATGGTGTGGAGTGGGGTGGAAAGGAATGGAACAGAATGGAATGGAGAGGAATGGAGTGGCATGTAGTGGAGTGGAGTGAAGTGGAAAGGAATGGCATGGAATGGAGTAGAGTGGAATGGAGGGGTATGGAATGGAATGGAATGGAATTGAGTGGAATGGAGTGGAATGGAGTGGAGTGGAGAGGAATGGAATGGAGTGGAAAGGTCTGAAAGGAGTGGAATGGAGTGGAGTGGAATGCAATGGAGTAGATTGGAATGAAGTGGAAAGGAATAGAATGGAGAGAAGTAGAGTAGAATGGAGTGGATTGGAATGGAGGGGAGCAGAGTGGAGTTAACAGCGGTGGATTGGAATACAGTGGATGGGGTAGAGTGGAAGGGAGTGGAATTATATGGAATGGAATGGATTGGAGTGGAGTGGAAGGGAGTGGAGTGGAGTTGAAAGTAGAGGAATCGAAAGAAGTGGAAAGGAGTGGAGTAGAGTGGATTAGAGTGGATTGGAATGGAATGGAGTGGAGTGGAATGGTGTGGAAACGAATGGAAGGGAGGGGAGTGGAATGGAACGAAATGGAATGGAATGTAGTGGAATGGAGAGGAGTGGAGTGGACTGGAGTGGAATGTAATCGAATGGAGTGTACTGGAGTGGAATGTATTTGAGAGGCGTGTAATGGAGAGGAGTGGAATGTATTTGAGAGGCGGGTAGTGGAGTGGAGTGGAGTGAAATACATCGGAATGGCACGGAATTGAATGGAATGGAGGGGAGTGGAATGCAGTGGAGTGGAGTCGATTGGAGTGGTGAGGAATAGAACGGAGTGGCATGGAATGGAGCACAGTGGAATGCAATGGAGTGGAGTGGATTGGAAAGGGGTGGAGTGGAGTGACGATGGGTGAAGTGGAATGTAATGGAGTGGAGTGCAGAGGAGTCTCATGGAATGGAATGGAATGGAACGCAATGGAAGCTGAGATTGTACCACTGCGCTCCAGGATGGGTGACACAGTGTGATACTCTCAAAAGAAAGGAATGGAATGGAATGCAGTGGAATGGAATGGAATGCAATGGGGTGCATTGGAGTGGAGTGGAGTGAAGTGAAGTGGATTGGAGTGGAATGGAGAGGAATGGAACGGAATGGAATGGAATGAAGTAGACTGGAGTGGGGTGGAGTTGAGTGCAATGGAATGGAGCGAAATGGAATCAGATGCAGAGAAATGGAGTAGAGAGGAGTGCAGTAGAGTGGAAAGGAGTGCAATGGAGTGGAATGGAATCAGAAGTAACGGAAAGTAGTGGAGTGGATGGAACGGAAAGGAAAGGAGTGGAGCGGAGTGGAATGGAACGGAGCGGGAGGTGGGTTGGGGCCACTGCACTCCAGGCTGGCTGGCTGACTGAGGTATTCTCGCAATAAAGGAATGGAATGGAATGCCGTAGAGTGGAATGGAACGGAGTGGAGTGGAGTGGAATGGAGTGAGTTGGAGCAGAGTGGAATGAAGAATGCAATGGGATGGAAGGGAATTGAATGAAATGCAGTGGAGTGCAGTGGAGTGCATTGCAGTGGAATGGAGCAGAATGGAATGGAAAGGAGTGGAATGGACAGGAGTGGAGTGCACTGGAGAGGAGAGGATAGGAATGCAGTGGAATGGAATTGGATGTAATGGAACGTAGAGGAGTGGAGTGGAATGGAGTGGGCCAGAGTGGAATGGAATGGAATGCAATGGAAAGGAATGGAGTGGAATACAATGGAATGGAATGGAATGGAATGGCGTGGGATGACTTGTAGTGGGGTGGAGTGAAATGGAGTATAATGGAATGGAGTGGAGTGGAGTGGAATGTGATAGAATGGAGAGGAGGGGAATGGAGCAGAATGGAATGGAGTGCAGCGGAATGGAGTGGAGTGGAATGGAATCAAATGGAGTGGAATGGAACAGAGTGGAATGGAATGGAGTGCAATAGACTAGAATTGAGTGTAGTGTAGTGGAATTTAGTGGAATGGACTGGAATGGAGTGGAATGGAATGGAATTGAGGGGAATGGAATGGAATGGAAAGGAATGGAAAGCAATGGAAAGGAATAGAATTGAATGCAACGGAATTAAAAGAATGCAATGGAATGCAATGGAATAGAATGCAATGGAATGTATAGTTGACATGTAATATGAGCTGAGATTGTGACACTGCACTCCAGCCAGGGTGACATGGTGATATCCTGTCGTAAGAAGTGAATGGAATGCAATGGAGTGAAATGGAATGGAATGAAATGGAATGGAGCGGAATGGAAGGGAATGGAGTGGAATGAAATAGAATGCAGTGGACTGTAATGGCATGGAGTGGAAAGAAGTAGAGTGGAATGGAGTGGAATGGAATGGACTGGCATAGAATGGAGTGGAATTGAATGCAATGGAGTGGATTGGAAAGGAATGCAAAGGAGTAGAGTGGAGTAGAGTGGTGTGGAGTGGAGTGGAATGGAGCTGAATGTACTTCAATGGAGTACAATGGAATGGAACGGAGTGGAATGGAATGGAATGATATGAGGTGGATTGGAGTGCAATGTACTGGAGTGGAATGGAATGGAATAGAATGGAATGGAGTAGAGTGTAATGGAATGCAGTGGCGATAAGTGGAGTGGAATGGAATGCATTGGAGTAGAGTGGAGTGGAATGGAATGGAATGGAGTGGAGTGGAGGGGAGTGGAGTGGAATGGAATTGAGTGAAGTGGAGTGCAGTTGAATGGAATATCGTGGTGTGGAGTGGAGTGGAAGTGAATGGAGTGAATAGGAGTGGAATGGAGTGGAAGGTAACGGAGTGGAATGGAGTCGAATGGAGTGGAATGGAGTAGAGTGGATTAGAGTGGAATGGTGTCGAACGGACTGGAATGGAATGGAATGGAGTGGAATGGAATTGAATCAAATGGAATGGAGTGGAGTGGAGTGGAGTGGAATGAAATGAAATGGAAGGGAGTGGAGAGAAACGCAGTTGATTGGAGTGGAGTGGAGTGGAAAGGAATGGAAAGGAGTGGGATGGAGACGTATGGATTGGAGTGGAATGGAATGAAGTGGAAAGGAGTGGAACGGAGTGAAATTGAATTTAGTGGACTGGAGTGGAATGGAGTTAAATGGAATGGAATGGAATGGAGTGGAATGGAATGGAATGGAGTGGAGTGGAATGGAATAGAATGGCATGGAATGGAATAGAATGGGATAGAGTGGAGTGGAGAGGAGTGGAATGGATTGGAGTGAAGTGGAGTGGAATGGAATTGAGTGGAGCGGAGAGGAAAGGAATGGAATGGAGTGGAGTGGAATGGCATGGAATGGAGTGGAATGGAATGGATAGTAGTGGAGTGGAGTGGAGTGGATTGGAGTGGAGTGGAAGGGAATGGAGTGCAGTGTAATGGACTGGAATGGAGCAGAGCAGAATGGAGTGGACTGGACTGGAGTGGAATGGAATGGGATGGCATGGAATGGGAGCTGAGATTTTACCAATGTGCTCTAGGCAGGGTGACTGGGTGTCATACTCTCAAAAGAAAGGAATGGAATGGAACGCAGTGGAATGGAATGGAACAGAGTGGACATTAGTGGAGTGGAATGTGGAGGAATGGAATGAAATGGAACGTAATGGCATGAAATGGAGTGGTGTGGGGTGGAATGGATTATAGTGGAATGGGGTGGAAAGGAATGGGATGGAGTGGAATGAAGTGGAGTGCAGTGGAGTGGAACGGAGTTGAATGGCATAGAATTGAGTGGACAGTAGTGGAATGTTTTGGAATGCAATGGAATCCATTGTAATAGAATGGAATACAACGGAAAGTTGACATGGAGTGTGAGCTGAGATTGTGCCACTGCACTCCAGACTGGGTGACACGTTATATCCTGTGGATAGAAAGGAATGGAATGCAATAGAGTGAAATGGAATGGAGTGGAATGGAATTGAATGGAATGGAGTGGAGTGGAGTGGAGTCGAATGGAGACGAATGGAATGGGACGGAGTGGAATGGAACGGAGTGGAGTGGAGTATCGTCTAGTGAAATAGAATGGAATGCACTGGGTTGGAATGGAATGCTATGGACTGCTGAAAGGAAATGTGAGCTGTTATTGTTCCACTGCACTCCAGCCTTTGTGACGGAATGAAATCCTGTGGAAAAAAAGGAATGGAATGGAATGGAATGGAATGGAATGGAATGGAATGGAATGGAATGGAATGGAGTGGAGTGGAGTGGTGTGGAGAGGAGTGTAGTGGAGTGGAGTGAAATGGAGTGGAGTGTCGTGGAGGAGAGTGGAATGGAGTGGAATGGAATGGAGAGGAAAGGAACGGAGTGGAGTGGAATGGAACGGAGTGGAGTGGAATGGAATCCAATGGAATGAAATGGAATTGAATCGAATGGAATGAAGAAATATGTGCAGTGATTTGGCCACTGCGCTGGAGCCTGTGTGAGAGAGGGAGATCCTGTCGATAAAACAGTGTGGAATGGAAGGGATTGGAATGGAATGGAATGGAACGTATTGGAGTGGAGTGGAGTGGAATTGAGTGGAGTGGAGTGCACTGGAATGGAATGGAATGCAATGGAATGTAATGGAATGATGAAATGATATGTGAGCTGAGATTGTGCCACTGCACTCCACGCTGGGTGACAGAGTGAGATACTCTTGAAAGAAAGAAATGGAATGGAAAGAATTTTTAATTGGGTGGATTCGAGTGGACTGAAGTAGAGTGCAGTGGAATAGAGAGGAATGGAATGGAATGGAATCGGATGTAAAGGAACGGAATGATGTGGAGTGGAGTGGTGAGGAGTGTAGTGCTGTGGAATGGAGCAGAAAGTAACGGGATGGTGTGGAGTGGAGTGCAGTGCAGTGGAGTGGAGAGGAGTGCAATGGCGTGGAATGGAATCGGATGTAAAGGAACGTACTGGAGTGGAGCGGAGTGGAAAGGAGTGGAATGGAATGGAATTGAATGTAATGGAAAGCAAAGGAATGGAATGGGATGCAATGGAATTTAATGCAATAGAATGCAGTTCAATAGAGAGTTGACATGTAATGTGAGCTGAGATTGTGCCTAAGCTCTCCAGGCTGTTTGACACAGTGATATCGTGTCGAAAGAATGGAATGGAATGCAGTGGTGTGAAATGGAATGGAATGTAGTGGACAGGAGTAGAATGGAGTGGAGTGAAGAGGAACAGAGTGGAATGGAATGGGATGCAGTGGAATGGAATGCAGTGGAGTGGAGTGAAATAGAAAGAAATGGAATGGGATGGAATGGAATGCAATGGAATGGAGAAGAGAAATGTGAGCTGAGATTGTGTGACTACACTCCAGCCTTAGTGACCGAGAGAGATTCTGTGGAAGGAAAGAACTGATTTCAAAGGAGTGGAATGGAAGGGAATGTAGTACAGTGGAGTAGAGTGGAATGGAGTGAAACAGAATAGAATGGAGTGGAAGGCAATGGAATGGAATGGAATGGAGTGGAGTGGAATAGAGAGGAGTGCACTGCAATGGAGTGGAGTGGAGTGGAAGGGAGTGGAATGCAATGGAATGTAGTGGAGTGCAGTGGAGTGGAATGGAATGGAGTGGACAGGAGTGGAAGGAGTAGAGTGGACTGGAATGGAATAGAATGGAACAGAATGCAGTGGAGTGGAGGGGAGTGGAGGTGAGTGGAGTGGCATGGAGTGGAATGGAATGGAATGGAGTGAAATGGAATCCAATGGATTGGAATGGAGTGGAGTGGAGTGGAGTGGAATGGAGAGGAGTCGAATGGAATGGAAGGGAATGCAACGGAACGCAGTGGTGTGGATTGGAATGCAGTGAAATGGAGTACTATGGAATCTAAAGGAGTGGAGTGGAGTCTAGTGGAGTGGAATGGAATGGAACAAAATGGAATGGAATGGCACGGAATGGAGTGGAGTAGAGTGGAGTGGGAAGGAAGGGAGATGAGTGGAATGGAGAGGAATGGAATGCAGTGGAGTGGATTGGATTGGAATGAACTGGAATGGAGAGGAATGGAATGAAGTGGAACGGAATGGACTGCAATGGAATTGAATGGAGTGAAGTGGAAAGTAGTGGAGTGGAGTGGAATGGAGTGGAAATGAATGGAATGGAGTGGAATGGAAGGGAATGGAGACAAGTGGATAGGAATTGACTGAAGCAGATTGGAGTGGAGTGGAGTGGAGTGGCATGGAATGGAATGAAGTGGATGGGAATGCAATGGAGTGGAATGAAATGGAATAAAATGGAATGGAGTGGAATGGAGAGGAATGGAGTGGAGTGGAGTGGAATGGAGGGGAGTAAGAGGAAGAGAATGGAATGGAATCGAAAGGAGGGAAGTGCAATTGTGTGGAGTGGAGTGGAGATGAAAGATGTGGAGTGATGTGGAGTCGAGAGGAAAGGAATGGAATGGAATGGAATGGAGTTAAGTGGAGTGGAATGGAGTGGAAGGTAATGGAGTGGAATGAAAAGGAGTGGATTGGAATGGAGTGGAATGGAATGGAGTGGAACGGAGTGGAGTAGAATGGAGTGGGTTGCAGAGGAGTGGAATGGAGTGGAATGGAAGGGAACGGAAAGGAATGTAGTGGAAAGGAATGGAATGGAGTGGATTGAAATTGAATGGAAAGGATTGGAGTGCAGTGGACTGGAGGGGAGTGGAATAAAATGGAGTATAGTGCAGTGGAATGGAGTGGACTGGAGTGGAGATGAGTGGAGTGGACTGGAATGGAATGGAGTGGAGTGGAATGGTGTGGAGTGGGGTGGAAAGGAATGGAACAGAATGGAATGGAGAGGAATGGAGTGGCATGTAGTGGAGTGGAGTGAAGTGGAAAGGAATGGCATGGAATGGAGTAGAGTGGAATGGAGGGGTATGGAATGGAATGGAATGGAATTGAGTGGAATGGAGTGGAATGGAGTGGAGTGGAGAGGAATGGAATGGAGTGGAAAGGTCTGAAAGGAGTGGAATGGAGTGGAGTGGAATGCAATGGTGTAGATTGGAATGAAGTGGAAAGGAATAGAATGGAGAGAAGTAGAGTAGAATGGAGTGGATTGGAATGGAGGGGAGCAGAGTGGAGTTAACAGCAGTGGATTGGAATACAGTGGATGGGGTAGAGTGGAAGGGAGTGGAATTATATGGAATGGAATGGATTGGAGTGGAGTGGAAGGGAGTGGAGTGGAGTTGAAAGTAGAGGAATCGAAAGAAGTGGAAAGGAGTGGAGTAGAGTGGATTAGAGTGGATTGGAATGGAATGGAGTGGAGTGGAATGGTGTGGAAACGAATGGAAGGGAGGGGAGTGGAATGGAACGAAATGGAATGGAATGTAGTGGAATGGAGAGGAGTGGAGTGGACTGGAGTGGAATGTAATCGAATGGAGTGTACTGGAGTGGAATGTATTTGAGAGGCGGGTAATGGAGAGGAATTGAGTGGAGTGGAGTGGAGTGAAATACATCGGAATGGCACGGAATTGAATGGAATGGAGGGGAGTGGAATGCAGTGGAGTGGAGTCGATTGGAGTGGTGAGGAATAGAACGGAGTGGCATGGAATGGAGCACAGTGGAATGCAATGGAGTGGAGTGGATTGGAAAGGGGTGGAGTGCAGTGACGATGGGTGAAGTGGAATGTAATGGAGTGGAGTGCAGAGGAGTCTCATGGAATGGAATGGAATGGAACGCAATGGAAGCTGAGATTGTACCACTGCGCTCCAGGATGGGTGACACAGTGTGATACTCTCAAAAGAAAGGAATGGAATGGAATGCAGTGGAATGGAATGGAATGCAATGGGGTGCATTGGAGTGGAGTGGAGTGAAGTGAAGTGGATTGGAGTGGAATGGAGAGGAATGGAACGGAATGGAATGGAGTGAAGTAGACTGGAGTGGGGTGGAGTTGAGTGCAATGGAATGGAGGGAAATGGAATCAGATGCAGAGAAATGGAGTAGAGAGGAGTGCAGTAGAGTGGAAAGGAGTGCAATGGAGTGGAATGGAATCGGAAGTAACGGAAAGTAGTGGAGTGGATGGAACGGAAAGGAAAGGAGTGGAGCGGAGTGGAATGGAACGGAGCGGGAGGTGGGTTGGGGCCACTGCACTCCAGGCTGGCTGGCTGACTGAGGTATTCTCGCAATAAAGGAATGGAATGGAATGCCGTAGAGTGGAATGGAACGGAGTGGAGTGGAGTGGAATGGAGTGAGTTGGAGCAGAGTGGAATGAAGAATGCAATGGGATGGAAGGGAATTGAATGAAATGCAGTGGAGTGCAGTGGATTGCATTGCAGTGGAATGGAGCAGAATGGAATGGAAAGGAGTGGAATGGACAGGAGTGGAGTGCACTGGAGAGGAGAGGATAGGAATGCAGTGGAATGGAATTGGATGTAATGGAACGTAGAGGAGTGGAGTGGAATGGAGTGGGCCAGAGTGGAATGGAATGGAATGCAATGGAAAGGAATGGAGTGGAATAGAATGGAATGGAATGGAATGGAATGGAGTGGGATGACTTGTAGTGGGGTGGAGTGAAATGGAGTATAATGGAATGGAGTGGAGTGGAGTGGAATGTGATAGAATGGAGAGGAGGGGAATGGAGCAGAATGGAATGGAGTGCAGCGGAATGGAGTGGAGTGGAATGGAATCAAATGGAGTGGAATGGAACAGAGTGGAATGGAATGGAGTGCAATAGACTAGAATTGAGTGCAGTGTAGTGGAATTTAGTGGAATGGACTGGAATGGAGTGGAATGGAATGGAATTGAGGGGAATGGAATGGAATGGAAAGGAATGGAAAGCAATGGAAAGGAATAGAATTGAATGCAACGGAATTAAAAGAATGCAATGGAATGCAATGGAATAGAATGCAATGGAATGTATAGTTGACATGTAATATGAGCTGAGATTGTGACACTGCACTCCAGCCAGGGTGACATGGTGATATCCTATCGTAAGAAGTGAATGGAATGCAATGGAGTGAAATGGAATGGAATGAAATGGAATGGAGCGGAGTGGAAGGGAATGGAGTGGAATGAAATAGAATGCAGTGGACTGTAATGGCATGGAGTGGAAAGAAGTAGAGTGGAATGGAGTGGAATGGAATGGACTGGCATAGAATGGAGTGGAATTGAATGCAATGGAGTGGATTGGAAAGGAATGCAAAGGAGTAGAGTGGAGTAGAGTGGTGTGGAGTGGAGTGGAATGGAGCTGAATGTACTTCAATGGAGTACAATGGAATGGAACGGAGTGGAATGGAATGGAATGATATGAGGTGGATTGGAGTGGAATGTAGTGGAGTGGAACGGAATGGAATAGAATGGAATGGAGTAGAGTGTAATGGAATGCAGTGGCGATAAGTGGAGTGGAATGGAATGCATTGGAGTAGAGTGGAGTGGAATGGAATGGAATGGAGTGGAGTGGAGGGGAGTGGGGTGGAATGGAATTGAGTGAAGTGGAGGGCAGTTGAATGGAATATCGTGGTGTGGAGTGGAGTGGAAGTGAATGGAGTGAATAGGAGTGGAATGGAGTGGAAGGTAACGGAGTGGAATGGAGTCGAATGGAGTGGAATGGAGTAGAGTGGATTAGAGTGGAATGGTGTCGAACGGACTGGAATGGAATGGAATGGAGTGGAATGGAAATGAATCAAATGGAATGGAGTGGATTGGAATGGAGTGGAGTGGAGTGGAGTGGAATGAAATGAAATGGAAGGGAGTGGAGAGAAACGCAGTTGATTGGAGTGGAGTGGAGTGGAAAGGAATGGAAAGGAGTGGGATGGAGACGTATGGATTGGAGTGGAATGGAGTGGAATGGAATGAAGTGGAAAGGAGTGGAACGGAGTGAAATTGAATTTAGTGGACTGGAGTGGAATGGAGTTAAATGGAATGGAATGGAATGGAGTGGAATGGAATGGAATGGAGTGGAGTGGAATGGAATAGAATGGCATGGAATGGAATAGAATGGGATGGAGTGGAGTGGAGAGGAGTGGAATGGATTGGAGTGAAGTGGAGTGGAATGGAATTGAGTGGAGCGGAGAGGAAAGGAATGGAATGGAGTGGAGTGGAATGGCATGGAATGGAGTGGAATGGAATGGATAGTAGTGGAGTGGAGTGGAGTGGATTGGAGTGTAGTGGAAGGGAATGGAGTGCAGTGTAATGGACTGGAATGGAGCAGAGCAGAATGGAGTGGACTGGACTGGAGTGGAATGGAATGGGATGGCATGGAATGGGAGCTGAGATTTTACCAATGTGCTCTAGGCAGGGTGACTGGGTGTCATACTCTCAAAAGAAAGGAATGGAATGGAACGCAGTGGAATGGAATGGAACAGAGTGGACATTAGTGGAGTGGAATGTGGAGGAATGGAATGAAATGGAACGTAATGGCATGAAATGGAGTGGTGTGGGGTGGAATGGATTATAGTGGAATGGGGTGGAAAGGAATGGGATGGAGTGGAATGAAGTGGAGTGCAGTGGAGTGGAACGGAGTTGAATGGCATAGAATTGAGTGGACAGTAGTGGAATGTTTTGGAATGCAATGGAATCCATTGTAATAGAATGGAATACAACGGAAAGTTGACATGGAGTGTGAGCTGAGATTGTGCCACTGCACTCCAGACTGGGTGACACGTTAAATCCTGTGGATAGAAAGGAATGGAATGCAATAGAGTGAAATGGAATGGAGTGGAATGGAATTGAATGGAATGGAGTGGAGTGGAGTGGAGTCGAATGGAGACGAATGGAATGGGACGGAGTGGAATGGAACGGAGTGGAGTGGAGTATCGTGGAGTGAAATAGAATGGAATGCACTGGGTTGGAATGGAATGCAATGGACTGCTGAAAGGAAATGTGAGCTGTTATTGTTCCACTGCACTCCAGCCTTTGTGACGGAATGAAATCCTGTGGAAAAAAAGGAATGGAATGGAATGGAATGGAATGGAATGGAATGGAATGGAATGGAGTGGAGTGGAGTGGTGTGGAGAGGAGTGTAGTGGAGTGGAGTGAAATGGAGTGGAGTGTCGTGGAGGAGAGTGGAATGGATTGGAATGGAATGGAGAGGAAAAGAACGGAGTGGAGTGGAATGGAACGGAGTGGAGTGGAATGGAATCCAATGGAATGAAATGGAATTGAATCGAATGGAATGAAGAAATATGTGCAGTGATTTGGCCACTGCGCTGGAGCCTGTGTGAGAGAGGGAGATCCTGTCGATAAAACAGTGTGGAATGGAAGGGATTGGAATGGAATGGAATGGAACGTATTGGAGTGGAGTGGAGTGGAATTGAGTGGAGTGGAGTGCACTGGAATGGAATGGAATGCAATGGAATGTAATGGAATGATGAAATGATATGTGAGCTGAGATTGTGCCACTGCACTCCACGCTGTGTGACAGAGTGAGATACTCTTGAAAGAAAGAAATGGAATGGAAAGAATTTTTAATTGGGTGGATTCGAGTGGACTGAAGTAGAGTGCAGTGGAATAGAGAGGAATGGAATGGAATGGAATCGGATGTAAAGGAATGGAATGATGTGGAGTGGAGTGGTGAGGAGTGTAGTGCTGTGGAATGGAGCAGAAAGTAACGGGATGGTGTGGAGTGGAGTGCAGTGCAGTGGAGTGGAGAGGAGTGCAATGGCGTGGAATGGAATCGGATGTAAAGGAACGTACTGGAGTGGAGCGGAGTGGAAAGGAGTGGAATGGAATGGAATTGAATGTAATGGAAAGCAAAGGAATGGAATGGGATGCAATGGAATTTAATGCAATAGAATGCAGTTCAATAGAGAGTTGACATGTAATGTGAGCTGAGATTGTGCCTAAGCTCTCCAGGCTGTTTGACACAGTGATATCGTGTCGAAAGAATGGAATGGAATGCAGTGGTGTGAAATGGAATGGAATGTAGTGGACAGGAGTAGAATGGAGTGGAGTGAAGAGGAACAGAGTGGAATGGAATGGGATGCAGTGGAATGGAATGCAGTGGAGTGGAGTGAAATAGAAATGGAATGGGATGGAATGGAATGCAATGGAATGGAGAAGAGAAATGTGAGCTGAGATTGTGTGACTACACTCCAGCCTTAGTGACCGAGAGAGATACTGTGGAAGGAAAGAACTGATTTCAAAGGAGTGGAATGGAAGGGAATGTAGTACAGTGGAGTAGAGTGGAATGGAGTGAAACAGAATAGAATGGAGTGGAAGGCAATGGAATGGAATGGAATGGAGTGGAGTGGAATAGAGAGGAGTGCACTGCAATGGAGTGGAGTGGAGTGGAAGGGAGTGGAATGCAATGGAATGTAGTGGAGTGCAGTGGAGTGGAATGGAATGGAGTGGACAGGAGTGGAAGGAGTAGAGTGGACTGGAATGGAATAGAATGGAACAGAATGCAGTGGAGTGGAGGGGAGTGGAGGTGAGTGGAGTGGCATGGAGTGGAATGGAATGGAATGGAGTGAAATGGAATCCAATGGATTGGAATGGAGTGGAGTGGAGTGGAGTGGAATGGAGAGGAGTCGAATGGAATGGAAGGGAATGCAACGGAACGCAGTGGTGTGGATTGGAATGCAGTGAAATGGAGTACTATGGAATCTAAAGGAGTGGAGTGGAGTCTAGTGGAGTGGAATGGAATGGAACAAAATGGAATGGAATGGCACGGAATGGAGTGGAGTAGAGTGGAGTGGGAAGGAAGGGAGATGAGTGGAATGGAGAGGAATGGAATGCAGTGGAGTGGATTGGATTGGAATGAACTGGAAAGGAGAGGAATGGAATGAAGTGGAACGGAATGGACTGCAATGGAATTGAATGGAGTGAAGTGGAAAGTAGTGGAGTGGAGTGGAATGGAGTGGAAATGAATGGAATGGAGTGGAATGGAAGGGAATGGAGGCAAGTGGATAGGAATTGACTGAAGCAGATTGGAGTGGAGTGGAGTGGAGTGGCATGGAATGGAATGAAGTGTATGGGAATGCAATGGAGTGGAATGAAATGGAATAAAATGGAATGGAGTGGAATGGAGAGGAATGGAGTGGAAGTGGAGTGGAATGGAGGGGAGTAAGAGGAAGAGAATGGAATGGAATCGAAAGGAGGGAAGTGCAATTGTGTGGAGTGGAGTGGAGATGAAAGGAGTGGAGTGATGTGGAGTCGAGAGGAAAGGAATGGAATGGAATGGAATGGAGTTAAGTGGAGTGGAATGGAGTGGAAGGTAATGGAGTGGAATGAAAAGGAGTGGATTGGAATGGAGTGGAATGGAATGGAGTGGAACGGAGTGGAGTAGAATGGAGTGGGTTGCAGAGGAGTGGAATGGAGTGGAATGGAAGGGAACGGAAAGGAATGTAGTGGAAAGGAATGGAATGGAGTGGATTGAAATTGAATGGAAAGGATTGGAGTGCAGTGGACTGGAGGGGAGTGGAATAAAATGGAGTATAGTGCAGTGGAATGGAGTGGACTGGAGTGGAGATGAGTGGAGTGGACTGGAATGGAATGGAGTGGAGTGGAATGGTGTGGAGTGGGGTGGAAAGGAATGGAACAGAATGGAATGGAGAGGAATGGAGTGGCATGTAGTGGAGTGGAGTGAAGTGGAAAGGAATGGCATGGAATGGAGTGGAGTGGAATGGAGGGGTATGGAATGGAATGGAATGGAATTGAGTGGAATGGAGTGGAATGGAGTGGAGTGGAGAGGAATGGAATGGAGTGGAAAGGTCTGAAAGGAGTGGAATGGAGTGGAGTGGAATGCAATGGAGTAGATTGGAATGAAGTGGAAAGGAATAGAATGGAGAGAAGTAGAGTAGAATGGAGTGGATTGGAATGGAGGGGAGCAGAGTGGAGTTAACAGCGGTGGATTGGAATACAGTGGATGGGGTAGAGTGGAAGGGAGTGGAATTATATGGAATGGAATGGATTGGAGTGGAGTGGAAGGGAGTGGAGTGGAGTTGAAAGTAGAGGAATCGAAAGAAGTGGAAAGGAGTGGAGTAGAGTGGATTAGAGTGGATTGGAATGGAATGGAGTGGAGTGGAATGGTGTGGAAACGAATGGAAGGGAGGGGAGTGGAATGGAACGAAATGGAATGGAATGTAGTGGAATGGAGAGGAGTGGAGTGGACTGGAGTGGAATGTAATCGAATGGAGTGTACTGGAGTGGAATGTATTTGAGAGGCGGGTAATGGAGAGGAATTGAGTGGAGTGGAGTGGAGTGAAATACATCGGAATGGCACGGAATTGAATGGAATGGAGGGGAGTGGAATGCAGTGGAGTGGAGTCGATTGGAGTGGTGAGGAATAGAACGGAGTGGCATGGAATGGAGCACAGTGGAATGCAATGGAGTGGAGTGGATTGGAAAGGGGTGGAGTGGAGTGACGATGGGTGAAGTGGAATGTAATGGAGTGGAGTGCAGAGGAGTCTCATGGAATGGAATGGAATGGAACGCAATGGAAGCTGAGATTGTACCACTGCGCTCCAGGATGGGTGACACAGTGTGATACTCTCAAAAGAAAGGAATGGAATGGAATGCAGTGGAATGGAATGGAATGCAATGGGGTGCATTGGAGTGGAGTGGAGTGAAGTGAAGTGGATTGGAGTGGAATGGAGAGGAATGGAACGGAATGGAATGGAATGAAGTAGACTGGAGTGGGGTGGAGTTGAGTGCAATGGAATGGAGCGAAATGGAATCAGATGCAGAGAAATGGAGTAGAGAGGAGTGCAGTAGAGTGGAAAGGAGTGCAATGGAGTGGAATGGAATCGGAAGTAACGGAAAGTAGTGGAGTGGATGGAACGGAAAGGAAAGGAGTGGAGCGGAGTGGAATGGAACGGAGCGGGAGGTGGGTTGGGGCCACTGCACTCCAGGCTGGCTGGCTGACTGAGGTATTCTCGCAATAAAGGAATGGAATGGAATGCCGTAGAGTGGAATGGAACGGAGTGGAGTGGAGTGGAATGGAGTGAGTTGGAGCAGAGTGGAATGAAGAATGCAATGGGATGGAAGGGAATTGAATGAAATGCAGTGGAGTGCAGTGGATTGCATTGCAGTGGAATGGAGCAGAATGGAATGGAAAGGAGTGGAATGGACAGGAGTGGAGTGCACTGGAGAGGAGAGGATAGGAATGCAGTGGAATGGAATTGGATGTAATGGAACGTAGAGGAGTGGAGTGGAATGGAGTGGGCCAGAGTGGAATGGAATGGAATGCAATGGAAAGGAATGGAGTGGAATAGAATGGAATGGAATGGAATGGAATGGAGTGGGATGACTTGTAGTGGGGTGGAGTGAAATGGAGTATAATGGAATGGAGTGGAGTGGAGTGGAATGTGATAGAATGGAGAGGAGGGGAATGGAGCAGAATGGAATGGAGTGCAGCGGAATGGAGTGGAGTGGAATGGAATCAAATGGAGTGGAATGGAACAGAGTGGAATGGAATGGAGTGCAATAGACTAGAATTGAGTGTAGTGTAGTGGAATTTAGTGGAATGGACTGGAATGGAGTGGAATGGAATGGAATTGAGGGGAATGGAATGGAATGGAAAGGAATGGAAAGCAATGGAAAGGAATAGAATTGAATGCAACGGACTTAAAAGAATGCAATGGAATGCAATGGAATAGAATGCAATGGAATGTATAGTTGACATGTAATATGAGCTGAGATTGTGACACTGCACTCCAGCCAGGGTGACATGGTGATATCCTATCGTAAGAAGTGAATGGAATGCAATGGAGTGAAATGGAATGGAATGAAATGGAATGGAGCGGAGTGGAAGGGAATGGAGTGGAATGAAATAGAATGCAGTGGACTGTAATGGCATGGAGTGGAAAGAAGTAGAGTGGAATGGAGTGGAATGGAATGGACTGGCATAGAATGGAGTGGAATTGAATGCAATGGAGTGGATTGGAAAGGAATGCAAAGGAGTAGAGTGGAGTAGAGTGGTGTGGAGTGGAGTGGAATGGAGCTGAATGTACTTCAATGGAGTACAATGGAATGGAACGGAGTGGAATGGAATGGAATGATATGAGGTGGATTGGAGTGGAATGTAGTGGAGTGGAATGGAATGGAATAGAATGGAATGGAGTAGAGTGTAATGGAATGCAGTGGCGATAAGTGGAGTGGAATGGAATGCATTGGAGTAGAGTGGAGTGGAATGGAATGAAATGGAGTGGAGTGGAGGGGAGTGGGGTGGAATGGAATTGAGTGAAGTGGAGTGCAGTTGAATGGAATATCGTGGTGTGGAGTGGAGTGGAAGTGAATGGAGTGAATAGGAGTGGAATGGAGTGGAAGGTAACGGAGTGGAATGGAGTCGAATGGAGTGGAATGGAGTAGAGTGGATTAGAGTGGAATGGTGTCGAACGGACTGGAATGGAATGGAATGGAGTGGAATGGAATTGAATCAAATGGAATGGAGTGGAGTGGAGTGGAGTGGAATGAAATGAAATGGAAGGGAGTGGAGAGAAACGCAGTTGATTGGAGTGGAGTGGAGTGGAAAGGAATGGAAAGGAGTGGGATGGAGACGTATGGATTGGAGTGGAATGGAGTGGAATGGAATGAAGTGGAAAGGAGTGGAACGGAGTGAAATTGAATTTAGTGGACTGGAGTGGAATGGAGTTAAATGGAATGGAATGGAATGGAGTGGAATGGAATGGAATGGAGTGGAGTGGAATGGAAGAGAATGGCATGGAATGGAATAGAATGGGATGGAGTGGAGTGGAGAGGAGTGGAATGGATTGGAGTGAAGTGGAGTGGAATGGAATTGAGTGGAGCGGAGAGGAAAGGAATGGAATGGAGTGGAGTGGAATGGCATGGAATGGAGTGGAATGGAATGGATAGTAGTGGAGTGGAGTGGAGTGGATTGGAGTGTAGTGGAAGGGAATGGAGTGCAGTGTAATGGACTGGAATGGAGCAGAGCAGAATGGAGTGGACTGGACTGGAGTGGAATGGAATGGGATGGCATGGAATGGGAGCTGAGATTTTACCAATGTGCTCTAGGCAGGGTGACTGGGTGTCATCCTCTCAAAAGAAAGGAATGGAATGGAACGCAGTGGAATGGAATGGAACAGAGTGGACATTAGTGGAGTGGAATGTGGAGGAATGGAATGAAATGGAACGTAATGGCATGAAATGGAGTGGTGTGGGGTGGAATGGATTATAGTGGAATGGGGTGGAAAGGAATGGGATGGAGTGGAATGAAGTGGAGTGCAGTGGAGTGGAACGGAGTTGAATGGCATAGAATTGAGTGGACAGTAGTGGAATGTTTTGGAATGCAATGGAATCCATTGTAATAGAATGGAATACAACGGAAAGTTGACATGGAGTGTGAGCTGAGATTGTGCCACTGCACTCCAGACTGGGTGACACGTTATATCCTGTGGATAGAAAGGAATGGAATGCAATAGAGTGAAATGGAATGGAGTGGAATGGAATTGAATGGAATGGAGTGGAGTGGAGTGGAGTCGAATGGAGACGAATGGAATGGGACGGAGTGGAATGGAACGGAGTGGAGTGGAGTATCGTGGAGTGAAATAGAATGGAATGCACTGGGTTGGAATGGAATGCAATGGACTGCTGAAAGGAAATGTGAGCTGTTATTGTTCCACTGCACTCCAGCCTTTGTGACGGAATGAAATCCTGTGGAAAAAAAGGAATGGAATGGAAAGGAATGGAATGGAATGGAATGGAATGGAATGGAATGGAATGGAGTGGAGTGGAGTGGTGTGGAGAGGAGTGTAGTGGAGTGGAGTGAAATGGAGTGGAGTGTCGTGGAGGAGAGTGGAATGGAGTGGAATGGAATGGAGAGGAAAGGAACGGAGTGGAGTGGAATGGAACGGAGTGGAGTGGAATGGAATCCAATGGAATGAAATGGAATTGAATCCAATGGAATGAAGAAATATGTGCAGTGATTTGGCCACTGCGCTGGAGCCTGTGTGAGAGAGGGAGATCCTGTCGATAAAACAGTGTGGAATGGAAGGGATTGGAATGGAATGGAATGGAACGTATTGGAGTGGAGTGGAGTGGAATTGAGTGGAGTGGAGTGCACTGGAATGGAATGGAATGCAATGGAATGTAATGGAATGATGAAATGATATGTGAGCTGAGATTGTGCCACTGCACTCCACGCTGGGTGACAGAGTGAGATACTCTTGAAAGAAAGAAATGGAATGGAAAGAATTTTTAATTGGGTGGATTCGAGTGGACTGAAGTAGAGTGCAGTGGAATAGAGAGGAATGGAATGGAATGGAATCGGATGTAAAGGAATGGAATGATGTGGAGTGGAGTGGTGAGGAGTGTAGTGCTGTGGAATGGAGCAGAAAGTAACGGGATGGTGTGGAGTGGAGTGCAGTGCAGTGGAGTGGAGAGGAGTGCAATGGCGTGGAATGGAATCGGATGTAAAGGAACGTACTGGAGTGGAGCGGAGTGGAAAGGAGTGGAATGGAATGGAATTGAATGTAATGGAAAGCAAAGGAATGGAATGGGATGCAATGGAATTTAATGCAATAGAATGCAGTTCAATAGAGAGTTGACATGTAATGTGAGCTGAGATTGTGCCTAAGCTCTCCAGGCTGTTTGACACAGTGATATCTTGTGGAAAGAATGGAATGGAATGCAGTGGTGTGAAATGGAATGGAATGCAGTGGACAGGAGTAGAATGGAGTGGAGTGAAGAGGAACAGAGTGGAATGGAATGGGATGCAGTGGAATGGAATGCAGTGGAGTGGAGTGAAATAGAAATGGAATGGGATGGAATGGAATGCAATGGAATGGAGAAGAGAAATGTGAGCTGAGATTGTGTGACTACACTCCAGCCTTAGTGACCGAGAGAGATTCTGTGGAAGGAAAGAACTGATTTCAAAGGAGTGGAATGGAAGGGAATGTAGTACAGTGGAGTAGAGTGGAATGGAGTGAAACAGAATAGAATGGAGTGGAAGGCAATGGAATGGAATGGAATGGAGTGGAGTGGAATAGAGAGGAGTGCACTGCAATGGAGTGGAGTGGAGTGGAAGGGAGTGGAATGCAATGGAATGTAGTGGAGTGCAGTGGAGTGGAATGGAATGGAGTGGACAGGAGTGGAAGGAGTAGAGTGGACTGGAATGGAATAGAATGGAACAGAATGCAGTGGAGTGGATGGGAGTGGAGGTGAGTGGAGTGGCATGGAGTGGAATGGAATGGAATGGAGTGAAATGGAATCCAATGGATTGGAATGGAGTGGAGTGGAGTGGAGTGGAATGGAGAGGAGTCGAATGGAATGGAAGGGAATGCAACGGAACGCAGTGGTGTGGATTGGAATGCAGTGAAATGGAGTACTATGGAATCTAAAGGAGTGGAGTGGAGTCTAGTGGAGTGGAATGGAATGGAACAAAATGGAATGGAATGGCACGGAATGGAGTGGAGTAGAGTGGAGTGGGAAGGAAGGGAGATGAGTGGAATGGAGAGGAATGGAATGCAGTGGAGTGGATTGGATTGGAATGAACTGGAATGGAGAGGAATGGAATGAAGTGGAACGGAATGGACCGCAATGGAATTGAATGGAGTGAAGTGGAAAGTAGTGGAGTGGAGTGGAATGGAGTGGAAATGAATGGAATGGAGTGGAATGGAAGGGAATGGAGACAAGTGGATAGGAATTGACTGAAGCAGATTGGAGTGGAGTGGAGTGGAGTGGCATGGAATGGAATGAAGTGGATGGGAATGCAATGGAGTGGAATGAAATGGAATAAAATGGAATGGAGTGGAATGGAGAGGAATGGAGTGGAAGTGGAGTGGAATGGAGGGGAGTAAGAGGAAGAGAATGGAATGGAATCGAAAGGAGGGAAGTGCAATTGTGTGGAGTGGAGTGGAGATGAAGGGAGTGGAGTGATGTGGAGTCGAGAGGAAAGGAATGGAATGGAATGGAATGGAGTTAAGTGGAGTGGAATGGAGTGGAAGGTAATGGAGTGGAATGAAAAGGAGTGGATTGGAATGGAGTGGAATGGAATGGAGTGGAACGGAGTGGAGTAGAATGGAGTGGGTTGCAGAGGAGTGGAATGGAGTGGAATGGAAGGGAACGGAAAGGAATGTAGTGGAAAGGAATGGAATGGAGTGGATTGAAATTGAATGGAAAGGATTGGAGTGCAGTGGACTGGAGGGGAGTGGAATAAAATGGAGTATAGTGCAGTGGAATGGAGTGGACTGGAGTGGAGATGAGTGGAGTGGACTGGAATGGAATGGAGTGGAGTGGAATGGTGTGGAGTGGGGTGGAAAGGAATGGAACAGAATGGAATGGAGAGGAATGGAGTGGCATGTAGTGGAGTGGAATGAAGTGGAAAGGAATGGCATGGAATGGAGTAGAGTGGAATGGAGGGGTATGGAATGGAATGGAATGGAATTGAGTGGAATGGAGTGGAATGGAGTGGAGTGGAGAGGAATGGAATGGAGTGGAAAGGTCTGAAAGGAGTGGAATGGAGTGGAGTGGAATGCAATGGAGTAGATTGGAATGAAGTGGAAAGGAATAGAATGGAGAGAAGTAGAGTAGAATGGAGTGGATTGGAATGGAGGGGAGCAGAGTGGAGTTAACAGCGGTGGATTGGAATACAGTGGATGGGGTAGAGTGGAAGGGAGTGGAATTATATGGAATGGAATGGATTGGAGTGGAGTGGAAGGGAGTGGAGTGGAGTTGAAAGTAGAGGAATCGAAAGAAGTGGAAAGGAGTGGAGTAGAGTGGATTAGAGTGGATTGGAATGGAATGGAGTGGAGTGGAATGGTGTGGAAACGAATGGAAGGGAGGGGAGTGGAATGGAACGAAATGGAATGGAATGTAGTGGAATGGAGAGGAGTGGAGTGGACTGGAGTGGAATGTAATCGAATGGAGTGTACTGGAGTGGAATGTATTTGAGAGGCGGGTAATGGAGAGGAATTGAGTGGAGTGGAGTGGAGTGAAATACATCGGAATGGCACGGAATTGAATGGAATGGAGGGGAGTGGAATGCAGTGGAGTGGAGTCGATTGGAGTGGTGAGGAATAGAACGGAGTGGCATGGAATGGAGCACAGTGGAATGCAATGGAGTGGAGTGGATTGGAAAGGGGTGGAGTGGAGTGACGATGGGTGAAGTGGAATGTAATGGAGTGGAGTGCAGAGGAGTCTCATGGAATGGAATGGAATGGAACGCAATGGAAGCTGAGATTGTACCACTGCGCTCCAGGATGGGTGACACAGTGTGATACTCTCAAAAGAAAGGAATGGAATGGAATGCAGTGGAATGGAATGGAATGCAATGGGGTGCATTGGAGTGGAGTGGAGTGAAGTGAAGTGGATTGGAGTGGAATGGAGAGGAATGGAACGGAATGGAATGGAATGAAGTAGACTGGAGTGGGGTGGAGTTGAGTGCAATGGAATGGAGCGAAATGGAATCAGATGCAGAGAAATGGAGTAGAGAGGAGTGCAGTAGAGTGGAAAGGAGTGCAATGGAGTGGAATGGAATCGGAAGTAACGGAAAGTAGTGGAGTGGATGGAACGGAAAGGAAAGGAGTGGAGCGGAGTGGAATGGAACGGAGCGGGAGGTGGGTTGGGGCCACTGCACTCCAGGCTGGCTGGCTGACTGAGGTATTCTCGCAATAAAGGAATGGAATGGAATGCCGTAGAGTGGAATGGAACGGAGTGGAGTGGAGTGGAATGGAGTGAGTTGGAGCAGAGTGGAATGAAGAATGCAATGGGATGGAAGGGAATTGAATGAAATGCAGTGGAGTGCAGTGGAGTGCATTGCAGTGGAATGGAGCAGAATGGAATGGAAAGGAGTGGAATGGACAGGAGTGGAGTGCACTGGAGAGGAGAGGATAGGAATGCAGTGGAATGGAATTGGATGTAATGGAACGTAGAGGAGTGGAGTGGAATGGAGTGGGCCAGAGTGGAATGGAATGGAATGCAATGGAAAGGAATGGAGTGGAATAGAATGGAATGGAATGGAATGGAATGGAATGGAGTGGGATGACTTGTAGTGGGGTGGAGTGAAATGGAGTATAATGGAATGGAGTGGAGTGGAGTGGAATGTGATAGAATGGAGAGGAGGGGAATGGAGCAGAATGGAATGGAGTGCAGCGGAATGGAGTGGAGTGGAATGGAATCAAATGGAGTGGAATGGAACAGAGTGGAATGGAATGGAGTGCAATAGACTAGAATTGAGTGTAGTGTAGTGGAATTTAGTGGAATGGACTGGAATGGAGTGGAATGGAATGGAATTGAGGGGAATGGAATGGAATGGAAAGGAATGGAAAGCAATGGAAAGGAATAGAATTGAATGCAACGGAATTAAAAGAATGCAATGGAATGCAATGGAATAGAATGCAATGGAATGTATAGTTGACATGTAATATGAGCTGAGATTGTGACACTGCACTCCAGCCAGGGTGACATGGTGATATCCTGTCGTAAGAAGTGAATGGAATGCAATGGAGTGAAATGGAATGGAATGAAATGGAATGGAGCGGAGTGGAAGGGAATGGAGTGGAATGATATAGAATGCAGTGGACTGTAATGGCATGGAGTGGAAAGAAGTAGAGTGGAATGGAGTGGAATGGAATGGACTGGCATAGAATGGAGTGGAATTGAATGCAATGGAGTGGATTGGAAAGGAATGCAAAGGAGTAGAGTGGAGTAGAGTGGTGTGGAGTGGAGTGGAATGGAGCTGAATGTACTTCAATGGAGTACAATGGAATGGAACGGAGTGGAATGGAATGGAATGATATGAGGTGGATTGGAGTGGAATGTAGTGGAGTGGAATGGAATGGAATAGAATGGAATGGAGTAGAGTGTAATGGAATGCAGTGGCGATAAGTGGAGTGGAATGGAATGCATTGGAGTAGAGTGGAGTGGAATGGAATGGAATGGAGTGGAGTGGAGGGGAGTGGAGTGGAATGGAATTGAGTGAAGTGGAGTGCAGTTGAATGGAATATCGTGGTGTGGAGTGGAGTGGAAGTGAATGGAGTGAATAGGAGTGGAATGGAGTGGAAGGTAACGGAGTGGAATGGAGTCGAATGGAGTGGAATGGAGTAGAGTGGATTAGAGTGGAATGGTGTCGAACGGACTGGAATGGAATGGAATGGAGTGGAATGGAATTGAATCAAATGGAATGGAGTGGAGTGGAGTGGAGTGGAATGAAATGAAATGGAAGGGAGTGGAGAGAAACGCAGTTGATTGGAGTGGAGTGGAGTGGAAAGGAATGGAAAGGAGTGGGATGGAGACGTATGGATTGGAGTGGAATGGAGTGGAATGGAATGAAGTGGAAAGGAGTGGAACGGAGTGAAATTGAATTTAGTGGACTGGAGTGGAATGGAGTTAAATGGAATGGAATGGAATGGAGTGGAATGGAATGGAATGGAGTGGAGTGGAATGGAATAGAATGGCATGGAATGGAATAGAATGGGATGGAGTGGAGTGGAGAGGAGTGGAATGGATTGGAGTGAAGTGGAGTGGAATGGAATTGAGTGGAGCGGAGAGGAAAGGAATGGAATGGAGTGGAGTGGAATGGCATGGAATGGAGTGGAATGGAATGGATAGTAGTGGAGTGGAGTGGAGTGGATTGGAGTGTAGTGGAAGGGAATGGAGTGCAGTGTAATGGACTGGAATGGAGCAGAGCAGAATGGAGTGGACTGGACTGGAGTGGAATGGAATGGGATGGCATGGAATGGGAGCTGAGATTTTACCAATGTGCTCTAGGCAGGGTGACTGGGTGTCATACTCTCAAAAGAAAGGAATGGAATGGAACGCAGTGGAATGGAATGGAACAGAGTGGACATTAGTGGAGTGGAATGTGGAGGAATGGAATGAAATGGAACGTAATGGCATGAAATGGAGTGGTGTGGGGTGGAATGGATTATAGTGGAATGGGGTGGAAAGGAATGGGATGGAGTGGAATGAAGTGGAGTGCAGTGGAGTGGAACGGAGTTGAATGGCATAGAATTGAGTGGACAGTAGTGGAATGTTTTGGAATGCAATGGAATCCATTGTAATAGAATGGAATACAACGGAAAGTTGACATGGAGTGTGAGCTGAGATTGTGCCACTGCACTCCAGACTGGGTGACACGTTATATCCTGTGGATAAAAAGGAATGGAATGCAATAGAGTGAAATGGAATGGAGTGGAATGGAATTGAATGGAATGGAGTGGAGTGGAGTGGAGTCGAATGGAGACGAATGGAATGGGACGGAGTGGAATGGAACGGAGTGGAGTGGAGTATCGTGGAGTGAAATAGAATGGAATGCACTGGGTTGGAATGGAATGCAATGGACTGCTGAAAGGAAATGTGAGCTGTTATTGTTCCACTGCACTCCAGCCTTTGTGACGGAATGAAATCCTGTGGAAAAAAAGGAATGGAATGGAATGGAATGGAATGGAATGGAATGGAATGGAATGGAATGGAGTGGAGTGGAGTGGTGTGGAGAGGAGTGTAGTGGAGTGGAGTGAAATGGAGTGGAGTGTCGTGGAGGAGAGTGGAATGGAGTGGAATGGAATGGAGAGGAAAGGAACGGAGTGGAGTGGAATGGAACGGAGTGGAGTGGAATGGAATCCAATGGAATGAAATGGAATTGAATCGAATGGAATGAAGAAATATGTGCAGTGATTTGGCCACTGCGCTGGAGCCTGTGTGAGAGAGGGAGATCCTGTCGATAAAACAGTGTGGAATGGAGGGGATTGGAATGGAATGGAATGGAACGTATTGGAGTGGAGTGGAGTGGAATTGAGTGGAGTGGAGTGCACTGGAATGGAATGGAATGCAATGGAATGTAATGGAATGATGAAATGATATGTGAGCTGAGATTGTGCCACTGCACTCCACGCTGGGTGACAGAGTGAGATACTCTTGAAAGAAAGAAATGGAATGGAAAGAATTTTTAATTGGGTGGATTCGAGTAGACTGAAGTAGAGTGCAGTGGAATAGAGAGGAATGGAATGGAATGGAATCGGATGTAAAGGAATGGAATGATGTGGAGTGGAGTGGTGAGGAGTGTAGTGCTGTGGAATGGAGCAGAAAGTAACGGGATGGTGTGGAGTGGAGTGCAGTGCAGTGGAGTGGAGAGGAGTGCAATGGCGTGGAATGGAATCGGATGTAAAGTAACGTACTGGAGTGGAGCGGAGTGGAAAGGAGTGGAATGGAATGGAATTGAATGTAATGGAAAGCAAAGGAATGGAATGGGATGCAATGGAATTTAATGCAATAGAATGCAGTTCAATAGAGAGTTGACATGTAATGTGAGCTGAGATTGTGCCTAAGCTCTCCAGGCTGTTTGACACAGTGATATCGTGTGGAAAGAATGGAATGGAATGCAGTGGTGTGAAATGGAATGGAATGTAGTGGACAGGAGTAGAATGGAGTGGAGTGAAGAGGAACAGAGTGGAATGGAATGGGATGCAGTGGAATGGAATGCAGTGGAGTGGAGTGAAATAGAAAGAAATGGAATGGGATGGAATGGAATGCAATGGAATGGAGAAGAGAAATGTGAGCTGAGATTGTGTGACTACACTCCAGCCTTAGTGACCGAGAGAGATTCTGTGGAAGGAAAGAACTGATTTCAAAGGAGTGGAATGGAAGGGAATGTAGTACAGTGGAGTAGAGTGGAATGGAGTGAAACAGAATAGAATGGAGTGGAAGGCAATGGAATGGAATGGAATGGAGTGGAGTGGAATAGAGAGGAGTGCACTGCAATGGAGTGGAGTGGAGTGGAAGGGAGTGGAATGCAATGGAATGTAGTGGAGTGCAGTGGAGTGGAATGGAATGGAGTGGACAGGAGTGGAAGGAGTAGAGTGGACTGGAATGGAATAGAATGGAACAGAATGCAGTGGAGTGGAGGGGAGTGGAGGTGAGTGGAGTGGCATGGAGTGGAATGGAATGGAATGGAGTGAAATGGAATCCAATGGATTGGAATGGAGTGGAGTGGAGTGGAGTGGAATGGAGAGGAGTCGAATGGAATGGAAGGGAATGCAACGGAACGCAGTGGTGTGGATTGGAATGCAGTGAAATGGAGTACTATGGAATCTAAAGGAGTGGAGTGGAGTCTAGTGGAGTGGAATGGAATGGAACAAAATGGAATGGAATGGCACGGAATGGAGTGGAGTAGAGTGGAGTGGGAAGGAAGGGAGATGAGTGGAATGGAGAGGAATGGAATGCAGTGCAGTGGATTGGATTGGAATGAACTGGAATGGAGAGGAATGGAATGAAGTGGAACGGAATGGACTGCAATGGAATTGAATGGAGTGAAGTGGAAAGTAGTGGAGTGGAGTGGAATGGAGTGGAAATGAATGGAATGGAGTGGAATGGAAGGGAATGGAGACAAGTGGATAGGAATTGACTGAAGCAGATTGGAGTGGAGTGGAGTGGAGTGGCATGGAATGGAATGAAGTGGATGGGAATGCAATGGATTGGAATGAAATGGAATAAAATGGAATGGAGTGGAATGGAGAGGAATGGAGTGGAAGTGGAGTGGAATGGAGGGGAGTAAGAGGAAGAGAATGGAACGGAATCGAAAGGAGGGAAGTGCAATTGTGTGGAGTGGAGTGGAGATGAAAGGAGTGGAGTGATGTGGAGTCGAGAGGAAAGGAATGGAATGGAATGGAATGGAGTTAAGTGGAGTGGAATGGAGTGGAAGGTAATGGAGTGGAATGAAAAGGAGTGGATTGGAATGGAGTGGAATGGAATGGAGTGGAACGGAGTGGAGTAGAATGGAGTGGGTTGCAGAGGAGTGGAATGGAGTGGAATGGAAGGGAACGGAAAGGAATGTAGTGGAAAGGAATGGAATGGAGTGGATTGAAATTGAATGGAAAGGATTGGAGTGCAGTGGACTGGAGGGGAGTGGAATAAAATGGAGTATAGTGCAGTGGAATGGAGTGGACTGGAGTGGAGATGAGTGGAGTGGACTGGAATGGAATGGAGTGGAGTGGAATGGTGTGGAGTGGGGTGGAAAGGAATGGAACAGAATGGAATGGAGAGGAATGGAGTGGCATGTAGTGGAGTGGAGTGAAGTGGAAAGGAATTGCATGGAATGGAGTAGAGTGGAATGGAGGGGTATGGAATGGAATGGAATGGAATTGAGTGGAATGGAGTGGAATGGAGTGGAGTGGAGAGGAATGGAATGGAGTGGAAAGGTCTGAAAGGAGTGGAATGGAGTGGAGTGGAATGCAATGGAGTAGATTGGAATGAAGTGGAAAGGAATAGAATGGAGAGAAGTAGAGTAGAATGGAGTGGATTGGAATGGAGGGGAGCAGAGTGGAGTTAACAGCGGTGGATTGGAATACAGTGGATGGGGTAGAGTGGAAGGGAGTGGAATTATATGGAATGGAATGGATTGGAGTGGAGTGGAAGGGAGTGGAGTGGAGTTGAAAGTAGAGGAATCGAAAGAAGTTGAAAGGAGTGGAGTAGAGTGGATTAGAGTGGATTGGAATGGAATGGAGTGGAGTGGAATGGTGTGGAAACGAATGGAAGGGAGGGGAGTGGAATGGAACGAAATGGAATGGAATGTAGTGGAATGGAGAGGAGTGGAGTGGACTGGAGTGGAATGTAATCGAATGGAGTGTACTGGAGTGGAATGTATTTGAGAGGCGGGTAATGGAGAGGAATTGAGTGGTGTGGAGTGGAGTGAAATACATCGGAATGGCACGGAATTGAATGGAATGGAGGGGAGTGGAATGCAGTGGAGTGGAGTCGATTGGAGTGGTGAGGAATAGAACGGAGTGGCATGGAATGGAGCACAGTGGAATGCAATGGAGTGGAGTGGATTGGAAAGGGGTGGAGTGGAGTGACGATGGGTGAAGTGGAATGTAATGGAGTGGAGTGCAGAGGAGTCTCATGGAATGGAATGGAATGGAACGCAATGGAAGCTGAGATTGTACCACTGCGCTCCAGGATGGGTGACACAGTGTGATACTCTCAAAAGAAAGGAATGGAATGGAATGCAGTGGAATGGAATGGAATGCAATGGGGTTCATTGGAGTGGAGTGGAGTGAAGTGAAGTGGATTGGAGTGGAATGGAGAGGAATGGAACGGAATGGAATGGAATGAAGTAGACTGGAGTGGGGTGGAGTTGAGTGCAATGGAATGGAGCGAAATGGAATCAGATGCAGAGAAATGGAGTAGAGAGGAGTGCAGTAGAGTGGAAAGGAGTCCAATGGAGTGGAATGGAATCGGAAGTAACGGAAAGTAGTGGAGTGGATGGAACGGAAAGGAAAGGAGTGGAGCGGAGTGGAATGGAACGGAGCGGGAGGTGGGTTGGGGCCACTGCACTCCAGGCTGGCTGGCTGACTGAGGTATTCTCGCAATAAAGGAATGGAATGGAATGCCGTAGAATGGAATGGAACGGAGTGGAGTGGAGTGGAATGGAGTGAGTTGGAGCAGAGTGGAATGAAGAATGCAATGGGATGGAAGGGAATTGAATGAAATGCAGTGGAGTGCAGTGGATTGCATTGCAGTGGAATGGAGCAGAATGGAATGGAAAGGAGTGGAATGCACAGGAGTGGAGTGCTCTGGAGAGGAGAGGATAGGAATGCTGTGGAATGGAATTGGATGTAATGGAACGTAGAGGAGTGGAGTGGAATGGAGTGGGCCAAAGTGGAATGGAATGGAATGCAATGGAAAGGAATGGAGTGGAATAGAATGGAATGGAATGGAATGGAATGGAATGGAATGGAATGGAGTGGGATGACTTGTAGTGGGGTGGAGTGAAATGGAGTATAATGGAATGGAGTGGAGTGGAGTGGAATGTGATAGAATGGAGAGGAGGGGAATGGAGCAGAATGGAATGGAGTGCAGCGGAATGGAGTGGAGTGGAATGGAATCAAATGGAGTGGAATGGAACAGAGTGGAATGGAATGGAGTGCAATAGACTAGAATTGAGTGTAGTGTAGTGGAATTTAGTGGAATGGACTGGAATGGAGTGGAATGGAATGGAATTGAGGGGAATGGAATGGAATGGAAAGGAATGGAAAGCAATGGAAAGGAATAAAATTGAATGCAACGGAATTAAAAGAATGCAATGGAATGCAATGGAATAGAATGCAATGGAATGTATAGTTGACATGTAATATGAGCTGAGATTGTGACACTGCACTCCAGCCAGGGTGACATGGTGATATCCTGTCGTAAGAAGTGAATGGAATGCAATGGAGTGAAATGGAATGGAATGAAATGGAATGGAGCGGAGTGGAAGGGAATGGAGTCGAATGAAATAGAATGCAGTGGACTGTAATGGCATGGCGTGGAAAGAAGTAGAGTGGAATGGAGTGGAATGGAATGGACTGGCATAGAATGGAGTGGAATTGAATGCAATGGAGTGGATTGGAAAGGAATGCAAAGGAGTAGAGTGGAGTAGAGTGGTGTGGAGTGGAGTGGAATGGAGCTGAATGTACTTCAATGGAGTACAATGGAATGGAACGGAGTGGAATGGAATGGAATGATATGAGGTGGATTGGAGTGGAATGTAGTGGAGTGGAATGGAATGGAATAGAATGGAATGGAGTAGAGTGTAATGGAATGCAGTGGCGATAAGTGGAGTGGAATGGAATGCATTGGAGTAGAGTGGAGTGGAATGGAATGGAATGGAGTGGAGTGGAGGGGAGTGGAGTGGAATGGAATTGAGTGAAGTGGAGTGCAGTTGAATGGAATATCGTGGTGTGGAGTGGAGTGGAAGTGAATGGAGTGAATAGGAGTGGAATGGAGTGGAAGGTAACGGAGTGGAATGGAGTCGAATGGAGTGGAATGGAGTAGAGTGGATTAGAGTGGAATGGTGTCGAACGGACTGGAATGGAATGGAATGGAGTGGAATGGAATTGAATCAAATGGAATGGAGTGGAGTGGAGTGGAGTGGAATGAAATGAAATGGAAGGGAGTGGAGAGAAACGCAGTTGATTGGAGTGGAGTGGAGTGGAAAGGAATGGAAAGGAGTGGGATGGAGACGTATGGATTGGAGTGGAATGGAGTGGAATGGAATGAAGTGGAAAGGAGTGGAACGGAGTGAAATTGAATTTAGTGGACTGGAGTGGAATGGAGTTAAATGGAATGGAATGGAATGGAGTGGAATGGAATGGAATGGAGTGGAGTGGAATGGAATAGAATGGCATGGAATGGAATAGAATGGGATGGAGTGGAGTGGAGAGGAGTGGAATGGATTGGAGTGAAGTGGAGTGGAATGGAATTGAGTGGAGCGGAGAGGAAAGGAATGGATTGGAGTGGAGTGGAATGGCATGGAATGGAGTGGAATGGAATGGATAGTAGTGGAGTGGAGTGGAGTGGATTGGAGTGGAGTGGAAGGGAATGGAGTGCAGTGTAATGGACTGGAATGGAGCAGAGCAGAATGGAGTGGACTGGACTGGAGTGGAATGGAATGGGATGGCATGGAATGGGAGCTGAGATTTTACCAATGTGCTCTAGGCAGGGTGACTGGGTGTCATACTCTCAAAAGAAAGGAATGGAATGGAACGCAGTGGAATGGAATGGAACAGAGTGGACATTAGTGGAGTGGAATGTGGATGAATGGAATGAAATGGAACGTAATGGCATGAAATGGAGTGGTGTGGGGTGGAATGGATTATAGTGGAATGGGGTGGAAAGGAATGGGATGGAGTGGAATGAAGTGGAGTGCAGTGGAGTGGAACGGAGTTGAATGGCATAGAATTGAGTGGACAGTAGTGGAATGTTTTGGAATGCAATGGAATCCATTGTAATAGAATGAAATACAACGGAAAGTTGACATGGAGTGTGAGCTGAGATTGTGCCACTGCACTCCAGACTGGGTGACACGTTATATCCTGTGGATAGAAAGGAATGGAATGCAATAGAGTGAAATGGAATGGAGTGGAATGGAATTGAATGGAATGGAGTGGAGTGGAGTGGAGTCGAATGGAGACGAATGGAATGGGACGGAGTGGAATGGAACGGAGTGGAGTGGAGTATCGTGGAGTGAAATAGAATGGAATGCACTGGGTTGGAATGGAATGCAATGGACTGCTGAAAGGAAATGTGAGCTGTTATTGTTCCACTGCACTCCAGCCTTTGTGACGGAATGAAATCCTGTGGAAAAAAAGGAATGGAATGGAATGGAATGGAATGGAATGGAATGGAATGGAATGGAATGGAGTGGAGTGGAGTGTTGTGGAGAGGAGTGTAGTGGAGTGGAGTGAAATGGAGTGGAGTGTCGTGGAGGAGAGTGGAGTGGAGTGGAATGGAATGGAGAGGAAAGGAACGGAGTGGAGTGGAATGGAACGGAGTGGAGTGGAATGGAATCCAATGGAATGAAATGGAATTGAATCGAATGGAATGAAGAAATATGTGCAGTGATTTGGCCACTGCGCTGGAGCCTGTGTGAGAGAGGGAGATCCTGTCGATAAAACAGTGTGGAATGGAAGGGATTGGAATGGAATGGAATGGAACGTATTGGAGTGGAGTGGAGTGGAATTGAGTGGAGTGGAGTGCACTGGAATGGAATGGAATGCAATGGAATGTAATGGAATGATGAAATGATATGTGAGCTGAGATTGTGCCACTGCACTCCACGCTGGGTGACAGAGTGAGATACTCTTGAAAGAAAGAAATGGAATGGAAAGAATTTTTAATTGGGTGGATTCGAGTGGACTGAAGTAGAGTGCAGTGGAATAGAGAGGAATGGAATGGAATGGAATCGGATGTAAAGGAATGGAATGATGTGGAGTGGAGTGGTGAGGAGTGTAGTGCTGTGGAATGGAGCAGAAAGTAACGGGATGGTGTGGAGTGGAGTGCAGTGCAGTGGAATGGAGAGGAGTGCAATGGCGTGTAATGGAATCGGATGTAAAGGAACGTACTGGAGTGGAGCGGAGTGGAAAGGAGTGGAATGGAATGGAATTGAATGTAATGGAAAGCAAAGGAATGGAATGGGATGCAATGGAATTTAATGCAATAGAATGCAGTTCAATAGAGAGTTGACATGTAGTGTGAGCTGAGATTGTGCCTAAGCTCTCCAGGCTGTTTGACACAGTGATATCGTGTCGAAAGAATGGAATGGAATGCAGTGGTGTGAAATGGAATGGAATGTAGTGGACAGGAGTAGAATGGAGTGGAGTGAAGAGGAACAGAGTGGAATGGAATGGGATGCAGTGGAATGGAATGCAGTGGAGTGGAGTGAAATAGAAAGAAATGGAATGGGATGGAATGGAATGCAATGGAATGGAGAAGAGAAATGTGAGCTGAGATTGTGTGACTACACTCCAGCCTTAGTGACCGAGAGAGATTCTGTGGAAGGAAAGAACTGATTTCAAAGGAGTGGAATGGAAGGGAATGTAGTACAGTGGAGTAGAGTGGAATGGAGTGAAACAGAATAGAATGGAGTGGAAGGCAATGGAATGGAATGGAATGGAGTGGAGTGGAATAGAGAGGAGTGCACTGCAATGGAGTGGAGTGGAGTGGAAGGGAGTGGAATGCAATGGAATGTAGTGGAGTGCAGTGGAGTGGAATGGAATGGAGTGGACAGGAGTGGAAGGAGTAGAGTGGACTGGAATGGAATAGAATGGAACAGAATGCAGTGGAGTGGAGGGGAGTGGAGGTGAGTGGAGTGGCATGGAGTGGAATGGAATGGAATGGAGTGAAATGGAATCCAATGGATTGGAATGGAGTGGAGTGGAGTGGAGTGGAATGGAGAGGAGTCGAATGGAATGGAAGGGAATGCAACGGAACGCAGTGGTGTGGATTGGAATGCAGTGAAATGGAGTACTATGGAATCTAAAGGAGTGGAGTGGAGTCTAGTGGAGTGGAATGGAATGGAACAAAATGGAATGGAATGGCACGGAATGGAGTGGAGTAGAGTGGAGTGGGAAGGAAGGGAGATGAGTGGAATGGAGAGGAATGGAATGCAGTGGAGTGGATTGGATTGGAATGAACTGGAATGGAGAGGAATGGAATGAAGTGGAACGGAATGGACCGCAATGGAATTGAATGGAGTGAAGTGGAAAGTAGTGGAGTGGAGTGGAATGGAGTGGAAATAAATGGAATGGAGTGGAATGGAAGGGAATGGAGACAAGTGGATAGGAATTGACTGAAGCAGATTGGAGTGGAGTGGAGTGGAGTGGCATGGAATGGAATGAAGTGGATGGGAATGCAATGGAGTGGAATGAAATGGAATAAAATGGAATGGAGTGGAATGGAGAGGAATGGAGTGGAAGTGGAGTGGAATGGAGGGGAGTAAGAGGAAGAGAATAGAATGGAATCGAAAGGAGGGAAGTGCAATTGTGTGGAGTGGATTGGAGATGAAAGGAGTGGAGTGATGTGGAGTCGAGAGGAAAGGAATGGAATGGAATGGAATGGAGTTAAGTGGAGTGGAATGGAGTGGAAGGTAATGGAGTGGAATGAAAAGGAGTGGATTGGAATGGAGTGGAATGGAATGGAGTGGAACGGAGTGGAGTAGAATGGAGTGGGTTGCAGAGGATTGGAATGGAGTGGAATGGAAGGGAACGGAAAGGAATGTAGTGGAAAGGAATGGAATGGAGTGGATTGAAATTGAATGGAAAGGATTGGAGTGCAGTGGACTGGAGGGGAGTGGAATAAAATGGAGTATAGTGCAGTGGAATGGAGTGGACTGGAGTGGAGATGAATGGACTGGACTGGAATGGAATGGAGTGGAGTGGAATGGTGTGGAGTGGGGTGGAAAGGAATGGAACAGAATGGAATGGAGAGGAATGGAGTGGCATGTAGTGGAGTGGAGTGAAGTGGAAAGGAATGGCATGGAATGGAGTAGAGTGGAATGGAGGGGTATGGAATGGAATGGAATGGAATTGAGTGGAATGGAGTGGAATGGAGTGGAGTGGAGAGGAATGGAATGGAGTGGAAAGGTCTGAAAGGAGTGGAATGGAGTGGAGTGGAATGCAATGGAGTAGATTGGAATGAAGTGGAAAGGAATAGAATGGAGAGAAGTAGAGTAGAATGGAGTGGATTGGAATGGAGGGGAGCAGAGTGGAGTTAACAGCGGTGGATTGGAATACAGTGGATGGGGTAGAGTGGAAGGGAGTGGAATTATATGGAATGGAATGGATTGGAGTGGAGTGGAAGGGAGTGGAGTGGAGTTGAAAGTAGAGGAATCGAAAGAAGTGGAAAGGAGTGGAGTAGAGTGGATTAGAGTGGATTGGAATGGAATGGAGTGGAGTGGAATGGTGTGGAAACGAATGGAAGGGAGGGGAGTGGAATGGAACGAAATGGAATGGAATGTAGTGGAATGGAGAGGAGTGGAGTGGACTGGAGTGGAATGTAATCGAATGGAGTGTACTGGAGTGGAATGTATTTGAGAGGCGGGTAATGGAGAGGAGTGGAATGTATTTGAGAGGCGGGTAGTGGAGTGGAGTGGAGTGAAATACATCGGAATGGCACGGAATTGAATGGAATGGAGGGGAGTGGAATGCAGTGGAGTGGAGTCGATTGGAGTGGTGAGGAATAGAACGGAGTGGCATGGAATGGAGCACAGTGGAATGCAATGGAGTGGAGTGGATTGGAAAGGGGTGGAGTGGAGTGACGATGGGTGAAGTGGAATGTAATGGAGTGGAGTGCAGAGGAGTCTCATGGAATGGAATGGAATGGAACGCAATGGAAGCTGAGATTGTACCACTGCGCTCCAGGATGGGTGACACAGTGTGATACTCTCAAAAGAAAGGAATGGAATGGAATGCAGTGGAATGGAATGGAATGCAATGGGGTGCATTGGAGTGGAGTGGAGTGAAGTGAAGTGGATTGGAGTGGAATGGAGAGGAATGGAACGGAATGGAATGGAATGAAGTAGACTGGAGTGGGGTGGAGTTGAGTGCAATGGAATGGAGCGAAATGGAATCAGATGCAGAGAAATGGAGTAGAGAGGAGTGCAGTAGAGTGGAAAGGAGTGCAATGGAGTGGAATGGAATCGGAAGTAACGGAAAGTAGTGGAGTGGATGGAACGGAAAGGAAAAGAGTGGAGCGGAGTGGAATGGAACGGAGCGGGAGGTGGGTTGGGGCCACTGCACTCCAGGCTGGCTGGCTGACTGAGGTATTCTCGCAATAAAGGAATGGAATGGAATGCCGCAGAGTGGAATGGAACGGAGTGGAGTGGAGTGGAATGGAGTGAGTTGGAGCAGAGTGGAATGAAGAATGCAATGGGATGGAAGGGAATTGAATGAAATGCAGTGGAGTGCAGTGGAGTGCATTGCAGTGGAATGGAGCAGAATGGAATGGAAAGGAGTGGAATGGACAGGAGTGGAGTGCACTGGAGAGGAGAGGATAGGAATGCAGTGGAATGGAATTGGATGTAATGGAACGTAGAGGAGTGGAGTGGAATGGAGTGGGCCAGAGTGGAATGGAATGGAATGCAATGGAAAGGAATGGAGTGGAATAGAATGGAATGGAATGGAATGGAATGGAGTGGGATGACTTGTAGTGGGGTGGAGTGAAATGGAGTATAATGGAATGGAGTGGAGTGGAGTGGAATGTGATAGAATGGAGAGGAGGGGAATGGAGCAGAATGGAATGGAGTGCAGCGGAATGGAGTGGAGTGGAATGGAATCAAATGGAGTGGAATGGAACAGAGTGGAATGGAATGGAGTGCAATAGACTAGAATTGAGTGTAGTGTAGTGGAATTTAGTGGAATGGACTGGAATGGAGTGGAATGGAATGGAATTGAGGGGAATGGAATGGAATGGAAAGGAATGGAAAGCAATGGAAAGGAATAGAATTGAATGCAACGGAATTAAAAGAATGCAATGGAATGCAATGGAATAGAATGCAATGGAATGTATAGTTGACATGTAATATGAGCTGAGATTGTGACACTGCACTCCAGCCAGGGTGACATGGTGATATCCTGTCGTAAGAAGTGAATGGAATGCAATGGAGTGAAATGGAATGGAATGAAATGGAATGGAGCGGAGTGGAAGGGAATGGAGTGGAATGATATAGAATGCAGTGGACTGTAATGGCATGGAGTGGAAAGAAGTAGAGTGGAATGGAGTGGAATGGAATGGACTGGCATAGAATGGAGTGGAATTGAATGCAATGGAGTGGATTGGAAAGGAATGCAAAGGAGTAGAGTGGAGTAGAGTGGTGTGGAGTGGAGTGGAATGGAGCTGAATGTACTTCAATGGAGTACAATGGAATGGAACGGAGTGGAATGGAATGGAATGATATGAGGTGGATTGGAGTGGAATGTAGTGGAATGGAATGGAATGGAATAGAATGGAATGGAGTAGAGTGTAATGGAATGCAGTGGCGATAAGTGGAGTGGAATGGAATGCATTGGAGTAGAGTGGAGTGGAATGGAATGGAATGGAGTGGAGTGGAGGGGAGTGGAGTGGAATGGAATTGAGTGAAGTGGAGTGCAGTTGAATGGAATATCGTGGTGTGGAGTGGAGTGGAAGTGAATGGAGTGAATAGGAGTGGAATGGAGTGGAAGGCAACGGAGTGGAATGGAGTCGAATGGAGTGGAATGGAGTAGAGTGGATTAGAGTGGAATGGTGTCGAACGGACTGGAATGGAATGGAATGGAGTGGAATGGAATTGAATCAAATGGAATGGAGTGGAGTGGAGTGGAGTGGAATGAAATGAAATGGAAGGGAGTGGAGAGAAACGCAGTTGATTGGAGTGGAGTGGAGTGGAAAGGAATGGAAAAGAGTGGGATGGAGACGTATGGATTGGAGTGGAATGGAGTGGAATGGAATGAAGTGGAAAGGAGTGGAACGGAGTGAAATTGAATTTAGTGGACTGGAGTGGAATGGAGTTAAATGGAATGGAATGGAATGGAGTGGAATGGAATGGAATGGAGTGGAGTGGAATGGAATAGAATGGCATGGAATGGAATAGAATGGGATGGAGTGGAGTGGAGAGGAGTGGAATGGATTGGAGTGAAGTGGAGTGGAATGGAATTGAGTGGAGCGGAGAGGAAAGGAATGGAATGGAGTGGAGTGGAATGGCATGGAATGGAGTGGAATGGAATGGATAGTAGTGGAGTGGAGTGGAGTGGATTGGAGTGTAGTGGAAGGGAATGGAGTGCAGTGTAATGGACTGGAATGGAGCAGAGCAGAATGGAGTGGACTGGACTGGAGTGGAATGGAATGGGATGGCATGGAATGGGAGCTGAGATTTTACCAATGTGCTCTAGGCAGGGTGACTGGGTGTCATACTCTCAAAAGAAAGGAATGGAATGGAACGCAGTGGAATGGAATGGAACAGAGTGGACATTAGTGGAGTGGAATGTGGAGGAATGGAATGAAATGGAACGTAATGGCATGAAATGGAGTGGTGTGGGGTGGAATGGATTATAGTGGAATGGGGTGGAAAGGAATGGGATGGAGTGGAATGAAGTGGAGTGCAGTGGAGTGGAACGGAGTTGAATGGCATAGAATTGAGTGGACAGTAGTGGAATGTTTTGGAATGCAATGGAATCCATTGTAATAGAATGGAATACAACGGAAAGTTGACATGGAGTGTGAGCTGAGATTGTGCCACTGCACTCCAGACTGGGTGACACGTTATATCCTGTGGATAGAAAGGAATGGAATGCAATAGAGTGAAATGGAATGGAGTGGAATGGAATTGAATGGAATGGAGTGGAGTGGAGTGGAGTCGAATGGAGACGAATGGAATGGGACGGAGTGGAATGGAACGGAGTGGAGTGGAGTATCGTGGAGTGAAATAGAATGGAATGCACTGGGTTGGAATGGAATGCAATGGACTGCTGAAAGGAAATGTGAGCTGTTATTGTTCCACTGCACTCCAGCCTTTGTGACGGAATGAAATCCTGTGGAAAAAAAGGAATGGAATGGAATGGAATGGAATGGAATGGAATGGAATGGAATGGAATGGAATGGAGTGGAGTGGAGTGTTGTGGAGAGGAGTGTAGTGGAGTGGAGTGAAATGGAGTGGAGTGTCGTGGAGGAGAGTGGAATGGAGTGGAATGGAATGGAGAGGAAAGGAATGGAGTGGAGTGGAATGGAACGGAGTGGAGTGGAATGGAATCCAATGGAATGAAATGGAATTGAATCGAATGGAATGAAGAAATATGTGCAGTGATTTGGCCACTGCGCTGGAGCCTGTGTGAGAGAGGGAGATCCTGTCGATAAAACAGTGTGGAATGGAAGGGATTGGAATGGAATGGAATGGAACGTATTGGAGTGGAGTGGAGTGGAATTGAGTGGAGTGGAGTGCACTGGAATGGAATGGAATGCAATGGAATGTAATGGAATGATGAAATGATATGTGAGCTGAGATTGTGCCACTGCACTCCACGCTGGGTGACAGAGTGAGATACTCTTGAAAGAAAGAAATGGAATGGAAAGAATTTTTAATTGGGTGGATTCGAGTGGACTGAAGTAGAGTGCAGTGGAATATAGAGGAATGGAATGGAATGGAATCGGATGTAAAGGAATGGAATGATGTGGAGTGGAGTGGTGAGGAGTGTAGTGCTGTGGAATGGAGCAGAAAGTAACGGGATGGTGTGGAGTGGAGTGCAGTGCAGTGGAGTGGAGAGGAGTGCAATGGCGTGGAATGGAATCGGATGTAAAGGAACGTACTGGAGTGGAGCGGAGTGGAAAGGAGTGGAATGGAATGGAATTGAATGTAATGGAAAGCAAAGGAATGGAATGGGAGGCAATGGAATTTAATGCAATAGAATGCAGTTCAATAGAGAGTTGACATGTAATGTGAGCTGAGATTGTGCCTAAGCTCTCCAGGCTGTTTGACACAGTGATATCGTGTCGAAAGAATGGAATGGAATGCAGTGGTGTGAAATGGAATGGAATGTAGTGGACAGGAGTAGAATGGAGTGGAGTGAAGAGGAACAGAGTGGAATGGAATGGGATGCAGTGGAATGGAATGCAGTGGAGTGGAGTGAAATAGAAAGAAATGGAATGGGATGGAATGGAATGCAATGGAATGGAGAAGAGAAATGTGAGCTGAGATTGTGTGACTACACTCCAGACTTAGTGACCGAGAGAGATTCTGTGGAAGGAAAGAACTGATTTCAAAGGAGTGGAATGGAAGGGAATGTAGTACAGTGGAGTAGAGTGGAATGGAGTGAAACAGAATAGAATGGAGTGGAAGGCAATGGAATGGAATGGAATGGAGTGGAGTGGAATAGAGAGGAGTGCACTGCAATGGAGTGGAGTGGAGTGGAAGGGAGTGGAATGCAATGGAATGTAGTGGAGTGCAGTGGAGTGGAATGGAATGGAGTGGACAGGAGTGGAAGGAGTAGAGTGGACTGGAATGGAATAGAATGGAACAGAATGCAGAGAGTGGAGGGGAGTGGAGGTGAGTGGAGTGGCATGGAGTGGAATGGAATGGAATGGAGTGAAATGGAATCCAATGGATTGGAATGGAGTGGAGTGGGGTGGAGTGGAACGGAGAGGAGTCGAAAGGAATGGAAGGGAATGCAACGGAACGCAGTGGTGTGGATTGGAATGCAGTGAAATGGAGTACTATGGAATCTAAAGGAGTGGAGTGGAGTCTAGTGGAGTGGAATGGAATGGAACAAAATGGAATGGAATGGCACGGAATGGAGTGGAGTAGAGTGGAGTGGGAAGGAAGGGAGATGAGTGGAATGGAGAGGAATGGAATGCAGTGGAGTGGATTGGATTGGAATGAACTGGAATGGAGAGGAATGGAATGAAGTGGAACGGAATGGACTGCAATGGAATTGAATGGAGTGAAGTGGAAAGTAGTGGAGTGGAGTGGAATGGAGTGGAAATGAATGGAATGGAGTGGAATGGAAGGGAATGGAGACAAGTGGATAGGAATTGACTGAAGCAGATTGGAGTGGAGTGTAGTGGAGTGGCATGGAATGGAATGAAGTGGATGGGAATGCAATGGATTGGAATGAAATGGAATAAAATGGAATGGAGTGGAATGGAGAGGAATGGAGTGGAAGTGGAGTGGAATGGAGGGGAGTAAGAGGAAGAGAATGGAACGGAATCGAAAGGAGGGAAGTGCAATTGTGTGGAGTGGAGTGGAGATGAAAGGAGTGGAGTGATGTGGAGTCGAGAGGAAAGGAATGGAATGGAATGGAATGGAGTTAAGTGGAGTGGAATGGAGTGGAAGGTAATGGAGTGGAATGAAAAGGAGTGGATTGGAATGGAGTGGAATGGAATGGAGTGGAACGGAGTGGAGTAGAATGGAGTGGGTTGCAGAGGAGTGGAATGGAGTGGAATGGAAGGGAACGGAAAGGAATGTAGTGGAAAGGAATGGAATGGAGTGGATTGAAATTGAATGGAAAGGATTGGAGTGCAGTGGACTGGAGGGGAGTGGAATAAAATGGAGTATAGTGCAGTGGAATGGAGTGGACTGGAGTGGAGATGAGTGGAGTGGACTGGAATGGAATGGAGTGGAGTGGAATGGTGTGGAGTGGGGTGGAAAGGAATGGAACAGAATGGAATGGAGAGGAATGGAGTGGCATGTAGTGGAGTGGAGTGAAGTGGAAAGGAATGGCATGGAATGGAGTAGAGTGGAATGGAGGGGTATGGAATGGAATGGAATGGAATTGAGTGGAATGGAGTGGAATGGAGTGGAGTGGAGAGGAATGGAATGGAGTGGAAAGGTCTGAAAGGAGTGGAATGGAGTGGAGTGGAATGCAGTGGAGTAGATTGGAATGAAGTGGAAAGGAATAGAATGGAGAGAAGTAGAGTAGAATGGAGTGGATTGGAATGGAGGGGAGCAGAGTGGAGTTAACAGCGGTGGATTGGAATACAGTGGATGGGGTAGAGTGGAAGGGAGTGGAATTATATGGAATGGAATGGATTGGAGTGGAGTGGAAGGGAGTGGAGTGGAGTTGAAAGTAGAGGAATCGAAAGAAGTGGAAAGGAGTGGAGTAGAGTGGATTAGAGTGGATTGGAATGGAATGGAGTGGAGTGGAATGGTGTGGAAACGAATGGAAGGGAGGGGAGTGGAATGGAACGAAATGGAATGGAATGTAGTGGAATGGAGAGGAGTGGAGTGGACTGGAGTGGAATGTAATCGAATGGAGTGTACTGGAGTGGAATGTATTTGAGAGGCGGGTAATGGAGAGGAATTGAGTGGAGTGGAGTGGAGTGAAATACATCGGAATGGCACGGAATTGAATGGAATGGAGGGGAGTGGAATGCAGTGGAGTGGAGTCGATTGGAGTGGTGAGGAATAGAACGGAGTGGCATGGAATGGAGCACAGTGGAATGCAATGGAGTGGAGTGGATTGGAAAGGGGTGGAGTGGAGTGACGATGGGTGAAGTGGAATGTAATGGGGTGGAGTGCAGAGGAGTCTCATGGAATGGAATGGAATGGAACGCAATGGAAGCTGAGATTGTACCACTGCGCTCCAGGATGGGTGACACAGTGTGATACTCTCAAAAGAAAGGAATGGAATGGAATGCAGTGGAATGGAATGGAATGCAATGGGGTGCATTGGAGTGGAGTGGAGTGAAGTGAAGTGGATTGGAGTGGAATGGAGAGGAATGGAACGGAATGGAATGGAATGAAGTAGACTGGAGTGGGGTGGAGTTGAGTGCAATGGAATGGAGCGAAATGGAATCAGATGCAGAGAAATGGAGTAGAGAGGAGTGCAGTAGAGTGGAAAGGAGTGCAATGGAGTGGAATGGAATCGGAAGTAACGGAAAGTAGTGGAGTGGATGGAACGGAAAGGAAAGGAGTGGAGCGGAGTGGAATGGAACGGAGCGGGAGGTGGGTTGGGGCCACTGCACTCCAGGCTGGCTGGCTGACTGAGGTATTCTCGCAATAAAGGAATGGAATGGAATGCCGTAGAGTGGAATGGAACGGAGTGGAGTGGAGTGGA